>NC_071571.1:127906955-128506955 GCF_024509145.1 Vidua macroura
ACAAGAAACAACCAGACAGGCCATGAAATCTGAGTGATACCATGGGCTCCAAAAAGGACTTGTGCAAGGCTATTTGATTTCTGCTAAGCTTTTTGATTCATATCTTTTGCAAACTAATGGCATCTGAAAGTGGACAGGAAGAACATGTATGTATTTATGTTGTCAGGTGTTATTTCTGAGTAACAGGTGAAAATTCTATATCCAAAAGAAAGAGATGTAGCTTTAATCTCTAACCCAAGGACTGTGAAGCATTTTCACAGCAGAGTTTCATCAGATTATAGGGAAAGTTTAAACTCAAGCATTCCCTGTACCTGCATCTGTGCCTCTTCAATCATTATAAAAAGCTTTAATTGGGAAAATGGATACCTTAGGGTTTTACTGCAACTGAATTTCACTATCAGAGAAGCCTTCAGACTTGAGCAGCATCTGGAATAAAGAGCTATGGTACTCAAGATAAATTGATAAGGTTTGCACCCCATTTGTGCTCTCAGATTCCTGAAAATAAGTTTCTCATTGCAATTTCTCTCTAGAAATGTTTTCAGGTTAACTTTCCTTCACAGGACATAGGATATTTCACTTTTCTTCTTTCAGGCTCCATAATCCATTCTTTCTGGAAAAAAAAAACAAAAACAAAAACAAAAACTGTCTTCTTCTAGCTATTAAGACATAATAAACTGATAGACCTCTGATATCTAAAAATTGGTTGTGAATTGTCCATCTCAGAACCTAAGCACTTGAAAGTATATTTTTCCCTGATACAACTCAAATATTTTTTGCCATTTTTACCTTTGCATTCAGAGAACACAGTACCAACTTACATATCACTAAGATGACAAGCTTTTTTATTCTTGGTTAAATGCTATTGAAAGTATTCCAAGTTTGAAGATCACTTTAAATTGGAAAAAGCACATTCTCAGAGGCATGACAGCCCTCTTGCACCAAAAACTGCTAGGAAACAGGCACTCATTTTCTGGTTGAGATCCTCGGTGAGTCACAGAAGAATCCAAGTCCTTTACTTTTGTATTGCTCAAACAGTTTATAAATCATCCCCTGAAGAAATCGAACATATTTTTGGCAATGATTTTATTCTTATTTACTAAGAAACCTCTGTTTTGCATTTTTCTTTTCTAATGACTGATTAAATTTGACTGATTGACATGATTGTTTTCTCTCAGCTTTTAGGAAGAAGTTGTTTTTTTCTTGCAAGCACATAAATTATGATAACTTTTCAAAATGTGATTATACATAAATATGGCATTAGAATAGTGTTTAAAGATGAACATTAAAGGGGTCTACAAATATTAGTTTTCTCCCATGCACTTACAATTAAAATTTACCAATTCTACTGCCATACCTTTTCTTCATCAGTTTGTTATAAGTAAAGTTTGGTATTGTTTAGTTTTGCTTTCACTGAAGGAAATTACAGTAGCAGAGAATTGAAATTCCAAAATTTGCTGCTACAAAAAGACCCCAACCCAATAAAAATTGGTGCTTGGAGTATACAGCAAACTGAGGGGCCAAAAGCTTTTTGTTTTGGGGCACATCTGGGATAAATTCTCTCCGTATTATACAGATTTGGTGTTAGACATATCTCTATGCATATCATTCTTCTGTAAAAAGAAGTCCTATTTTTTAATTTGCTAGACTTTGAAGGTTTGCATTAGAAAACAGACATTTTTTTCCCCATAAAAGCACACTATTTACAGGGCTTTGTACTGAAATAAAATTTTGGAACTATTACCTCCAAAATGGCCCTTTACCATAGCAACAGCCCCATAGAAAGCAGTTGTTCCAAAAATAGATCTCTTAAATAAAATAGAGAACAACATAATATTGGTGCTACAAGTTTTGCCACAAAAATGATGCTTCACAATATTAATATGCCAACTATTCTCAAAAATTGAGTAGTGTGGCATTCTGCTTTCACATTTCCACATTTTACAAGTGATTGGCTAGTTCTTTTTTTTCTTTAATTGTTGATGACCTTGTTAATTTGGGGGAGAAAGTGTAGTGGCTAGCTGAAAGATAAAATGGTAAAAGGCAAAGACACATTACTATATTCCATTGTAGAGAAAATTTCTTACCTTTAGCTGTTCAGTGAAGAAGTGAAACCTCTGAGAATCTGTTTCTTAATGGTTTTTCTTAACAGTGACCTGGAGTCTCAGTGCTAAGTAAAACAAAATGATGGGCAGATTTTTGAATTACTTTTGTCTCTCTGCTTAACCCAAGTGGCCTTTTAAAGTCCAGTCTGTGAAAGGAATCTTGAGGGTTTGAGGAAACCATTAGGAATAACCCAGTGATTAAGGAGAGATCTATGATTAGTGTGAATTTGTCATTTGTTCATTCCTCTTTATAACATTTAGGGCTTAGTTTTGCCTGGCTATATGCTGATAAACTCCTGGCCCTGAAAGCCTGGCAGCATTCTTTTTTTTTTTTTTTTTTCCCTGTCACATGCAATTCCCTCTCAATTTGTCTCGTGGCCTGGAGTATAGGAACCAAAAGCCAGTTCTCTGTTCACTGTAATGCAGCAAGATTTGAGTAATTTCAAGGTGGCCTTGTGTTCCTGAAGATAGATGTTTGTGTTTCATGTGTCCTCACAGTCCCCTGGGTTATTCTTAAATCCCTCCTCTCATCCAAGAATGGGCAGTTTATAAATCAGGTGAGGTATGCAGTCCTCGATAACCTGTAAGTCCTGTACCTTGTAAGTCTTGCAGCTGAGAGCAAGGCAGCTTTGTTTGAAGCCATATAAAATACAAAGTAACCTAAGAGGCAGATTTAATTCTTTGATGTACAGTTGGTATCACATTAAATGCAAAATCATCTATGGAGTCTTAGCACTGGGAGAGAAATGAGAGAAAGCTGTGAGTCATTTGCATATTTAAATTGCAGGGTCTGACAAATCTGCTGACAGGACCAAGCTATTAATGGGATTCCAGCACTGTCTAGAAATGGATACACAGCATTTATTTTATTCCTTAGTTTGTTATGATAGTTTCCCTTTAACAATCTTTGAATTACCTAAGTCCCACTCTGAAAGTAAAATTATTATATGTCTTTCCCAAATCACTGGTTTATTGGAAAAGATTAGGAACAGCTAGTGTCTGATTTCACAGCAGGCTGTACTTCAGTGCTTCCAGTGCTGGCTGTAAACCTTGTTTCTGGACAGTCCTTTGATCTCTATCCTGTATAAACCAATTCAGCCTGTGGCCCATAGTGACTTACTATGGAAACAGATAAAGCAAGATTTGAGTGTGTGTGTCATAGCTGTATGAAAAAAATCTTCAGCATTTCTAGGATTTATTGTTTCACAAGAGGAAGGAGTTTGTCTCACAGGTGGGGAAACATGTAAGGCTGGACAAATTTTCAGTCTTGTACCATAAACATTATAAAATGCTATGCTCAGTTTAATTTAGTCAAAAATTCTTTAGAATACAGATGTGAACGCATCTGGCTACAGATCTGCTTCAGAGTAACAGGCACTGGCTCTTAAAGGTAGGCAGGTATTTACACTATGGGAGATGGACAGATGCTTTGAGGACTGGATTTATCAGTGGCACAGATCTGTCAGGATCTGTGAATCACATTTGAAAAATCTAAAATCGTGGAAGGCCTAAACATTAATAAGAAAAAATATTTTCTAGGTTCATTTCATGCCAGACATATGGAATAAGGAGAAAGGATCACCCTTTGTGATTAAAATCAAAATAGTTTATGCTATTTATATTGTTTAGCTTAAGATTATTTAGCAGAAGCTTAGCATGATGTCCAAAACTAATAAAGGAAGCTCCAAGAAAATATTCTGTGTACATGAATTTTACACTCTACTTTAAATATTAATTTTCTAATCATTTCTTAATCACAATGGTTAACACTGGAGAATGTAATTATTATTGACAGCACAGATCACTATTAGCAAAATTATATCCCTACTTATTATCATATTACCATAAATGCATTATTATTATAGAATAACCTTTACTTACCTACTAACGAAAAGTAATTTTAGCAATTGATTTGAACATTCTAATTCAGTGAAAATATCTTGCTTCACTTTATGAACAACCCAGTGTCATTGTAGCCAGGTAATAAGATAGCTCACATGTATCAGTGAACACTTAATGCTATTCAAATGAATTCCTTAAGCCAGAGTGTTCCTTCCTGTATTTCTGCATAACTAAATGGCCATGGTAAGATTAACCTGAAAAGAAAATCTGATTCTCTTGACTAGCTGTTGAATCTGTACTTTATGTCATGTGGTAGTAATGGTTACAGCAATGCACAATTCTTAGTATGCGCTCAGTGTGAAGCTGTGGCTGACTTTTTCTTGAAGATAAGCTGCAGAGTGAAAATACTTTCTAGTTTTAGAGATTCAGAAAGCTTTTTATATGGAGCGTATGTGGTGCTTTTTATATGGAGCATATCTCTCATTGTTGCACACTGATCTTTAATGTGTGAAACAGTATTCTCCTTAAAGAAAAGTATTTTATGCTATGTATCATTTTGGTATGCAATTTTTGAGACATCTCCTAAGAATAGAACAGGATATGGTCAGGCAGCTGTAATATTAGGATTAGGTCAATACACAATAGCTATGAATATGGAAAAAACTGCTTGTTCCAAAAATTCTAAATGTTGAAAAGGAAGTAGATAAGAAAAGCCTGTCTTAACTGTAAGATTAAGGGAAAAGTTTAGAGAACACTAGGAAACCAGTTACCAAAATAACTATGTGTAAAAAAAAGGCTGAAAAGGCAACAGTGGGTCACACAATCAGGTTCACAGACTGCACGCTAGCAGGTGTTCATGCTTGCCACAGCACACAGTTTACAATACTTAATTCCAGGGAGCAAGAGGGAATGGGTTCAGGAAAATGATTGTAGCAATCTCAGTAAAGCCACAGAGATTTAGGAGAGAAAATATCTTCTCTTGGGCAATGGAAATAAAAAAGACATTGAAGCTGAGTCTAGCTCATATACAGGGAAGTTTCTAAAGTATAAATTCAACTTCTGTGTAGTTTTTGATAGAAGTAAAGAAATATTATTGTTTATTTTATGTGAGTTAGAAGCTGTAAACCACTAGTAAATAGAACCAAGCTTGCTGTCAGACATACTTTGAGGCTATGATCTTCTTGTTCTGAATCTTTTCAGAGTACTCAGCAAGACAGGGAAACAAAAGCTAACAAAACTGAACTGTACACACAAAGCTTGGCAGACAGGACCCCAGAAAAATAGTACTACTGCATGCAAGTGAATCATCTTTGCATTGCTTGCATGGTTCTTCTTGGCATGGTCAGGATATAGGAGATGTGTTGTGCGTGCTTGCACACACTTCAAGTGTAAAGTTTGGTTATTTTAACCTGCACTGCCAGCAATTTGGAAATCTGACTTTTCCACCAAAGTCAGTGAGATTGGCAGTTCTTCATGAAGAAGGGAGGATCATTTACTTTTTAGTTTTTGTGAAGGGGAGTATGTTAAAAAAAAAGAGCAACATTTTTAATCTGCAATAATTGCTGGGAAGTATTTAAACAGTCTTTCATTGCAGCTGTCTAACTGACAGGCAGTCTGAATATAGAATGATTGGCATTCTTTAAAGTAAACATGCAGACTTATTATGCAAAAGGAAGCACTGCCTTGTGATATAATATCCAGCACTGATGCTGTGTACTATGTGTACTCATCTACAGCCTTGCAAGTAATTTGTCTGAAAATAAGGGCTTTTCTAAATAGGAACTTGTAAGGCATCCTTGTAGGCAGTGACAACTTCTCTGAAAGATATCTTCTTAGACTTTTGTTTTATTGTCAAAATTAATTGAGCAAAGATATGAAATAAATGAAGTTGCACAGGACACAATCTGGTCAAAGAAAAACAAGAAAGGGGATACCAGTTTTGAAAGATATTTTATCTAAGTTTTAGTTATGGAAAATAATTATACTTAAAATTTTTACATGGTTTACTATAGAGAAGCTACATTTTTGCTGCCTTTTTTTTTTTTTTTGCCATTAGCTTTCATGATATTGTTAGCTACTTATTTCAATAAAAGATATCACCCCCACCACCCTTAATTCAGCATACCATAACTCTGTGTATGTCTTCAATTTGATTTATTGTTACTATCCTAAGATTATTTGTGTTGAAAAGAACTGTTCAGGAAAATAGGCTGGAAATGTTGTCCAAATTTCATGACTAGTTTCTTTTGAAGGAAAACATTATTCAGAGCCAGATTGTAAAGTTCATTTCAATCCTTAAGCATTTTTTTAATGCCAGTTAAAACCAACAGACCAAAGAAAAAATATTTCTACCTCTGCTGCCAGGTAACCTAGAGAACAGATATGACACTGTTTTACTCCTCCCAATGTGCATACGGGCCAAGATGCTTTTCCCAAAAGCATTATAAATATCTTGGAAGTCATCAGCTTTGCTGATCACAGTACTGAGGGCCCTTCAGGATAGCTAGGTTGCTGGGTTTCATACTCAGCTGCAGATGTTTTCTCAAAGGCAGGGAACTAATATTGCCTAAATGGCTCCACTATTCCAGTACATTCTTGCTTGAACATCACTTACACAAGGAAGGTCCTGAGATTAAAGTAGATCCACAGACAGTATAGGAAGAGAAAATACTTGATTGTGAAGCGTGAAAAGTCTTTTAGCCTTAATGTCATGATCACACAGAGTCATCCCACGACTGCAGTGAAGACAATTACATATAATGTTTATTAGTCCCTTTCTGATTCTATCTATCATAGGTTATGACTGTTCGATGTTTCATCAGACTATTAATTGGTTTCTACCTAAAGCTGTTTAGCTCTCTTTCCACAGTGTTTTCAGCCTGAGAAGCTATCAGGGAGTATAAGGAGACCAAAATAATCACTTCCATGTAATTTTCCTTGCCTTTGTTGATTTTGTTATAGTACTAGACATTTTTATTAATTTTTTTGCAATCTCAGGGCCTGCAGCATTCAACACCAGGAACAGGTAATCACCAACAGCTTCCTTTGCAACTTTCTTTATTCACTGCTTTCAAACAAGTGTTTAAACTTAACAGTCCTGATCCCTGAAATAATTGCACTATTAAATGACTTTCATTCTGAGAGTTACACATTATAAACCTCAGGAAACTGTTCTTGAAACAGGACAGTCTTCACTCTGAGAGAAAGTAATATTTTTCCTTATTTATTTCCAATTCTTAAATTCCTAGTCTTTGATTTATTCATTATAACAGTTTGCAGTATTAATCAGTTATTTTTCAGTGTCTCATATTTAGTAAGGAACTTCTATTAAGAGCTTTAAAAATGTCTAAATAAATTTTAGTTACCTGGTTTACCTTAGACCTTTTATTCTTAAATCTTTAATTATACTCAGAGAAGAAATACGGAAGCCAGAACTGAGATTTGTAATTTGTTTCATGTGGGCTAGACATCTACACAATAGTCTTATC
The DNA here is from genome assembly GCF_024509145.1 of Vidua macroura. Lineage (NCBI taxonomy): Eukaryota > Metazoa > Chordata > Aves > Passeriformes > Viduidae > Vidua > Vidua macroura. Next base: position 127,914,388 of record NC_071571.1, read on the forward strand.
TTAGTGGCAGTAGAACTATGTTCTTTGAACATGAATAATTGCCTGGTTACTAGCCAGGAAAGTTCTTTTGATACCTAAGTAAGTGTTGTACATGGGGGAATTGGAACAATAGCTGAATACTGATTATGGCTATACCTGAATTTTCCCACAATTTTGATACCAGAAAATAAAAGATAATTCTTCTAGGCCCACTAAAGCTATAATAAAATGAATGTAACTTTAAAAACACTGTTTCCTTCCCTCACATAATTTAAGAACATTGTTCTAAATGAGTAAATATTCCCTCATTAATATAGTAGTTCTACTTTACAAAGTATCTATTTTATATTCCCTATCTGCTTCATATAAAATTCCACTTCCTGAATGTTCTAAGTGATGTTACATAGGTATTACATTAAAGCATAAGAGGGTTTAATTAAACACATTATTTGTATTTCATCTGTTGCATAGAGCTACTTCTGGTGCCTATTGGAATATCAGAGGAAATGTGTTTGAACTTTTATCTTGACATTCCAAGTTGTATATAGCTGAAAACAAGCTGCAGCCAAGTATTTTCTTGTATTTTATTCTTAATTTTTTCACAATTAATGAACAAGCAGAATACTTTGTACCAGTGATGGACATTCTTCTCACATTACACTATTCATTCTTACAGAATAATACTTAATGTAGAGAGGACAGGGACAGCTGACACTATAATAGGGTCTGTTAATTACAGTCTGACTGACCAGGTGGGCCAGTGGGACGAGGTCCTCTGGGGACTGATAGGGGCAGCCTCGCACTCACTAGTTCTCATGGAGTCCTTCAACCACCTCAATATCTGCTGGAGGAACAAAACAGAAGGACATAAGAAATCCATGATGTTCCTGGAATGCATTGCTGCTAAATTCCTTCTCCAAGTGATAGAGGAGCCAACAAAGTGAGGAGCTATGCTGGACCTTGTTCTCATCAACAAAGAAGCTCTGGTGGGAGCTCAAGGGCAGCCTGGGCTGCAGGGACCTTGAAAGGATCGTTAGAGCAGTGAGGAGGTTTCCACAGCAAACTCACTCTCCTAGACTTCAGGAGACCAGGGCTTATCCTTTTTAGTGATCTGCTTGGGAGAATACCATGAAAATAAGCCCTGGAGGGAAGAGGGGCCAAGAAAGCTGATTAACATGTAAGGCTTTTCTCCTCCAGGCTCAAGAGCAATGTATCCCCATGAGGAAGAAATCTAGAAAAGGGGCCAGGAGAACTGCATGTATAAGCAAGGAGCTTCTGGCAAAAATCAAGAGAAGAAAGAAGTGTAAAGAATATGGAAAAGGAGATGGGCTACTTAGAATGAGTATGGGAACATTGTCAGATTATGCAGAGATGTGATGAGGAAGGCTAAGGTTCGTGTGGAATTAAATGTTGTAAGCGATGTCAAGGACAACACAAGTATATCAGTATCAAAAGGAAGATTAAAGAAAATGTGGACCTGATGATGAATCAGGTGGGTACCTGGTGATGAAGAATACAGAAAAGGCAGAGTTACTGAATTTCTTCTTTGCTTCAGTCTTTATTGCTAAGGCCAGCCCTAGGAACCCCAGACACTGGAGGCAAGTCTGCAGAAAAAAAGACTTTCCCTTGATCAAGGAGGTTTGGGTTAGGCAAATGACACTTGTAGAATAACAGAATCATTTAGTTTGGAAAAGACCTCTAAGATCATTGAATCCAACCATTAACCCAGCCCCACCCTGTTCACCACTAAACCACATCCCCCAGATCTGCATCCACACTCCTTTTGGACACTTCCAGAGATGATAATTCCACCCCTTTTGCAGACAGTCTGAACACCCTTTCAGAAATTTCTTCTAATATCAAATCTAAACCTCCCCTGGTGCAACTTGAGGCTATTTTATCTTGTCCTACCAGTTGTTACCTATGAGAAGTCAGACTGACTCCTGCCTTACCACAATTTCCTTTGAGGCTGCTGCAGAGAGTGATAGGATCTCCCCTGAATCCCCTTTTCTAAGGATATGCAAAACCCTCCTGGATGTGATCCTGTGCAACCCACTCTAGGTGAATGTGCTTTAGCAGGGTCTCTGCCTCTGTAATTATGAGAAACCACATTTTTGTTAAAAAAACCCAAAAAAACAAAACAAAACAAAACAAAACAAAAAACCAAAAAAAAGAACATGAGGGAAATTTCTGTTTAATATTCAGAGATTCAGAGCAGACACTGGTCACTAAGTGCCAGCACATGCATAACCACAAGCTTTATGTTCAAATTCCATAATAAAGATGATGTAACTAAATATTATTGCAATAGTCTGCTGCTCTCTTGCTGTGCTGGGAGTTAAATAATAATGAAAACAAATGGGTTCCTTTTTCTGTAAAGAGCCTTGATAATGTCTCTCATGGTAGACACTTAAATGTACACTTGGTAGACACTTAAATGTACACTTCGAATTCCATAACCTGTTTTATACAACCTTCTCTCAAGAAAATGGCTGAGTTCCTGCTCAATAGCATTAAAAACATCTGAAATAGCTTTTCAGTTTAAGCATCTGAAATTATTTTACTTCCCAGGACATTATATATTTGCGGCTTAAAAGCATTAAACTTTATTTGGATCGTCTGTTAAAGAAGAGCACTGTTATTTTAAGAATCTGGAAACTGCCCAAGGTAAAACTCTGTGATCAGTTTTGCAGTGCTTATTATCACTCTGGAACTGCCTCAGCTGAGTGTTTCAAGAAGACTAAAGCTGGGAAAGCCAATAGTGAATGTAGTGATTACAAATACATAGGTAACACTCCAAGAATGACCCATGATTTAAGCACTAGATTTGACAGAACAACTTTCAGACACTCTAATTACCATGCTAAGTAAGTAAACTATGTTGCTTGTGTAACATACAGGGACTTAATATCAAGTTTGTAGGGTTGCATAAATTATATGGTTCATGGCCACAAACTTGCAAGGTAGAACTCACATAAATTGTATTTGCTAGGCTTAGTACAAAATGTAGTGTTAACTGGAAAAAGCGAGTTAAAATGGCATAAACCTCTAAGGTTGAAGTAATGGTTCTTCGAAGTTGAATTTGGCTCCAGAAGAAGAAATGAACATATTAGAAATCACTGTCACAAAATAAAATACATTTGAACTTTTCAAATGGTGCATGTATTCAAAGGTGTTAATAGCTTATTTTGCAAATCTTTTCAAATAACATCCAAAAGGCATAAGATAGTGTACACAATAATGAAATTTATTCCTGACATAATTGTTCAACTTTCTAATGCAGAATGGAAAGACCTCAGCATGCATGCCATCAACAAATGCCAGGAAAGGGAAGCACAGGTAGCAGTATAGATGTCACTAAAGTAGCAGCACAACTATCAGGTGACAAAACAACAGTATGAAGATTTTGCAGGTGTTGAAACAGTTGTGCTCTGTCTCATTTGTGTATGATGTCTTTTGTTAGAGTTATATTCTGAAAATAAAACCAAAGTGTATTCTTCTCTCCAAAAGTGGAGCTGAAGATACTATCAAAGGTAAATGTAATGTTCTTTAAGAAGAAAAATTTCATTTTCATATTCTTAAGAGGTTCACCATAGATAAGAATTCTGGAAAGGAATGTCTTTGCAGTGTAAGATACCTCTGTTAGACTGAATAAAAGATATTTGCACAGTCCTTTTTCAAGAAATGTTCTTTCAGAAAAGCTGCTAATTCAGAGGCACAGTTAAAGACTAAAAATAGGAAACACTGCTCAGAGCTCTGAATTCTGATAAGTGAAGTTGGTTGACTCACTGACGGAGCCTTAGCTTTGTGGTTTTCTTTTCCTGTTCTATCTTGTGACATGGCTTCCACTCCCAACTATGCTATAAAAATATTTTTTATTTTTTACCCTTAGAAGTGCCCTGTTAGTTACAAAGAAACTTGGAAGAGCCATTTTGGTTTATTTCATAAATTAATACTGTGCTATCAAATCCCTGCATATTACATATCATTAGGCAGTGCAGGTTTTTTTAACAAATTATTTTCTTTAAAAATCATGAGAAGGTTTCCCATAAATTCTCTACCACATCTGCAATATCAAGAAAGGCTCTTTTGCCTTGTACAGGGAGGACCATCATTCTGATGATGCATGCCTTATAAGTGTCCCTTTCTTATGATGAATAACACCAGGCAGCATTGCTGAGGTGATGGATGCCATAAAGAGCTATTGCTATGATGATGTATTCTAGTAAGGGGACAATTTTGATGTAAAATACAAAGTAAGAGCAAGTTTCTTGGGGTTATCCTTCATCACAGCAATAATCACCAATGCTATATACTCCATTGGTAGCATTGGTCTGACAGGACATAAGATGAAATAGAATCTCTTTACAGATGTGGTCACTATGCTATTTTACTACATAAAATAAGGTTGAAATGAGAAAAGTTAACCCATGTTTCTTGGTTTTGTTCCAGTTTTGAAAGCAAGCTTCCTCGAGACAATAGAGCTGTAAACAATAGATACCATTGGTAATAAATCTGCTTCCTGTGACTCCAAAATGAAGTACTGTCTAGAATATGCAAATTAATCATGATTTCTGTAGACAAAATGATGCTTCTGACATTGCTGGTCGAATTACAGAATATATTTCACTGTGGCAATATGTAGAATGTAGCAGGTTTTTTCTTGTCTTCCATGACTCTACTAGCCCATGAATTAAAATGGGGGCCATGGGGGCTCAACGTCAGTGATGGCATGAGGGATTTACAGTTTCAGCCATGGGACTTTGTTACTTTTTATATATATATATATGCATTTAGCTTTCATATATTTTGTTAAATGTTTGCAATAATATGTTTAAAGTTATTATACAAATCAAAATGTGAAACTTGAGGTGGAGGTGCTTACATTACAGCATTGCAATGTAATTATCAAGCAGACTGAACTAAGACGTGAGCTGGCAGGCACTATATTTGCATAATGTTACAGTGATAATGAGAAGCACAGATGTAAAGTCATAGCTCATAACTCAAGTGATAATCATGAAAATCAGCTTCTTGATGTGGCATTCACATTTGAGAAAGAATGAAAAACTTAGTTGAGAATTACCCTATATATCTTGGTCCCTAGGGCATCCATGTTATGTTAGACAGGGGGCTTTATTGATTTTTATAATAGCTAATTCAGAATTATTAAATGGTGTAACATGGAAGCGAAAACTGCTGATCATGAAGAAATGAGACAGAAAAAAAGTTGATTTTTATGACTCATTGCTACTTTATGCCTTGCAGATTAGGTTTTCTCACACCCAAACAATATTTTCACTTTTAGTCAAATGTGATCCTATGATCTGGAAATAAACAATAAATTCATTGTATAGTAAGAAAAATAGACTTTTTCAAATAATACACATCAAGTAAGTTTTTAGTCTCTAAAGATTATTTTGGAGGGCAGATTAAGAAAGTGACATATTATTTGTCTTATACACCACAATATATTCTGTAACAAGGGTTTCAACATTCATTTACCTCCAACTACCTTTGAGACAAATAAATCTGCTATTTTCAATTCAGGGGAGTATTATTGTGAGCACTAAATGAAATACAGTTCTTCCTTCGACTTCAATAGATAAAGGGATAAGGTCCCAAAAGACTTGTGCAAATACAGTGCTGTAAAAATACCTAGAGTTGCCTATGATGAAGCAGCCAGTAATTTATGTCTGTCAGGGCTGATTGTGGGCTGTAGCTTTGGACCATATGTTATTTATTTTATATAAATTATTATGTAATTCTTGATCCAAACTCCAGAAACCCCCCCAGAAATCCTCAGATAATTTCAGTTGGGTGATTTCACTGTCAAAAATGCTGACAAAACAGTGGAAATTTTGGAGAAAAAAATGAGTGAATCCAGCTTCTGATGGGCTTGGCTTGTGTGAAAAAGTGAGATTTTTTAATTCCTGAGAAAAGATTAATGAATGACTAAAGGTAAGATTAATGAATAGAAACTTTTTGATGAACTAAAATGATAAAGAGGACAAAGAAATATGGCATGTGGGATTGAAACTACTGTACTGAGTGGAACTGAGATAAAACTCACAGTGAAGAGCTAAAATGCTACTGGCACTAACCCATGCCATAACTATACCTGTGATTTACACTGCCAAGAGGAACAGTTACTTTTATAAAAAACAAAGAATTCAGGCTTGTTTTTGTTCACAAATAATCTTTTCTACCATCACACTCAGTGGTCAATGCTTTTTAATAAACACACTTGTTTAAAATCCTAAAGTATATGACCTTGTATATGGTCCGTGTATGTACATACATGACCCAATGTATATGGTCTGTGGTCTTGTAGGACTTGGTGCAGTGAAAATGTAGTAGAAATAACTCCTGTACACATTAATAGAGTCAAAAAAATAGAAGTGAGGATGAATACTTTATATATATATTTCCAGATGTCATTGTCAGCCAATCAGGCCATGAGATTGCAAAAATGCTTTCTGTTGCTGAGGCAAGTTGTAACTCCTTAAAAATGTGAATGGGCAGTGTAACCTAAAGGATCCTTTGAAGATCATCTGAGGGATAACCTAAAATACTATTTATCACACCATTTTGTAAAGACAGGGATTACAAAGATTTTGGAAAGTTGTTCTGCCTTGAATCATTCAGAATTATTTAAAGCAGGGACTTTCAAACATCTGTGGTAGGAAAGACATCACCAAAAGTTTTCTGAAATCATGGAGTACTGAGTGCTTGGTCATGCACATTTGAAATTACCTCAATTCAGCATGTGCATGGTCAAGTAACACTAGACTGTGTGACCTAGATAAAAGTACAAACTGTTTAAAAGTACTTTTTAAAGTGTTCCTAAATTTTACCACACCCAAATTATTTATAGATGCTCTTCATATGATTTACCAGCTTTAATAAATTACCCGAAATAAGCTTTTCTTAAATAAAAAGTCCAAACAGGCATATTTCTCACATTAAGTGCTTAGCTTGTAATATCAATTTTTTGCTTGCACTTTTGTCTATGATAGGAATTTAAACCATAAAAAAATCACATTAATTTATGTATAAATTGTTCCAGTGATTACACTGCAGAACTATTAATTGATGTTAAATGATTTAAGATAGTACCTAATAAGTCTGTCCATAAAACCTTGAGGAGCTACACTCTGTTTTATTCCAGTAGTTGAAAACTAATGTTTCTATGAAATATTTGAACTCTCCTATAAATATTAAAGAAGACTTTATAGAAGAATAATTTGAAAGAAAATGTTGATTCCTGTGGAGATATCTCCTCAGTCTGCTCAGGGCTCAGTAAAGGATTTATCTAGTTAGGTACAAATTATAGCAAAACCAAATACTTTGAAAATCTTAGTAGTAGAGTAGTTAGTACTTTTCTTAAAATCTTGTGTCCAATTGTCCAATGCAAGAGTATGAAAATATTTTAGCCTCATATCTTTGTTAAAAAGCAACTGCACTACATCAGGTTGATATTTAACTTGCTTGTATGATTTCAAGTCATCCACTTAAATGTTGAGAACCTTCCTTTGATCAAAGGTATATGGTGATACCCAGCTATATAAACACAATTACATAATAACTATTGTTTTAATGAGAATTATGAAAAGATGTATATATCTTGTTGTCTGCAACATAAAAATCCTTGCTCCAGTTGTCTGCAACAATAAAAATCTTATTCCCTATCTGCTTAATATGGACTACTTTATAAAAGCAAGGTTGAGATTTGTTAATGCTTCTTATCAGCCCTTGCAAAGTGGAAAAAAAGTAAAGCTTTATATAATTAAGGTACTTTAAGCTTGTATTTTGTTCGATCATGTTTAAAGAATTTTTCCATCTGTAAAATTGAACATAATATTGCTGACTTTGAAATCTCTGAGTACAAATTTCAATATAAAAGCTTTTCATTACCCTTTAAAATTAATCCTCAAATATCTAGCTGCCATACCTTGGCAACAGCAAAGAAGTCTTTGTGTTAACCCTTTTTAGACAAAGAAAAAAAAGCTTATGTAATTTTTTCAAGGCTATTCATAAATTTTGGTTTTTTACCACTTTAATTAAAAGATCTAGTATCTTACTAAACACCTAATCCAGTAATTTCAGGTTTTATTTTTCTGCATTTTCTATTTAATTTTCAAAATAAAAAAAGGCCAATGATATTTACTTCTGTAGTTACTTATTATAATATGTTACATAAAGCATGTAGCTGCATGTTTAACCTTAACCTCTGTTTATCATTTAGGAAAGACTACTACTATATTTTAGCCTGTTCATTCTGGGAAATAATCTGCTTCCCGCTAAACAAGTGGTTGTGGGCTGCTTATAAGCACTAACATGGATGATTAATTGAACACCCAGCAATTACTGACTGGGTAATATAAGATGATTTGTGGAAATTGGAATTGCCTGTCCCTGCTGTTGTGTATTCTGAATAGCTCTTACTGACATTTGGAAGTTTGAGAAGTCATTCTATTTTGTGTGAATGGCTTTGTCATTTACAATGAGCTTACATCAACCTGCTGGAACTGATGCTGTTAAGCATTCCTTCAACCATGTTAAGCATTATTGTCACTAACATATCTTGTCTCATCGAAACAAACAATAAATGAATTCTAAATGCCTTCAAGACTGAGATTTAGTGTCTCACAAAAGGGTACATTCTAATTTCTTGATGCCTTCTCACCAATATAAAACAGTTCACCTTAAGGAGAATGACAAGGAGACAGGATCAATTATCTTTTACTTTTTACCCAGTCCATTCAAAATTAGATTTTTTTTTTCAGATTAGAGGCAGTATTCAAATTATCTCTTGGGATTCTTTTAAAAACCCTTTCTTTGTATGTTTGATGATAATTTTGATCTTTTTGCTTTTTAATTCACACAGTGTGAAATGTTGTGCAATCCACTCCATCCAGCAAACATTAGTTGTCTATTACTTAGTCAACAATGACTGCTGGTTTTCTGAGCCTATTTATTTAAGGACTGGCCTTTAAGTTTACAGCTTCTTACTTAACATTGTTTGACTGATGTCAAGAAAAATCATAAATTCCTCAACTGAGAACCTTAAAAGAAATGACAATAAAGAAATGTGCTAATTTCCTGCTAGAATGAACATTGGGTTATAGAAAATAAAAGGAAAAATTTCCTTATATTTTTCAGTTTTTAGTTGACTAAGAAATCTGACACTGAAGAAATCTGTTCCTGAAAGACTGCACCCCATGGAAAATGCTGGAGCAGTTCATGAACTCCAGGCCACACTGAACTGCATCGTACAGGTCTCCTGTGTGAAGGACCCCAGGCTGGAACCAGGGAAGAGTGTGAGGAAGAAAGAGCAGCAGAGATTAAGGCTATTGGACTGATCACAACCCACATTTCTCACCCTTTGCTCCACTTGAGGGGAGGAGGCAGAAGAGTTAGGAATGAGCTGAGTTTGGGAAGAAGAGGCAGGGTGAATATATGTGTGGGGAAGGTGGTTTTAGTTTTATGTTTATTTCTCACTATATCACTACATTATTTATTGGCAGTAAATTCAGTTGATATTCCTGAGTTAATTTTGTTCATGACAGTAATTGATAAGTGATTTTTCCCTGTCCTTATATTTGCCTACAAGATTTTCCTAATAATTCCTTCTGTCGTGTTGAGAAAGGGGAGGCTTGATGGATACCTGGAAGCCAGACAAGGTCAGCCAACCACACAAGTTTTTTTCTCTTTAGAGCAGTCTCTTCAGAATCCCGTACTTCCCCTTCAGATTGCTTTAACTGGAATTGCTAGGCAATACAATTGTGCCATGCAGTTATACTGTAATGGCATTCATATTTCCATGTTCTCATCAGAAATTTCCCTCCTGATGCAGTTCTAAGTATGGAAGTATCTTGTCTACTGTGTTTTGTCCTCAAGAAAATTCTTATATTCTTCTATGATCTCCTGATGATGGATGCTTGTAGCAAAAATTCTTACAAATCTTAAAGAACAACATTCTATAGAAATACACTTGAAAAAAAAAAACAAAACAACCCAGCAGTGATACAGAAGCAATTTCTTTGCCTTGCCATTTTCTGTATCCTGTGTGCTGTTTAAACAATCTTTGACTGAAACTTCTCTCCTTCCCACTCTCCACACCCTGCATAAAAAGGGGAGCTCTGTGTTATAACTTTTTTTAAAAAAATAAAAATTTTGAGGATTCATAAATCTAGCTTTATTACTTTTTGTGGGTCTAGGTATTGATCTGATCAATTCCTAGATGCTTTAACTCCAGTCTTCAGGAATTCAGTAGGGGCCATGTTTCTGCTTTTCTGTAGTTTATGGCTCTTAGTTCTATGGTATATTTGTCTCATCTATCAAGAAGAGCCATGAGAGAGAAAAGCACAATCTCTGTTTAAATAAAACCATCACTGGTAATAGTAAACATGTGGCCAAGGAAAAAAATGGAAAAAAGGAAAAAAAAAAAAAAGCAAATGAAATATAAATAGATGAACTAAAATGGAAATCAATATCAAAGGCACTCTGATTAGATAAAAGCTGATGAGCCGTGAAGACAAATCATTTAATTTGCTTCTATTTTTAGAAATACCTTCCATACAAACATAGTGATTAGACAAAAGATCTTCTATACAGAGGAATGACAAAAAAGCAAGGCAAAAATTTTATTTTTTAATCTGCAGAAAATCTCGCTGCAGAAATATTGATTGTTCTAAGAGTTATTTAAATTTATATGCCAACACTGGGACATAATTTATATTGAAAATGTAAAATTAATACAAACCTCCTAGTGCTTGTATGCATCTCACATCTAACAATCAGGAAGAATCATTCACAGAATCGCAGGATAGTCTGAGTTGGAAGGGATCCAAAAGATCATTGAGTCCAATTCTTAAATATTCACTCTTTTAGGGACTTTCCATCATATTTTGAATTTAAAGGATTTAGCCACATACAACTAATTGGATTTTTCTGGCAGGAAATGGATGTTATTGATGCTATTTCCAGCTGTGAGTATTTCAAATTCAGGATATGCAATGAAGTAAATTTCATATTTATGAAATCACATGGATGAAGTTCAAGCTATTTAACTGCTAATATTTTGGTTTTCTATTTCTTATAATATGAAGTGCAGAGAGACACTTGGCTTGTTCTATTTCATAAATTTAAGCAATGATTCAACACAAGCAGTATGTGTGTTTAATAAACTTTGTATCTCTTTGGAGCTCTTCAGTTTGAGCAGGTTGCATGCTTCGAGTAAAATTATTGAGAAATCCAAGCACGAATTTCTTCTTTCTGATGTCTGCACACTCAGCACTGGCAACACTCGCATACATTGTGGATAAATTTATAATTTCAATGCCATATTATAAGCTTATGTAATTGAATGAAACTCAAGTGCATGAAAGGTGATTAAGGATATAATTTTAATGCATCAGCCAAGATAAACAGTAGATTGAAGCTATGTCTGTGTTATGGCAGTGGGCTGAACGCCATAATAAAATTTATGCACCTGCTGAGCAGTTGGAAATCTATTTCCATATAAGAGGGAGAAATGTATTCTAGCCTCAAGGCTTCAGAGATGTCTGGAGCATCAAAACCTTAGTGGTTCACTCGCCTTGTGCCACATGGTACACAGGCGTGGCACCGCAGACTTTCCCTGATGTGCTGGGTCTGGGCAGGGTGAGCTGCAGGAGGCAGAGGACTTGGAGAGCCAGGACGTTAGATTTGACATCTGCTCTAGCCTTCAGGAAAGAAAGTCTCTGTGGAGAAACAAAATTAGCTCTATACCAATAGCTTAGAGGAGGTAGCTGAATTCCATTTCCTGGGGCTGTATTAATTCTTTTCCGTAAAGTCCAATGTACTTCAGATTTGAAAAGGGGGTACATTCCCTTCTAGATGACTTTGAGGATACATGTGTTTAAGTAAGTGGGGTTTTTATATAGAAATGAAGGCAGCATTATACAGAGTCAATTTTAGTTCTCAGTGTTGGAGGAGATATGATAAAAAATCATTATTACATTATTAAGAACTGCCCTTTTCCTCTGGTGGCACTCTTTGATTTAATATGCACAATAATTATATGGTGGCACAAGCACAGCTGCTACATGGTGCCTAAATATATGTTTGATAAGGTAAAAAAATCAGGAAGAAAGGAACAGAAAATAATTTTTGTGAAGTACTGCAGATCTGCTAGACACTGGAAATTCAACAATAGAACTAAACAATAAATTCATTAGCTCTACAAGAACAAATCTTAAAGCACTACATATAAGTGGTTCTGCCTTTGGGTGAACTCTGATAATCTCAAATTTATCTTTGTCACTATATTTTGAAGGTATGTAAAACAAACACACTTAGAAATGACTGAATTTGAAAATAAGGTATACTTTATGAACTCTTTATTCAAAAGAAAAGGGGCAGTAGCATTGGTGTGTTTGGGGTTTTATTTTGCTTCACCTTTTAAATCTATCAAAAGATAGGAAAGCGATACCTTTGCTCTTCTTCAGCAGGAACAATTTTTATTTCTCCTGCTATATTGCAAGTTTCTAGATATAGATTTTATTTTTGTTTACATGAGTATGTATAAAGAGGGATCATCTGAATCCTAACCTGAATAACATCTCTGGACTGAGGTAGAGGTCCCCAAAACCATGGCTGGCCCAGATCAGAAAATTGTAACAATTTTCAGACAACTGCAGCTCATTCAACACTCCTCCTTTGCTCCAGAGCATTTACCACTTCCACTGTCTTTCTCTGGACCTGCTACAGACCTTCAATGTCTGTCTTGTTGTGAAGGGTCCATAACTGAGCAGAGGATTTGACCGAGGCCTCACCACTGCCAAGTACAAGGTGACAGTCACTGCCCTGGTCCTGCTGGCCACGCTACTGTTGATACAGGCCAGGATGCCACTGGCCTTCTTGGCCACTTGGGCACACCCTGGCTCATGTTCAGCTGCCTATGAGCAGCACTCCCAGGTCATGTTCTGCCAAGCAGCTTTCCAGACACTCTTCCCCAAGTCCCAGGGAATGGAATTCATTGTTTCTTCCCCACAGAAAAGTTGAAAAGGAACATGTTAACCAGAAATTAATAGTTTAAATAATAAATGTCTGAGATCTAGATAGATAATTATATAGATACATTTTCTTACTCTCCATGCATAAGAGAAAGGTAGCTACAGAAGAATGACTATTTCATACATTTCACAACAGCTATTACCTGTTGTAAGGGTGACTCTTCCAGGCGTATTTACCATGTCCAGTTTCTATATCCCCACAGGGTAGAGGAAACACAATAACCATCTGGATCCATATGGTTTAAAACCCCTCTATAGCCTATAACGTGTGAGCATGTGTTGCCAAATATTCTGAAAGTCTTTGTAATTTTCCTCCATTATAAAGTAAACATAACCATGGAACTGTTCACATATATTTTTTAAGGGAGGCTGAAAGCATTACTGTGTATTGAATCTATTTACTTGTTCCAGTGTTAAATATATTAAAATGTTAAATTTTATTAGCATGTATTAAACCAGTTTACTGATGTTCTTTAATAAAACAATAAAGGAAGAATTTCCTTTGTACATAGTCCATCAACTCCATTTTGTTACTACCATGTCAGTGAAAAGTCAATGCAGGAACCAAAACCTGTGCTCACTAAGTAATTTCAGTTTGAAGACTTTTTCAAATGTCTTGTTTATATCCTATGCTATTAAAGAGGATTTTCTATTATTCCTAAGGGATTCTTTTCCTTATGGGAATTTCTCTTGTTTCTTCTGTTACACCATATTTTTGTGATATTTTACAATGCAAAAAGAAAAAAATAATGTATAATTCACTTATTTTCCTGTCTACAGATAATAAAACTATACAAGATTTAAAACAGAAGCTGGTGTTTGCTAAAGGGAAATATCATCATTTTTTTATTATGCTTTCATTTATACATAATGTGTACTTCATTTTCTTCCAACATATTCTCTTAAATCATAGAATCATAAAATGGGTCGGGTTGAAAGGGACCTAAAAGAATGTACAGGTCCAGTCCCCCTGACTTGGACAAGTACACTTTCTACTAGACCAGACTGCTCAGAGCCCCATCCAGCCTGGCCTTGAACACTTCCAGGGACAGGAACCCACCACTTCTCTGGGTAACCTGTTCCAGTGTCTCACCTCCCTCACAGTAAAGAATTTCATCCTAATATTTAAACTAAACCTACCTTCTTTGAGACTAAAGCCATAACTACCTGTCCTTGTAAAAAAGTCCCTCTTCATCTTTTTAGGTACTGGAAGACTGCTAGAAGGTCTCCTAGAGCCTTCTCTTCTCCAGGCTGAGCAATCACAATTCTTTTAGCCTTTCCTCATAGGAGAGGTGGTCCAGCCCTCTGATCATCTTTGTGACTATTCTCTGGACTCACTCAGAAATCCATGGGGACCCCCAGAGCTGGACACAATATTCTAGGTGGAGTCGCACAAGATCTAAGTAGAGGGAAAGCATCACCTTCCTCAACCTGTTGATCAGGTTTCTTTTGATGCAGCCAGGATACATTTGGTTTTCTGGGCTGAGAGAGACCATTGACAGGTCATGTTGAGTCTCTACACCCCCAATCCATTCTATCAGGACTGCTCTCAATCCATTCTCCATCCGTCTTTTTTTTTTGTACTTCAAATTGCCCTGACCCAGGTGCAGCACCTTGCCTCTTGCTCTGTTGAACTTCATGGGGTTTGCACAGTCCTGCCTTTCAAGGCTCTTAAGGTCCTTGTGGATGGCTTCTCTTCCCTCCAGCATGTCGAGCACACCACACAGCTTGGTGCTGTCAGGAAACTTGCTGAGGGTGAGCTCAATCCCACTGTCCATGTTGATGAAAAAGATGTTAACAAGTGTCAGTTGCACTACCAATCCCTGAGGAATGCCATGTATCACTGATCTCTATTTGGATATCAGGCTGTTGACTGCAAATATTTGAGTGTGAACATCCAGCCAATTCCTTATCCACTGAGTGGTCAGTCATCAAATCCATGTCTCTCTCCAGTTTAGACCAAGAATGTCATCTGGAACAGTGTCAAATGCTTTGCCCAGCTTTGGAAAGAAGATGTCAGTTGCTCCTTCTTCATAGACTAATGCTGTAACCTCCTTGTAGAAGGAGGACACTAAATTTTTCAGGTGCAATTTACCCTTAGTGAAGTCAGGTGGCTGTTATTGGTCACCTCCTTATTTTCCATGTGTCTTAATAAAGTTTCCAGGGGAATTCACTCCATGCTCTCAAAAAGCCCAGAAGAGAGACTGACAGGTTTGCAGTTCCCCTGCAGGAGTTATGTTTGCCCTTTTCCCATCAGAAGGAATTTCATGGACTGCCATGAGTTTTCAAATATGATGCATGGTGGCTTAGACACTCTTGCCGATTCCCTCAGGACCTACAGATGCATCTTATCAAGTCTTATGCATAGTCTTGTGCAACTTCAGGTTCCTTAGATGTTTGTGAAGCAGATTTTCTCCTATGGTGGGTGGGTCTTCATTGTCCCATCTCTGCCTTTGTCTCTGTGACATGGACAGTTGTACTGGTGCACTTGTCAGTGAAGACCGAGGCAAAAAATAATTTGAAAATTCTGAATCAAATTACCTTGCAGCAGATATTTGATTATTCTGTTTGAGGAGTTGTATTAAATCATTGTTTAATGATGTTGTCTGAAATAATAAATGAATGTACTTGATAACAAGTATGACAACTGTTTCATTCTCATAACTGCTCCTTTTTAGTAAGGTGATGCTGTCATGGAGTAATATGTACCTGCTCCCTGTGGTTTAGACTTTCAAGGAAGGTACTGCCATTCAAGGCAAGTTGCATCTGTAGTAGTCCCATTTAGTGAGAAACTGTTGAGGATAAGGAGGCAAGTTAATTATTTAATTAATTATTAAGAACTCCACTTAAATAGCATTCTTCCTGAAGCCCTTGAGAGCTCTCTAACCTTTACTATTTCTATCAAAACTCAAATCCCTGATGAAGTCAAATTATGCTTGCAATGATATACTTAGCAGCCTTAATATGTTGTTGTATGAGATGTGTGGTCCTTCCCAAAACAGTAATGTACTTTGCCTTTGGTATAGTTGTGTGTGCTAGCTGCAATTCATCAACAGTACTTTGTGCCTTTTGGTTTTTGCCTGTACTAATTTCCATAGTTGTATGATAAAAACTTGCTTATTATTTAATTTATACTCCTACATTATTAGATTAAGAAAAAAAAATAAGTTTCATTTATAAGACATGGTAAAAGGGGTTTGTTGTGAAATACTCATGAGTATATGCTTTCTATGTTTTTTCATGGTAGTGGGTTCAAATGTATGCTATAGTGCCAGAATAGTATTGCAAGTTATATGGCTGTGTGTGCCATAGCTTTCATCTCACTCAGTTAAATACTAGCAGCAAAAAAGTATTATTGGTTTAAGATAATCTTGGAAGCAAAATCTTACAAACAGAAGTAAGTTTGCAAGGTCTGGGTTGTTAATCTTATCCCTGGGGCTTTGCCTTTGGTATTTATAAGGCTGTAGGGGAAGTTATTTTGAGCTTATTGACCTATGGTGCAACAAATTTGTAGAGCAGACTTTGTCAAAATTGCAGGTATATTTTAATCATGCTTCCTTACATTATTTCTTCAATCTTCTTATGTCTGTGATCAGGAAAATCAAGGAACATTTCCCTTGAATAGCACTAGACTAAGGCATTAACACAAATGGCAACTCAACTTCTGTGCATGGGAACCATGTTTCTAATTTCACCTGCTTCATTCTTCAGGTACAGAACATGTGTTTGATAGTGAAAGAATTCTATATAAGTTTTAGTAAATTCAGTGATACAAGGATAGCAAAATATTTTAAAAGATGTTAAAGTATATAAGCAATTTATATCTGATCTGAAGCAGAAAGGTAAATTAAACTGGCATTTCCTTGTCATATATTCTTATGGTACCTAATTCTTTAATTATACTGAACATTGTCAAGTTCCTCCAACAGCCCTGGTGAAATTAACAGAACTGTTTGAAGAATAATGCATCATAAATATGACTGAGAATAAGAATGAAAGTGTCTCAGAGAAACCTAGACTGGACACATAAGGTTGAGCTATAAATAGCTTTGTGGGCCCTAGAGAGAAATGCAACATGGATGTGGGCTATGGCTGAGAGTGAACCTGCCTGTTGAAACCATTGCAGGAATTATACATGAATGCAGACATGAATGCAAAATAGTGGCTGTTGGACATCAGTATGTCACACTGTTGTAAGCTCACCAAGGCAAGCATCATGTGAATTGTAGCAGAGCCGACCATCAGCTGGCTGGAAACACCCTATAGCCCATCTTACCATTCAAAGCAGCATCCCAGATCTTGAAAAACAAAGTCTGTGGTGGCATGGCACCTCAGAAAGGGTCAGATCACCCAAGAGAACTTATTTCAGAAATAAGGTTCAAGTTTGGAAAGCAGATGTTTTGGTTGAGTTTATCACAAGTTACTGGTGTCATGAAAGAGATGACTTGAGAATGAAGAATCTGTAAAAAAAAAAGGAATCTTGGAATTTAATTGTTGCCAGTCTGGAACCTTGAGCCAATCACACAGGGCACACTAAGATTCATTTAGCACAGCAGGTAGTTGAGACAAAGAGAGAGATGTGGGAAGCATGCTCACATATTTGCTGTAGGTAGTTCAGTAATCATTTGACACTTCTGAGATGTTGGGGCAGTAGTTTCAACCCTTCTTTAACATCTCTTGAAGCAGAGATTGAGGTCAAGATCTTTTGCAGTCAAACTAAAGGCAGCAGACATGAAGATATTGGACATTTTAAGATGCATATTTAATTTTTCTGCTTATGTGGGTGGATAATACTTTAAGAAAGAATGGGCATCTGGAATGTTAAAGATTCTGCTTTGACCAAATGTGGGTATCTTCTACTCCAATACAGTTGTCCTATGTCCAGGTTCACAAAACAAATCCTGTTACACTTTGTTTTGCATTTACTTTCTAAATAAATTTTGCTATTAAAATATTAGTTTTCATTATCCCAGCTTTCTCTTCTAATTCCAAATCTATATCTATATCTATATCTATATCTATCTACATCTATATCTATAGCTATATCATCTATATCTATATCTATATCTATCTATAGATCTATATCTGTATCTATATCTCTAGCTCTATATCTATCTATCTATATCTATATCTATATCTATATCTATATCTATATCTATATCTATATCTATCTATCTATATCATCTATATCTATATCTATCTATCTATCTATCTATCTATCTATCTATCTATCTATCTCTATATATTTATTTCCTTTCAGGAAAGGGAATGAAATATTGAAATCAGAAAAGAAAGTGGAACAAACATTCTGGCAAGGAGATATGACCAAAACCAATGATATTGAAAAAAAATGCGAAATTTGGAAATGGAGTGACTACAACCAAATGTACTGAGATGAAATGAGGTTCAATGAAAAGCACCGAAACTTGCCAAAATTATTCCCATCGAAATCCCAAAATCAGGGAAGAAAGATAAGCAAAGACACAGGAGAACATATTGAAGAAATGAAATGTGAAAAGAATGAGAAAATTCTGAAAAACAGTGAAAACAATAAAAGTGGATGGGATGACAAGAAGTGCAGGGAAATGAGCTGAAGCTTGCCCAATTTATCCTCATTGAAATCGTAAGATTTCATTCCTTTTCCTGGAAGGTACATGTAAATATATACATATTTATGTTTTTGTTTCAGAGAATAGTAGGTAATTTTTAAGACATCCTCTTGGAGAGGATAACTTCCTTTTTCCAACATAACTTCCTTTTTCAGAAAAGGGCCCCTCTGGGGATTTTGATATTGAGAAAGGCCTTTGAATCCTTGAAAACTCCAAAGTGAAATAAAAATATGACTAAATTAAGGGTCATTGTGCAGAAAAATAACCAAGCAAATACTGAATAAAAAAAAACCACCTTTACTTGGAGATTCAAAAACTTTTTACATAAATTCCCATTAGTAAAACCCTAAATATATATCTCTGCATAGAAAATTATGTTTTCTGAGTACTGGGCCGAAGTTCTGAAGCAGAACATTAAGATCTATAAAGAGAACAGTTAAGTTTAGCTGGAGATGTAAATTATATCTATTTCTGTAATAATGTGGTATCTACTGTAACATTTCTGGCCATCTTGGCCAGATTTTTTATAATCCATCTGCAAAAACACAGTGGGACTGGTGCTTCAGGGAAGTGACAGATTTGTTGCACATGCCTAAGTTGTTGGCACTGCATGCATGTAGCATTAATTGTATGACAGGACTTCCCTGGCTCGTCACAGAAAATAATGCACATTCCCACAGCACAAAAAATCCATACATTCCTTCCTGAGGATAAATCAGAGAATGTGGTGGAGTAATTGTAAGCAGTAATAATGACTCTAGCAGTGTGAGCAGGGAGGAAGCCTTTTTCTTGCAAGAATGATTTTCCATTAATATTTTTTAAAGTGTTTCTGATTTTGGTTTTGTTGTATGCTATTTACAGCAAATATTTAGTGCTCCGTATTCCACACAAAAGTTATGCGGAACTGATCATGTTATCAAATATGTCATTAGTATTATTTTTCTTATTTTAATTCACTTATAGTTAGAAATAATTGAAGAAAATAGCTAAGCAATTTTTTTTTGGTGAGGAAAAGACGCTTTGTTAATAAAGAGAAAGAGAGATGGGAAGAAGTATTTTTTAGATAATGATTTTTGTTCTGTTTCTCTGAATCAGTAAACATAGAACATTAGTTCCATTCGTTTCCTCCGAAATTCTTAGAAAAAATATATAATTCAAATTTCATTTTCCTCTCACTCTCACATGCAGTTGACACACGCTCAATTGCATTTCTGGCTGCAGGTTTTGTGGTCAGATTGTTTTCCATGCATGCTCAGTCTGATTCACAATGTGGAGATTTCCTATTGGCACTAAAAGCAGAAACATTTCAGCCTTTATTGGTTTTTACACTGGACATCTGAAGAACAGTTTGTGAACTGTTGTGGCCACCTGCTAAATTTGTAAGCAGTGTCCTGTCATATCTGAAATTTACCTATCTTAGACAAATATCAAAATAGGTGAGTTTGGAATTGCTTTCTTCATACTTTACTGCATTATTATTGGGTCAATAGATGAGAAATAGGAAGCAAAACAAAACTACATACCTTGCTTATGAAACTTTAAATAATTAATGTTGATATTTAGTGCTTAATTAATAGGATAAGGAAGTTAATTCTGCATCTTTGTAAGTTATTTTTCTATAGTAAAGCTTTTGCTATAGAAGAAAAAATAAAATATATTTTTCTAAAAAATTTACATTTTCAAAGTATGTGTTTTGAATTTCTGAGAAAAAAATTGGTTAGCTGACTGTAGATATGTTTAAAGTATATAATTTATAATTAGGATGAATTTCCACCATGTTATTTTGAAACTATTTTTTAAATTGTCAATAAAAAATATTTTTTTATTTTTAAATAATTTATTAAATTAACTGGGAAATGTAAAGAAAATTTACACTTTAAAAAGAAAATGTTTCAAATAAAGATTCGGCAAGTGGTTTTATTTTGTTGTTGTTTTGAATTTGATCTGATTTTAAAATATAAGGGAAAGAAAGCAGAAATTAGAAAAAAAGTTGTTATTCAGTTCTAGTTTTTAATATTCCTCACACTCAATAGATTTAAATATCTTCATACTTAGAAGGAGATGCAATAGTGGCGGGTTCTTACAAAATCAGCATTGGAACCAGAACCTTCCGTTTCAGAGAAAACTTTGAATATTGCTTGCTGAAATTATGTGTTAATTGAACATTATTTTTGATAATAGAGCAAATGGAATAAGGGAAAAATGAGATCAGTAACTCACAACCAGCTTATTTCTCTTACATCACAGCAGTGTAAGAACACTGACAGCACTGACACTCCTGATTTCTGGAATCATGAATATATGATGAGGTGCTGTCTCACTGAATTGGCACTACAAAGAATGCTGTTAGAAACAATTGAACAAAGATTTTTAGAGATGTTGTCTATGTTATGCTTCAATGTTACAACTGCTTGTGAAGGTGAAGCTTAAAATGATTATGTATAGGAGAATCTTGGCATCAAAAGAATCTGACAAGTCTAACAAAGATATGTGGAGATTCCTATCCTTGCCAGTGCTGAGCTTTTCTAAAAAGTTCTGAAAGCTATAGAATTGGATAAAATTTATAGAGTGGAGTTAATCAGTACTTTTACCTCTCAGAAATTTCCTTATACAATTTACTTTATCTTGTTATGGCCAACTATGTAAGAGCACATAATGCAACCCAATCAGTAGAGTGAATGGACTGAAAACCCAGCACCTACACTATGAGGATTTCAGGGCATTGTGGAGAAGTTCTGTTAAATCTGATGAGCAGGTGACCAATTTAACTTCATCTAAAAGGGCGAAAGTTTACTTCTTCAAGACTACTCTAGCATAAAAACTGAATTGTGGTGTGTGGGAAATATCTTCAGGAGAATATCTTCAACAGCTTGTTCCTCACCTGCATGGAGGTGCTCAGAGGGGACCTTATAACTCTCACCGACCACCTGACAAGGGAATGGAGAGAGATGATGCCCTGTACCAAATGAAAGGATGAGAGAAAATGGCCTCAGGTTGTTCCAGAGCAGGTTTAGATTGGATATTAGAAGAATTTTTTTCATCAAAACAGTGCTAAATCATTGTAACCGACTGCCCGTATAAATGGTGTAGTCAATATCCCTAAAGGTATTCAAATGATATGTAGATGTGGCATTTAGGGACATGGTTTAATAGTGGACTTGGCAGTGTTAGGTTTGATGGTTGGGCCTGATGATCTTAAGGATCCTTTACAAACTAGATGGTTCTATGAATCTATATAAACTGACAAAATTCTGTGATGTACATAATCCTTGGTTTGGACACATCCTCTCTGGTGTCTTTGATAATGTCTGTCTTTCACAAACACCTTCCTACGATCTTCCAGCAATGAAATTCTTTTAAACAAAAGAGACAATCAAAAATATTTGCTATGAGATCCTGAACAGAGGTTGTTTATCAAATACTGTTTCAAAATGAACTTCATTATCATACTATTCTAATTTCACTATCCTTAATTACCACATGATTACATGTTTAATGCATTAAATATCAGTCATTGACAAAGAGCACAGTTTGTCTGTGTTTTGTAAAATCAAAATACATCAAGAATCAGCACAGACAACTGCATTAAAATATTTGGTTGCATACAAAATAATCCATGCAAGTGGTGGCACAAAAGATATCTATTAGTTTATTAAATAGGCAAGCAGAGAATTTACCTTTGTTATATTTATTGTTTTATTGATTTCTGGTGACTTGTGCAAGGAAGCTGTTGTGGAATGCTCCTGTCAAAAGTGCATAGTATCCAGTTATCAATTATTACAGAGAGCTGTAAAATTCTTTAAATTTCCTGCTCAGATTATCTGAGAGTGAAAGATGCAAACTCTAGTAATACTATGAGTTTAGAGCCTCTTTGTAATTTTTTTCTTTTTTATAGTTCATTTGTAAGCTGAAATATCTGTAACATAAATTATATATTTTTTCTTATTTCCAGTTATAGTCTCAGACTTAAGCCACACATCTTAAGTGTGTAAAAAAAAGCATTTTTTAATTACATTACACTGTGTACTGTTTAAACCCACTTCAAAATCTGAAATTGCAATAATGACTTTCCTTCCTCATAACGTTAAAAGTCCAAATCCCATTTTAAACTGCTGCATTCAGACCTCTAAAATACATCATCCAGTCTGAGGTGTATCCTCAGTCATGAGTTACTACAGGCTTTTCCTGCTGTGAATTTGTTCTGCTTCCCTGCCAAGTGCATTAACAAGACAGCACCTAGTTCTCAACCTCATCAGTACTCACCTGACACCTCACAAATTGTCAGATACCAGTTCAGGCACTGAAAACCTGAGAGTCTCTGTGGAGTTTTAACCTAAACTGAAAATTAATAGTAATGTGCCTACCTGTGGCTAATCAAATGACATGAAAAATTAATTTTTATTGAGTGCTAAAAAAGGCTGGCTGAAAGGTTTTGCTAGTTTTTCATTCCTCAGCTAAATTTGAACTTGTGAACTTTCTGATTTAGAATATAGTTCCATGCACCTTGTCAGCAAGGTTAGAGACCCTTCCTCTTTTTTCTTCCTATGTCTACTTCTCCCCTTTCCCCCTTTCCTCTTTTTTCTTCCAACTTTTTTTCTTTTTTTTTTTTTTATCCCAGTTAATTAACTGTGTATCTCTAAGGTCCCATTAGAATTTGTGCTGCCACTAGTGCCAAAAGAAGGTGTACATGGAATGAAATTGCAGTGAAGCAGGAAGAGCTAGAAGAAAGTAGGAATTTTTGAAATGAGAGGCTAGAGAAAAAGCATCCAGGAAAAATTTTGTCCAGGAATTTGAGTTATGTTTACATTGACATTTTATTAGGGATTTGAACTGGTGTGCCGCAATACAGTTTCAGGTTTTCAGATCAAGGTTCAAAGCCCTTCAGAATCCTCAAGATGAAAGCCCCTTGGAAAATAAAATATAAAACCACTAAAACTGCAAAAAATCTATGTGTCATTGTAGCCCTTTAAATTATTAACAGGAATATAGTCCTCTTAGCAATAAGAGGAATTATTGCACAGTCCAAATGTTCACCATGTTCAAATATAACACCAATAACCAGAAAATAACAATTGCTAACATGGGAAATTTTGTACAAGTACACATTATATGCCTTGGGTTTTTGTGCAAAAATATGATACTTTCCACTAGGCTCTATGTCTCCACAAGGATACTTGAAAATGTGACAGCTCAGAAAAAGAGAATCTAGTTTCTCAGTTTCTGATTAGTTCTAAGAGATATGACTAAGATTAAGTGGCTATGCAAGTCATGTACATAAATGCTCATGGAAACATGACTACTGAAAGTCTTGTAGCTGCAGCTACTGCTGAGACTCAAATGAGCTGCTCTGTTCTGACGAGATTCCATCAGTGGGTGTTTCTCCGGTGAGTCCCAGGAAAGTGCACAGGCTGACTTGTCAAGATTGCACCAGGGAATTTTCCAGGATTTGGATTTCCCATATTATTTTGTATTTCTCTATGTACAGAGGGTGACTATGATCTTCTAAAAGTGCTCAGAAACCTAGAAGAGACACCATAAGTTTCCCAATGATGGCTATTATTCAGTAGAGTGCCCAGTGCAGATTTTAACAGTGATTGAGTAAGTTAAAAATTTTGTCAGTAAACTTGGAACAGCCATATATTCCTATAAAAGAAAGTTTTGAATTGGTAATAGATTAATTTCTAAAGAAGGAAAGTTTAAAACCAGCTGTTGCTGGATTTCCAAGTTACATGAATATGAATTTTATATTGATGATAGAAATGATGGGCCAAGATTTCTTTGAGAAAGTCATTATGCTCTTTAAAACTTTGTTTTTCCTGATTCTTTCTTCCTATATGTTCTACCAAATATTTTTGGATAAGTTTTCTCTCTTGAGTAAGGTAAATTGTTGTGTGCTAAAAGGTAAGATAATGAGTGAAGGAAATAGAACAGGTGATTCTGGGGTATCATAGATTGTACTGTCTTTTTTGAAAGATCTCAGTATTCAGACATTTTATGCTGTGGTGAGATATTATTTAAAGAGCACAGAAGGACATTTTGTTGATACTTCTAAGAATCATCTTATAGCTGCATAGGTCAGCTGTACTTGATTTGCTAAAGAAAACCTTAATACTTCAAAGGATCAGTAGCTCTATGCTGAAAATTACAAAAAACTGGTTTTTGTATTTAATTTCTGCAGCAGAAACAGGATTTTAGAATATTCTTTTATTCACCAAGAAAAATGGCCCCAAAGAATTTCACAATTAGGAATATTAATATCAAATAGACATTCCTCAGGTTGTATTTACTACTTTTAGTAGATTCAATTATGCTGTAGTAAACTTTTTAAAGATAAAATTAATAGCTATGAAAACTTTCTTTGCTACACAGAAGTTTTAAAAAGCAAATGTATTTTCTTTATTCTTTGTTATCCTAGCTGTTTTCTGTTTCTTTGCCATGTTTCCTTTTATATGTTTTTTATGTTGTCTAATATTGCTGTTTGAACATTTTTCTGGAAGTTGCTAAGAGTTCAGGAGTTGCTAAGGAAGAATTAATTCAGAATTGCTCATGTTATCAGGGCCAAGCACAGCTGTATATACTCCAGTTAGCACCTCATTTGCAATGGAGACAGTTTCCTGCAAGGCATGGTCAGTTAGTCTCATTTTATTTTTTCGTTAGGCTGTAAATTCACAAAACAAAGTCAGTTTTGTGAACATCTAGAGTAAAATAATAGGTTATACATAATTGATGAAGGATTAATGTGTTTGTTCTCTTACACTATTTTTCAATTATTTCTCATTCTTACTCTGTTTAAGAGTTCAATATAGACATAATTAGGTAAGATTGGAATCTATTAAGTTCATATGAAAACTGAAAGAAGCTTTTAATCAGCTTGTGCTGCAATGAATTATATTTATAATCTGCCCCCAAATGAGAAAGCAGCAATCTTATCAGAAGATTTTGATAAATTTGCTATTAAAATTGCCTATTCTCCTATGCATAGTTTTAAATGTTGCTCGTGATGGTTATCGAAATCCCTATATGTGTGTACATTCAGAGTCTGAATGATTAGGTAAGAAAATACATTTTTAATAAACGCCTTATAATTTCTATAGAGGATATGCAATATAACCTTATTAGAAATCATCATCCTTTTCACCCATAATTTGATCTCTACAATTATTTTATTGGGTAAGTTAATTGTTATGTTTTATAAAGGCTTCTGTAGTTTTGAGACATGCGATTGCTCAAATGAGTCAGTGAAACAGAGTAAGATGTAGATGTTCGTGGTCAGCATCATTGATCAAAGAGAACTTTTTTGTATTACAGTTATAGGATTTCCACACACATATGCTTTATATCACAGAGAAGTAAGCTCTACAAAGGATGCCTGTGGTTATTTGTCAGGCTCTCAGCTGCACATAACTTTTAGCAATAAAAAGTGCTCATAATAGCATTCCTGTGTTAGTACTATCCATCAGGTACTCTTTTTAAAGTGGGAAGGTCATTAATTTTGGTTTGTGATTACAATCAGTTATAAATTATTAATAATCATGGTGAAAAAGAAGAATAAAATTTTAATTTGCAGGGTAGCTGAAGGAAAGGACATTACTACAACACTCTCCATTTTTCTCCTGGCTCTCAAAGCATTTTCAAGCTTCCTTAAAGATCATGTCTTCTTCTCTACACAAGGATGATGCATGATGCAGGGCAATTCAATGACGCATCCTACACAGTCACAGACACTCACAGATGTATTATTCCCTGACCTACAGCCACTTGGACACTTGGCTTCCATGATGCTTGTCCCATTCAGTAGCTAGTTTGGGTGCATGTCACTCCACACTTCAGTTGCTGGCACACCAGAGAGACATTCACACATGCCCCTTCTGACCCATGACTGCAGTACTCAGACACTCACATACAAACACGTTCACAAAATAGAAATCTTCCCACTGAGGGTATGACTTCCACCCTACAGAGCTGATGTCTCTCCTTTGACAGACCTGTGAGCAGCAGAGGCAAAGTGTTATTTCTCTGACTGGGTAACTGGGGTTTTCCCCACATTCTGTTTTGTTGTTTGGAATCCTTAACATGTGCAGTGCAAGACTCTTATCACATAATCTAACAATATTTTCAGGGTCAAAAAAGCATGTAACATCATGCTACAGTGAGCATCATTTCAGGAATTTTTTAATCTCTGTGCCTTTTCAACTTTGAAAATGTAGGAAAATATTGTCTACGGATGTCTACTCCAAACTGAAAACCAGCTGAAACAAAGATTGAAAGAACTAGTCAAGCAACGAAATAGCTTCTTTGTATACATATATTTTAAGAAACAATTTTGCTTTTAATTTGGTATGCATACTTTTAGTGGTCCACATTAGCATGCATTAAAACTTTCCAGAGAGGGCATTGATTTAAATCAAACTTTTTTGATGCTGCATAAGCCTGACTGGACAATAATCTCAACCACAATGGTGTGACTCTTGGGGTCTCCTGTGCAGAGCAGGGAGTTAGATTCAATAATCCTTGTGACTCCTTTCCAGCTCAGCACATTCTCTGATTCTGTGAAAATCTTGGCCAAATGTTGTCTTTTGGCTCCCAGTACAAGCTGTGTCCTACCACTAGGGCTCAGCAGTGCTGCAACAATAGTCTTAACCCCAGGCATCTCATGATGTTATGACTGCAGATCTTCCTATTAACGTAACTTTTTTCCCCTGAAAATGTACACTGTAAAATTGCTTTTAGAAGTAGCTGTGATTGAAGCAATTGGCCTTTCCTTTTAGATGATTAATTTTAACAATATGTGAGCAATAGGATATATTTCTTGATAGAAGTTAGCCAGTAACATATAGCATCATTAATTCTTGTAGGGGGCAAATAAAAATACCTCCTTATGTATGCCAAACAGCAGCTTTAAATGAAAATATACTCATAAGAAAAAGTTGTTTGTTTTTTTTTTTTCCAAACAAGGTGAATATTTCCAAACAAGGTGAATATTTGGAGAATATTTGGAGAAGAATAATTGCTATTAGGGAACAGGTATCATTACTTTCTTCCCAAATAAAAACCACCTGACATAATTTACAATGAATGGACCACAGAAAAACACTGTTTAAATGTGTATGGTTTTATTTAGGTTTCAGATTTCTGCATTCACCTTGTCCTGTTCCTTTCCTAACCTAATTTTAATCTCTACCTGCTGTCTTTGTGCATCTGCCTTTCAATTAAATCTCACACCTGCAGTGGCTTCAGTTTACTGACCATAGCAATTAACTCTTTCCAATTTAGCTGAATTCATTGAGTATTTGTGTGACTTAGAAATAAAAAGAAAAAGAAGAAAGGAAAATGAAATGGGGTGGTTCTTTTATTGTCTTCCATATATTCCTGGTAGAGAATATGCTTTGTTGACAAAACAATTTCTCAAATACCTTTACCATTTACCAATCCCATAATAGAATAAAACACATTATTTTATGTTGATGACAGATCTTAAAACCATGACTGTCATTTCTCAGTTAAATGGACATAAAGTGAGCACACGTATCTACAGATTGAGATTGAAGGGTGATTTTTTTTTTTTATAACTAGATTCTAAACTTTGCTACTTTTTGCTGAGTGCATAGGAAAAGCCTCAAAGATTTAATAAAGAAAAAATGGGAGGGGATATATTTTTTGAAGACACAGTCTTTTTTTGAGGGATTGAAAAAAAAACCTATGACAGAGTGCAGCCACAAAAATCTTTGTATTCTATTGGAGATGTGTAACTATTTTAAAAAACAGGTTTGAAGTATTTAGGGTCCCTTCAAATTTAAGCCATACAGTTTGTATTTTAGCCTCATTGTAGGTGTTCTAGGCTGTATTTAGACAAAAAGAACCCCACCATAATGGATAAAATACTCAGACTACTGAAGAGAATGGATATGAATATAATCCTGGAGTCATGTTGTTTTTCTTCAAAATCTGAAAAATGTCTGTTGCATGATGTGAGAATAGGACTTTGCCCACTGTTATTGTGAGAAATTCCCCACTGTGAAGTAGAAGAATTTGACAGTTAGCTGCTGCCCTTTTTCCAAGGGGCCTGCTGGGATTTAGCATGGCTCTCTCAGCCTAATTGGTCAAACACTAAATGTAAAGTGCTGTATAAAAGTAAAATATTATTACAGTATACTCAATTGGAGTAAGTTTTTTATTGAATTCTTCACTAGTAATTAATTTAACCTAGTGATAGTAGACTGTAATGACTTATTTTCAATTGGTTGATATTAGCATGATATGATATTCTGCGGAACGGCTACATGTACATATGTAGCTGATGCCAAGTAGTTAAATAGTACTTTGACAAAAAATTAACTTTAAGGAGATAGGGGGAAATCCTGTACCATTTAAACAAGTGATGACTCATGCTATGATGACCAATATTATATCCATAATTTCTGAGCATCTCTTTTTCAAATTAAGATGGAAAGAACTTTTATAGGGCATGTGGGATTCTGTTTTCTGGAAAAGTCCAACTAAATATCACGAATATTTACATACTTGCAATTTCAGGTTCACTCATTGGTATAAGATGAAGAAATTAGGTGTTTTTTCCTGACTGAAATTCATCAGGCACCCTAGGTTCACTCACTGTAGTAACACTTCCATCCTTAACAATGCCTCTTCAGGTAGAACTTCAGATCTGTAGGGGGGGACCTGCAATCAGAAGTGCTAAGATGCTGAACATTAATATGCTGTTCAGAAAGAAGATGAGTCACAGCTGAGTTTCTCAGTGTGCTAGTTGGATGACAAAGCTGATTAAAAAAGCTCTTGCCACATGCTGCATTTCATTGTTCACTCAGTTGTGCTAGTATAATTGCGTATGGATCCCATTGTAAGCAAGGTTACTGAAATTATCAAAGTTAAAAAAAATCTGCAAAAGGAATAGCTCATAATAAAGATTAAGCCAGTCACCATCCCTCGAGTCTCATAAGTGTTGTATTGACACAGCTAGTCTGATGATGAGTGCCAGTTCAGGCATGTGCACTTTTAAAAGGCTTTGTTCTCTAAATCAGGAGACTGAAGGACTAATGAGTAAACTGCTTCTGAGCATTCCTTGATGCTAGTTATCAGTTTATGGATGAGATGAGAATGAATTATTGAATGGAGACACATGGAATTACTATGGTTACTATTGATTGGTTCTGCCTTTCGGAAAGGCAAAAAACCCCAACTCACGCTGCTGTAGTTTGGGCTCTGGATTCAGCTGGCAAGCAGGAGCTTAGGGCAGGACTAGCTGAAGCTTTCTTCTCCAGCTCCATCTAAGAGAGAGTTAACAGTATGTATTTTCCACTGAAAAAAATTTTCCTGGCTCACCAAAGGTAGAAAGGAAGATCTACCTTTGAGGTTGTTCACTACTGTGTGTTGTGTGAGACCTCCTTGAATGGTTGCATGACTGGCAAATCAGAAGTCTAGAAGAGTCAAATTTTAGGTTTAAACCCAGTCTGAGCAAAGCATAAGCTGAACCCTAGATTGTCAGTTCCAGTGTCCAAACAAATTGCAATTAGTTGGTGTAAATGTCTTCCACATCTTGTCTTTTCCTCAATTTCTGTGTACTTTTGACATGCATCTGCTCTGGACATGTGACCTTTTCAGGTTGAGGCCCACCCCTTTGTGCAGAAAAATGAGCACATTGTGGCTATTGCTGTGAGCAACGGAGAGTGGGGTGTTTTGCAGAAATCACAGCTCCTTAATGGCTCCCCCAGGGAGCTTCTAACTGGGAAAGTACAGAAGAAGTGTTGGAGACAGGCTTATCTGAAAAGATGGTCACATATTTGGCAGTTAAATGAAAATTATCAGAATTGAGCTCTTTAAAAAAACTATCTGATCCATACAGAGATAGTATTTATTTGGTCCTCTTTCTATTATGTTAGTTTGGATGGAAATGTGTAATGACATAAGGTTTCCTCTAACTGACATGGTAAATCATACATTATAAATAAGATTTTCTTATCAAATTCTATTTACAAATACATGTACTTCTTCAGGCATGTTCTGGTTTTCTTTGATGGTTGGGATTCATAATACAGTTAAAGATAACTAAGAAAAATCCTCAAGTCAACAGTTTTGAAATATTGAGTATTTAGGTTTGAGTTTATCTCCACTATGAAATGCTTCTGCAGATAAGATGAAATTTAAATACTCAACAGTTTGATAATAATACATTTATAGAGGAAATGGTCTTATAAGAAATGTAAAAGAATTGCATTCATTACTTTTTTTACCACCACATTATTTTTATTGTAGACATATTTCTCTGGATATTGAACCAGCTCAGCACACAGAAAAGTCATA
Source organism: Vidua macroura (assembly GCF_024509145.1). Lineage (NCBI taxonomy): Eukaryota > Metazoa > Chordata > Aves > Passeriformes > Viduidae > Vidua > Vidua macroura. Next base: position 127,945,352 of record NC_071571.1, read on the forward strand.
GCCTACTCTTGTTATTAAGTTTCATTTTCTTTTGATCAGGAAGCAAACATTTCCTGATTAGGAAGTTACTTGATTCCAAATTCTATACAGAAATCATAAGCTCACACTTTCATGTACAATACAGTTAAATTTGAATCTTATCTATCTGGTGCTTTTCCTCACTTTCTTTTTTTTTAACAATTATTAATACTTCTCAAGGTCTTAAGGTAGTCTAGGTATCTGTGCATCCAGATTTTTAAGACACATATTTAGTTAAATATCTCTTAAAAGTATTGCTGAAGAAGTTGAATTTTGTGGGACCTTGAACAATGACAAATCTGTAAATTTCATTTGAATATCATCTCCATTCTACCCAGACTAAGACTGTTTTCTCTCACTTGTCTGTTTTACTGGAGATGAATTATATTTTGATAGCAGTAATATTTTTTTCAATGTAAAGGACATGATTGGCCTTTTTGCAGTATTTCAAATTATTCTCTTTGTAAAATTAATGAATTTCTACATGTTTATATTTATTCTGATGTTTTTTCCATTCCATTCTTTGTTGTCTTTTTAACTTCTTTGTCTTTTGGGTAATTTTACCAGTCTCCATGTCAATGGAGGTGATCCCTAGGGAGACATCAATAATGTGATTCTTTGTGTCTTCTTTCAGGCTCTTGTACCAACATTTGGGAAATGAAAACAAGACGGAGTTTTTGATCGTTTCAGACTGAGGGCTAGGAACTGAGGAAATAATTATTGTCACTCTGCTTATTGGCAGAATATGTTTTCCTGTAACTTTCTTATTCTTGATTTTAGAAAGGACCAGAGGTGTATGAATTTTTGTATCTTCATGTCCCCATACAAGAATTGAATAAAAAAGATACATTAATCAAGTGAAGAAAGCAAAAGAGCTAGAAGCAGAAGCCAGATGAATTGTAATGATGAATAAAACACTTTCTTTTTTTCTTTTTACACACAAAGAATAAATGAAAAGACACCATATTAAAGGAAAAATCTCACTTTTTCGTTTTCCTATTCAAGTCTGGAGACTTTTATTCTGGAGGTATATTATAATTTGATGTATTTTATCAGGTTCAGCATTAACTGGATGGAATTAAAGGACTTTTTTATGACTGGTGATCAGCTGGGTAACGACAGTGGTGAATGGCTGAAGAGAGCAACTGCAATGGTATTTTGTGTGGAATGGAGTCAAGTCACTGTGGTTTGAGGTTACCTACTGGATTTAAGCTTCTCAGTGTAGATGAAATGTAATGATATTTTGCAAATCTTAAAGGTGTTTATGGCTGAAAATTGCATTTATTTGCACTGTGATGTTAAAGCTGACAACTAGCTGTAGATGCCTGGGAACATAAATTTAAAGACTGAAAACTTGATTGTTGGTAGCCTCATTCTTAAGTATTTAAAGGTTCTTGAGTCTCTGTGTTTTGAGCTGAGGTTCTTTCATCTGTCTTGGATATTCAGTAAGAAATATTTGTCTTATTCCTTTCTCAGGTTATAAATTCACAGGAAAAGCAGAGTGGAATCTCTTTCCCTAAATTTTCTATTTTCTAGGTCATTATTTATGTGACTTAGTACCCCTGAATTCTTAGTATGGGAGATGTGGCCAGGGCACTACTAATGCCATTCTAATTCAGTTGAAATTTTTTGAGTTTTCCTGTGGGCAATAATTTGAAATGTCAGGTGTTTTTTTCCTCCTGTTTCATCTCCATAATGGTTGGAAACTAGAATTTAATGAGACTCTTTCACTTTGAGGAAAAAAAGGTTTTGTTATCAGTTCCAATGTTCATCTTTCATTTCTATTCTTTTCTGATCAGATTTTTCCTTCAATAGCTTTTCTACCTTTGATACTATGTTAGGTCACCTTGTTATGTTAAGGACTGTGGAAGGGGTCCTCTCCTTTTCTAAAAAAGGAACCACTGAAATATGTAGCAACAGACATAGAATCTCTGCCATCCCAATATATAAAAAAACTAGAATTTCCCCTAGCACCATTTTTATCATATAAATGTTCTCATTACAATAATACTTCCTTTTCTGTTGTTTTTGTTGACTAATAATTTACTATATGGGAAGTATATATGCAACATATACTTGGAACATAAAAGGTTTGGTATAAAAAAATAGGATAATCTTGATGCATTAGACAACTGCTTAAATACAACTATTCTGCTGAATTTGGTCATCAGTTAGAAATGGTTGCAAATTTTTGTCGGATATTTTGACAGTTTTGACTTCCTCAACCTGTAACAGCATTAAGTATATTTATTTATGTGTGGGGAAGCTGCCTTTACTTTAGTCAATATTGTGAAGAGAATGGACATACTGGACCATAGAGGATATGCATACAAATCCATTGATTTCACTTAGAATTAATCTCACCTGCTCATGCACATCAGTGTGATTAAATGGTAAAAAAAACGAGCAAAAAAAACTCCTCATCAAAGACCTGATCCTGCACATTCATTATGCAAATTATAGCTTGCAAATTTACCTGGAGTATCCTGATTTCCATGAGAGCATATAGCACAATTGCTCTCATATGCATACCCACTTATGGAAGTAAAAGCCACAGTAGTTCTGTAAATAATGACAGTAATCCTAAGTTAAATGTGGTGATCTTCTTTTCTGATAGAATATTTGTGGGCAAATATTAACCCCATGGAAACTGCAACGAGTAATTTTGGTTTGAGAGCTACTTAAGCCTAAGTATGTTTGGCTAGCTTCCTATGTAAAAGTCTCAGTATTTTTTTATTATTATTTCAGCATCATGGCCAAGAACAAGTGGTTGCACCAAACATATTTTCTATTAAAGAGATTTCAGTGCTCCTCAAAAGTGCTAAGTCACTTTTCGTACCCTTTAACAAATTTGTTTCAGTGTCAGATTGGTCTCTCTATTTTAATTAAATTTTAAAATTCACATATTTAATTTCAGCTTCCTCTACTTTCAGCTAAGCCATTGCCTGCTAGATCCATATTCAAAGAACTTCCATTACTTTGAAAGAGAATATTAGTGTAATGTAACTGAAAGTAATATAGAGTAGGAGTTTAGTTGTAATAATATATCAGATTGTGGTTGCCAGAGAAATCAAACAAATGACAACATAGATTTCAGCTGGTTGTCACAAAACTGAAAAACTACCAATATTAGATTTTTGCATTCTCACTGTTCTAAGTTTTTAAAAAGAACTCCTGTCAGTAATAATGTAGTGCATTGCTGCTTTCTGTTAAGGACATTATTAATCTGATTAGCAATCTTTCCATGAAATAGCAAGCAAGCATTAAAAACTCATTCTTCCCCCTCTGTATTTTGATACTGACATTTGGTGTTGATCCAAGTAAAAAAGTGTGTTTCATTTTCTAAATATGTGTAACACAATGAATTTTAGAAAATAACAGCTATACCCAACAACTGATTATTTCTTTACTCACATAGAAAACAGGTATTGCATATATAGAATATCTATTTTCTGGCTTTTGGATTGATTATATTTCTATTTATTGAAAACTAGATATTTTTCAAGTAAAAGTATAATTTCTTTCCTGTGAAAGACCTGGCACTCACACTATTATTATTTTTGTTGTTGTTGTTGTTCTCATGTTATATCTTCTTGCTAGATTCCCATAAATGACCTGGAAACATTAGAGCCTTTTTCCTGTTGCTTTTAGAAACAAATTAATTTGCATGGGAAGCTATCACAGTCTTCAAATGGTATATATAATGGAAGTACAAATGTCCCACTTACACCAGCGTGGTGTATTCCAGCCTTAAAACCTTCAATTTTTAAACTTAAATTCAATGGCTAAAATTATATTGTTGGGGGGGGGGGGTTGTTTTGTTTTATTTTGCTCTGCTTCCGATTTTATTGTTTGTTTTCTGGGTTTTTGTAAACTTGTTTAGGTTTGTGGGTTTCTTGGAGCTTTTTTTTTTAATGAACACCTAAGAGAGTCAGTGGTGGGGGGTCTAATGCAATCAACCTATTGAGAGTCAAAAAAGTTCAAGGACCAAATACATATAGAACTACTGAGAGTACATTTAGTGCATGGCATATAAGTAAATAAATTGCCTCATTGCCCAATATTTATTTATAGAATAAGTGAGACTAGAAGCTGGGTTCTGCTTTTCTTGAAAAGACATGAAAAAACAGAGGTGTTGAGATTAAACAAACCATTACTAAGGTGACCATCATCTTTCATAGGCACTGTTGCCTTTTTCCTAACCTGGAAATGAAATTCGAGATAATTTCAGTAAGGAGGTAAGAGGGGATCCTTATTTGAAGGCCTTCAGAGGCAGTTATGGAAAGATGTCCATAAAAGCCCACTCCCTCCAGAGATGAGTACATATTTATAGGTTTTAGGAAATTAGCGTAACTTATTAAAAGCACCAATTAGGAGGACAAGTGGTGATGCAATTCCCCCGGGTCAAGCCCCTTCTCTGGAGTCTCCCCCTCGGCACTGGCTGTACTATCTCAAAGAATTGTTCTTGGCCTTGGTTCCCAGCAAGAACCAAGACAGAACTGGGGCTTTGTACACCCCGGGGCTTGGAATTTCTTTTGGCTTTCTGCCTAGGGAAAGACCATGCAAAAGTACTGGGAAAACTAGCCACTTTTACAATAGGCTACAAAGCTACAAATGTATGTGCAAAGAATACAGAGAACACATAAAGGAAAAAAGGCAAAACCCAAACCAGCATCACACTACAACCATGTTTACACTTTTCATTTTCACCACAGTCTAGATGCAATTATTAAATGATTTAGTGATTAATTAAGTCAAGAATTACTTAAAACTTTGTCCTCTTCTTATATTTATTTGGACCACTTATTTTGGTCATCGACTTAGCAATGGATGACTGATTTCTGCCTTAGAAAACCCCCCCATTTAAGTCTTAGAGCACCTGAACTTTCAGCAGAATAACACAGATTATCCTGTCCACACTTAAAAAAAAGTCCCTTTATGAAGACACAATCACTGGAGAAGGTGGTCTCTCTATGTTCTTAATGGGACAGTTGATCAGCAGAGCAAGTAAAACATGGAACAGTTTCAGATTCTTCTTTTCAGAATCACTTCTTTTCCCTCAAACTGCAAATTAACTCCATGAGGCCATGAAAGTACCTTGTGTTTTGTGAGATGGAGCTGGCCAGCATTTCTCTTTAAACTACCCACGTTGGATGGCACACTTGGATGCTGATTACAGTTTTGTGAGGTGTGAAGAGTAGGGGTGAAATTGTAAGTCTTCTGTGATGTTGTACTGTGGTGCTGGTGCCCAGGTACTGGCAGGGGGGCTGAGGGGCAGCCTCTATGAGGGCAAGTCAGGGCTACCCGGTGCTGCAACCAACCAGATCCAATTGGGACATGGTGGGCTTCTCCAGGAAAATGTACTTAAGAGCAAAATGCAGAGCAAGCAATGAGGAGTAAGGAAAAAAAGTGAAAAATAACAATGTGAGCACCAAGGCCAAAAAAAAAATAATGGGAAGGAATTTCTCCAGGCAGCCTAACAGAGGCTGACCAGCAGCCCATGGAGATGGCATAGCATAGCAGATATTTACACTGCAGCCTGAAGTGGACCCTGTACTGGAATGGCTGGATATTTCTTGCAGGGGCTGAGGCCCATGGAGAACCCATGCTGGTCTTGGGTTGTCCTAAAGGATTGCAGCCCATGCTAGAGCAGGGGAAGAAGCAAGGGAGAACTGTTACGGACAGATCCCATTTCCCATATCCCTCCAAGTAGGGTTGATGGAATGAGAAATGAAGAAAAGAAGTTGAGCCTTGAAAGGAAGGAGAGAGGGCTTGAAGGAATGCTGGTTTAGGTTTTTAATTGACAATAAATCAAATTATTTTTTTCCCAAGAAAAGGCTGATTTTTTTCATGTTGGTAGCCAGTAGTAAATTATTTTATTGTCTTTATCTCAACCTGTGACCTTTTCCATCTTAATTCCTCCCCCTTTCCTTTTGAGAAGGTAGAGAGAGAGAGAGCAGGTAGGTGAACTTTTGGCAGCCAGCCCAGGTAAACCCATCACAGAATATTATATCATTTCTGTCAAAAGGTTTAATTTACTGCTCTACAGAGCACTTATATGAAGTTATTTGCTTTTTAGAAACTTTAGGGCCAATACATTTTGGTTTTCCTTTTGGAATGTATTTATTTATTTGCTTTTTGGCATTTCTCTTTGCTGAATGGGACAGACATAACTGCATAAAAAAAATGAATCTGGGGAGATGGATATGGTGACTTTTTCTATGCTGTTAAAAACTTTTATGAAATATGAATTACTGTAGGCCTTACTAGGCTGAGTTCTGCTACAGATTTCATTAACTTGTTTTTTTTCACAAAGGTTTCCTAAATGTAAATTATTTAAGAATGATTATTAAAGGTTGAGTGAACTGGATTTTTCCAGTGAAAATTTGGCTTGATCTCCAGTGATTATATAATTAGCTTAATCCCAAACTTGTCATAGATTTGACATGTTTACCCATATTAAATTCATTTATATGGGTAGCACTCGCATGCCACTTCTGAATCAGCAGACAGTAACTGACTGCTGAGAGGCACAGAGGATAAATGGCCTGAACAGCTTTTTGAACTGCTTCTCAGCTGTTTCCTGGCTCTTTGAGCACTCACAGTCCATTTAATGGCAAAATTAAACATTAGTTCAAACCGCCACTGTAGGTAGTTTGAGACAACATGCTTTACTTCGCTTTGAAGCAGTCATTTAGAGCTAAGAGGGATCTTACCGCTTCTCAGATGCTAGCTGGTACTGGGTAATTGAGACAGTTTCTAATTGTGTGAGAACATTTCCTTGATTCTGTAACAACTTAAATGCCCCCTTTCTTGTTCCAGCTCAAGCTGCTTCAGAGGAGGATTACCCCTGCGATCAGATACCCATTCCCACTGTGATTCTGTGGGCACCAGCAGTTGCTGCTTTCTATAATTGTCCAGCACTGGATGGTAGAGTCTGTGTAGTGCTGTGCATTCCCTCCTCACCTTTGTGTCACAAACCAGGAATGGTAAGAGATAGAGAAGGCTGACATACACACTGATATCCACAGAGTGATCACAGATTAAGAGTGGTGATTTTCTATGGACTGAAGCTGATGGTAGATGGTGCAAAGAGTCTTCCCAGGGCTTCTGATCATGTTTTTTATGCTGGAGCTACTCAGAGCAGTACCACTAACAAAGTCCGTTTCTGATGGATGCTCACTTAAGCAACACTAACAAATGAGAAATAAAAAAAACCTCTTAAGAGGTCATAGATTAAGTTTATATTTGCCTGTCTCTTCATGGTTAGACTTAGCTGATTTTCTCTGTAGAGAAGGGAAAGGTGAAAATCATTGCTACATAATAATCTCCTTTGAAGCATTGAGAGGTGTGTGCCACATGTTAAAATACTGAAAGAAAAAATAAGCACAGGACAGGGGTTTCAAAATGTAATATTTATTCTAGAAAATAGTTAAATCTATCATCACAGACATACAGATGAAATTCTAGTTGTGTTTGAAGAATGGATGACAGGAGCACTGAGTACATCTTTTTGTGTACATTTTGTGGCATATGATCAACTCACAGTCAATCCCAAAATTGTGCAGGATCTGCTGCTCCCTCTGAATTGCTACAAATCTATAGGGCCTGATGGGATTCATCCAAGAATCCCCAAAGAGCTGGCTGATATCATCACAAAACCTCTCTTGATGATTTTTGAGCGGTCTTAGAAATCCAGAAAGGTCCTAGCTGATTGGAAACTGACAAATGTTGTGCTGATTTTCAAGAACAGCAAGAAGGAGGACCCTGGATAGATACTACAGGCTTGTCAGTCTCCCTTCAGTGCCTGGTAAAGTTATGGAGAAGATTATTCTGGGAGATATTGAAAGTCACCTAAAAGAAAATGCAGTCTTTGGCCACAACCAGCACAGCTTCATTAAAGGACAATCCTTCTTGTCAAACTTTATTTCCTTTTATGACAAGGTAACCCACCTGGTTTCTCAAGGGAAGCCTGTTGATCTTTTTGGATTTCAGTAAAGCTTCCAATGCTGTCTCATGGAATCCTTCTGGATAAAGTATCCAGCTCACAGTGGTGAGCCCATCCTGTGATGGGCGAGCAACTGGCTCACAGGTCAGGCACAAAGGGTTACAGGGAATGGGGTGACATCAGACTGGGGACCTGTCACTGGGGGGTTCCACAGGGTTCTCTTTAAGATCTTCATAAATGACCTGTATGCAGGACTGGAAGGGACACTGAGCAAGTTTACAGATACAAAACTGGGAGGAGCTGTTGACTCCCTTGAAGGCAGGGAGGCTCTGCAGAGAGACCTCAATAAATCAGAGGGCTGGGACATCACCAATCATATGAAGTTAAACAAGGGAAACTGACGGATTCTCCACCTGGGATGGGGCAACCCTGGACCTACAGACAGCGTGGGGAATGAGATCTTGGAAAACAGTGCAGGGGAAAGGGACTTGGGGGTCCTGGTCCATGCCAAGTTGAATGTGAGTCAACAGTGCCCTGGCAGCCAGGAGGGCCAACCCTGTCCTGGGGGCATCAGGCACAGTGTCACCAGCTGGGCAAGGGAGGGGATTGTCCCACTCTGCTCTGCACTGGGGTGGCCTCACCTTGAGTCCTATGGGCAGTTCTGGGCACTACAATATAAGAAAGATATTAAGCAATTAGAGACTTTCCAAAAGAGGACAATGAAGATGATGAACAGCCTTGACAGGAGGCTGAATGAAGAGCAACTGAGGTCACTTGGCCTGTTCAACCTGGAGGAGACTGAGGGGAGACCTCATTGCAGTCTCCAACTTCCTTGTGATGGGAAAAGGAGGGGCAGACACTGATCTCTTCTTTCTGGTGACCAGGGACAGGACCTGAGGGAAAAACCTTAAGCTGTGTCAGGTGAGGTATGGTGTTGCGTTCCTTTCCCCGGTATCGGGCAGCTCTGGGGAGCCCGGCTAAAGGCGCTGCTTCTTGGCCGGACTGGGGTGCCGCGTGGTCTGGGCGCTGTGGCGTTCAGCGCACCGGCGTGGGGCTGGCCGCGCTCTGTAACCGGCACTGGGACAAGGCAAAGAGCCAAAGGAGGCACACCTGTCCTTGCGGTTGGCTGGAGAAGGTTTATTGTTGCGTGGTGCTGCGGTGGAGAGCAGCATCTGCCCCCAGCTCGGCTGCATGGACAAAATGGCAGTGAACAAAGGAACGCATGGGGGTTTTATAGGGGGCGGACAGATGCGGGCAGAAGCCCTCCTCGCCCAATGGGGACAGGCAACGGGGGAGTGACGCAGACTGCAGCAACCAATGGGGACACGACAGGGGTGTGTACAGGGTTCCGGGACGAACGGGAATGCAGGGACAGGGTAACAGACACAGAACTCTCAGGAGTGGACAGGGGGGTGGTTACAGGACTGGCATGATGATACTCCAATGGTAAGCGACCCGGAGCGAACCACCGCGGGGGGAACATGGAGGTACGCAGGGGTACACAGAACCGGCTAACTAACATATATCAGAACCCCTAATCTGAACCGGGATGCAACAGTGAGGTTTAGTTTAGATATTAGAAAAAGGTTCTTCAGCCAGAGGGTGGTTGAGTACTGGAACAGGGACCCCAGGAATGTGGTCACAGCATCAAGTCTGCCAGACCCGAAAGGGGTATTTGGACAATACTCACAGGCACTCTTTGGAATGGTGCTGTGCGGGGCCATGAGTTGGACTTGGTGATCATTATGGGTCCCTTTCAATTAAGCTTCTTCTCTGATTCTGTGATATTTTTTACACTTGCTGCTCTATTTGACAAAATACTGCTCTTAGACTTCCTCAGATAGCAGGCCATGGGAGTATTGCCTATCTGGTTTTTTTGGGAAGTTTTCATGACACATCCTCTAACTAGCACTTATTTTTTTCCTTACAGCTCAGAATGTTCACCCTTACTGAGTTAGAAAGTTAATTCTCTGCTGTCCCTTGGAGAGAAGTTTGATTGTCAGATTAGATGAAGTGAACATTGAACAAAATGAATGGGTCTGCAGTAAGAAAAATTAGACCAGTGAATACTGGATTGGTGCCAATGTCTCAGAAATAAAGGTGCTTGGTAAAAAGTAAGGTTTGTCTTTTTGTTTTTATATCAGGAAGATATTGATGTCATGTTTCTGACCTTAAACAGTAAGGAAAGGACTTTGATTTTAGTGATAAGGAAGGACTTTGATTTTAGTGATGCTCAGCATATTCATCTTGGATCTTTCATTGGGAATTCGGTTTTTAACACCAGAGTTGTAATATTTGATAAGTTTACTCATAAGTTTTTGATAACATATTGTGTTAGGTTGACCCTGGTTGGAAGCCCAGGGGCTAAAGGCCCACTAAAGCTGCTACCACTGCCTTCCTTAGCTGGACAGGGGAGAAAAAATATAATGAAAGACTCATGGGTTGAGTTAAGGGCAAGCAAGAAGAGTTCACTCACCAGTTGCCATTATGGGCAAAACAGACTCTACTTGGGGAAATTATTTTAATTTATTAACAATCAAATCAGAGAAGGATAATGGAAAACAAAACCAAATCTTAAAAGAACCATTCTCCCTCTCTTGACTCCACCCCACTTCTTCTGGGGTTTAACTCCTCCCTGACAGTGGCACAGGAGTATGGAGAATGGAGATGCAGTCAGTTCATCCACATGTTGTCTCTGCTTCTCCTTTCTCTTCTGGGAGAGAACTCCTCACACTCTGCCCCTGCTCCACTGTAGGGTCCTCACCATTGGAGACAGTGATCCATTAACTTCTCCAAGGTGAGTCCTTCCCACAGACTGCAGTTCTTCATAAACTGTTCCATTGTGGAGTCCCTTCCATAAGGTGCACTCCTTCAGGAACAGGCTGCCCCTGTGTGAGTATCGCATAGGGTCACAAGTCCTGCCAGCAAACCTGCTACAGTGCAGACTTTCCACAGGGTCACAGACTCATTTGGGCATCCACCCACTCTAAAGTGGGGTTCTCCATGGGCTGCAGGGCACAGCTGCCTCACCATGGACTGCACCAGGAGCTGCAGGGGAATCTCAGCTGTAGTGCCTGGAGGAATTTCTCTCCTTAACTGACCTTGGTGTCAGCAAAGTGCTGTTCTCATGTATTCTCACTCCTTTCTTCACCTGCAAATGCTGTGGAAATTTAAATGCAGCAACTTCTTCCGTTTCTTAAATCTGCTACCCCAGAGCACTATCGCTATTGCTGATGGTCTTGGCCTCGGCGAGCAGCAGGTCCTCGTTCAAAATGTCCCAGTTAGGTTACATTTTTCAGACTTATTTCAATGAAAAATTCTCCTGTCATAATAAAACTTTTAAGTACTGTCTAATTATATATAAAATTTTAAAATAACATAATTAAATTTTTGCAGCAAGAGAAATTAAATACTTGCAATTAATTCACCTATTTCTTTTTCTTTTCATTTTGATCTTTAACAGAAAGAAACTTTACTGAAGTCTCAAAATTTCTCAGGAAAGAGACCTAATTTTCAATGGGCTCTTCTCTGTGGTTGTTAAATTGAGTTTTTTAAATATTTACATATTCATGACTTGAATACTAGTTTTAATTTTCCTTGTAATTTTTTGTTAGTGCCACGTAAAATACTCTCTCTAGTTCTTAGTTAAGACTAAAAGGAACACTAGAGAGAACAAAGGTTGAATATATTGAAAATGGCACATATTTTTGATTAGAATTTAAAAATAAGGAACTCAAAATCACTAGAAAGATTAAGCTTATTCTGTATATAGAATACTAAAATTGACTAAGGTAAGTCACTAAATGATACTTGTAAGTCTGGAATACATTTTTGAGGAATCAAATTAATAATATATTTTTCAGTATATAAAAATAAAAAATGTAGTAGAAACATACCAATTTAAGGAAATAGACCCATTGCTTAATTCAGTTTCTCATGAATCAAAATAAAATACATTCTGCAAGGCTCCAGTGCTCTCCTAAGAAAACAGAAGCTGAACAAAATCATATGTCAAAAATAATATTTTTCTTCAACATACTTACCTGTTTGGTGGCTGTTTATTCTACACATCTGTTAGTATTCCAATTTATTTCAATGGCCTATAAAAAGAAATAATAGACAGGTAACATTTTTCCCTCCCAGACTCTTTCCTGTATTCCCAGCAGCATCCCATCAGTCTCCTTGCAGAAAAGCTCTCATTCATCAACACCTTTGGGAACACACAACCACAGAGGCTTGAGTTTTTATCTGGCAGCTACACAGAAGGTGCGGCTGAAGCAGTATTTTAGAAACTCCCTAGCACTTGGTATATAGCAATTTACAGGAATTTGAAAAAATTCCCAGCATAACACAGCTCATATAAATACTTTGACTGAAAACTTTCAGAAACAATTTCAATCTGAGAAAGCAACTGCTCTCTCCTGCCTCTGTATATGTTCTTTAATAGTACTATTCTAAAACTTTTGGCAGAGCATAAGATTATTTTTTAAAGAAGCTGAAGAAAATATTTACAGACTATTTGAAACCAGTGATTGGATCCAAAGAGCTTGGAGAGGCTTGAAACAATTATGCAGTTTGATAAAAAAGGGATAAACTTTTAGTACTACCAGTATATATATAAATAAATAGTGAGGCAATTTAAAGGAAATAGTATTTTAAAACATTCCACAAGAGCAACAAGATATATTTCGGGGAAGAGAACACATGCTCCTTCCTGACCTTTCTCAGCAAAGAGGATTGTTTAAGAGGAAGAGTTGCTTGTGCTGCAATGAATACAGGGTAATACTTGAAAATACCAACACTAGAGTACAGGGCATTCTGCAATCCAGTATTCACTTCTACCATGGGATCTAAAGGATGCTGCTTGTCTAAGTGCAAACTGAATCATGTTCTAAACCTTCTGCCTGGGAAAAACAAAGAACTGCCAGCCTCTGTTCACCAGCTCTCAGAAGTTATAAGTATTCCATGAAACACATTTTTTCCTTCTGACAAATATGTGTATGTGTTTCTGCCTGTAGCATTTCAAACATTGCTGTTTGTCCAGGTAATATTTAGTTTCTTGTATTTTAAGAACAGAAATAGTAATTCTAATAATAATAACAGCAACAATAACAATAAAAAGACATTCTGCTTATTCAAGTAAAAGATTATTCCTAAGACAATATGCAGAATTCGAGAATGTGAAAATGCAGTGATAAATTTTCACAACTGCTAACTTAATCTGTTGCAACATTAATCACATATTTGATTATCCAAAAGCATAAAAATATTCTGTTATGTATTCTGGAGAGGGAAAAAAAAGATAATTAAGACAACCGCTCATGTAATGCTTACCTGGTAAATTTCTGATTGTTCATCTGTGAAAGGCCATTACTGTTAATAAAAATGTGTCATGTAGTACAATGTGGCTATGGGCACCTTCATGTAATTTTTCAATACCCTGTTACATTGGAATTCATGACACCTTTCAACAAAATGGAAGGACAGACATCTAATAATTGTTTAGAGAACACCTGGTAAATAAAGATGAATCTTGAAAATTGTCCAGGTCTTAATGTACCAAAATAGTGTATTATCACTGATCTTGATGACAGCTGTGAAGATCACTCAGGAACTTTATTAATATTAGCTGCAGACTCAGACAAAGCTTGGACTTTTATTCATTCAAAGCCCTGCGTAGTTCTGACTAGACTTTCATTTGCTCTGATTTGGCTGTTTGCTCTAATCTTCATGTCATGCAGAATTTATTTTCCACATTTGTCCTTTTAGCCTTTTTCATTGCTTTCATTTCGCCTCATTGCCTTTTCCCTTTTCTTTCAGTCTATCTTCAACTAGCTCTAAGTACCCTTCACCCTATTACATAAGTGAATTAAAACACTGTTGCCAGTCATCATATAATTTGTTGTGTCTGCTTTTTCCTCTGCCTTCCTGTGTTTCAATTTTTTAGCTCAGAGCCCTTTTAGAAAGAAATCCCTAATATTTCCCCAAGAAAAAGACCAAACTTATTTGGCCTCTGTGCTATGCTGATTCTTGGTTAAAATCCTAAAATCAGGATTCATTCACTTATTATCCACAATAATACTTGTTGTCAGCTTGAATTAAACATACTGCAGTCTGTGTTTCATACATGCTTACTTTATATGTCTATAGGTTTAAATTGGCCTTGAAGATGAGACTGTCACATAGGCAGTAGAAATCTACTAAGTTAGTTATTGCAAATTACTTATCCCAAAACTAACATTTATGCTTTTACAAACATGGCACAGAGCAAGAATTTTTATTCCATTCTAAGATCTATCTGTGTATATCTGCATATATAATTGATACCTATATTTGAAAGTATAATTTCAGTTCCAACAAGATAACAAATTGCATTCTCAAGACCCTTCAATGGTAAATGTTAACCTAATATTTATCTGCTAGGCATTATTCTGGACTTGTATTTTGTGTCACAGAACATGGGAAGGTAACTAAGTAGGTTAGATACAAGCTAAACTTGTTAAGAGTCCAGCATCCAAAAATTCACTAAGAGCGTGGACATAATTTCACTGAAATGCATAGGAATTTCATTACAGGATTTTAGTTGATGTGGTGCTGTGAATAATGAAATGTTTCTGGGTTATATACATTTCATTAGAAAATTTATATTTTATTGTCTTCTATGAGGATGTCACTGTACACATTATGATGCAGACCTAAAAGCTGTGTTATTATTATTCAAGACATAATAAAATCAACAGGAGATCATGTCTTTTTTTTTTATTTTTATTTCTTTGGCATTAAGCATGGGCGATAAAAAAATCACATCTAATGTAGGTATTTTAATGGTTAACATCTCTGTAATGGTTGAGCATGTAATTTCTGTACAAATTTAGGCTGAGTATTACTATATGGCACTAGAACTTTGTTTCAGCAAGTATGAGCTATTGTCTGATGTAGCAGCCAGAGGCCCTGCAAGGCCTCCCTGGCAGTCCCTTACCTAAGATAAGAAATGCCTAGTCATGATGACTGGATCAAAGTAGCCCCTCTTCCACCTTCAGACCCTTGTTATCTCTCTGTAAAACCATAGGTCATATTTGCCTTGACCCTTACTATTGGACCATTTCCTAAAACCTCTGTACCCTATATAAAACCCCATTTCTGCCCAGTTCAGCAGTAAAGCTGTCACTGAAACCCTTTGCAGGAGCTGCCAATAAAGACACCGCTGTGGAACCTCATACAGCCTTCTCCTCTCTCCCTCCCTATATGTCTGTGAGACACTTAGCCAGCAAAGAGCTGAAATCACTAAAGAGCTGATTTCACCGAAGAGCTGATCTCACTTAAGAGCTGAGCTGCTTGCTAAGATTGCCTGCGGCTGGGAGCTTGCCTGAGGGACCGGGACAGGTTGTGCTTATCAGCCCAGTGCTATCTGGGACACCTACAGCAGCCGGGGTCAGATAAACCCCGGGAACCCCAGGCCGTAAGAGGCTGGGAACACCTGTAAGAAGAGCAGAATACAGATAGATCACAGTGGGAAACTTGGGTTTCTTTATAGCTTCCTCAGAAATGCTTTCCCTGGGGTCTAAGACCAATGAGAGGCTGCATATATTAATTCAATTTAGTGTTATATAATTATCAGTGAAATTAAAATAACAATGCATTAAATTTAGGCTAAACTATAACTGAAACCCTATATTCATTGTGCATGAAAACTGAGTACATTATACCACTAAAATAAATCCCAAATAAATTCCCAAAACAATTGTTAAACTGGTATTTTAAAGTGTCATCTGTTGAGTCAGTCTCTGAAACTAGAGATTGTCTTTGATCTCTTTCCAAAACCAACCAATCCTTTAACTCTCAAAGAGACAAAGCACTTCAACATAAAGAAGTAAACCCCCCTCCCTTTCAAAATTAAAATATATTAAATGTATTTAATGTCTTTTTTTTTTTTTCTGTGAGGTTTTCTGAGCACAGTCATATGTTGCCTAGGCTGTACAGTTTTCATCTTGGAGATTTTCAAGAGTGTCTGGACAATGCTCTGGGCACTCTGCTCTAAATGATCCTGTTTCAGCAGATGGGGTGGACAAGATGACCTCCAGAGGCCCCTTCTAACCTCAATCACTCTGTGATTAAATGATAAATTGCATTTGTTGTTGGAATCAGCTTTCTATTTCCTCTCAAAGTTCTCAGGCAACAAATGTGTTGCTCACTGGGCAATGGCAACAAAGGCACAGGTGTAGATGGTGAGAAGAAAGGATCTGGGTACGTAACAGCTGCTGGCAGCATCCACACCAGAGTCAGTACTTACACTTCAGGAAATCTTTTCTGTCACTAGAGATGAGAATTACTGTATTATTTGAAAGAACTGCTATTTTTACACAGCATATGTTAAGATCTTAAAATATTAATCAGTGTTAAATTCTGTTATTTATATACAAGACTGCAGTCAAAATTATTAAATAGAATGTGGGAGATTTAACAAAGACACTTTCTGTACATGGTTTCATGCAACAGTCAATCTGACACTTCTCATGTATAAACTCCTGTTGTATTTGACATTTATTGGGTAAAATCTTCACTTTGATATCCAAGAGAAGTAGTTATTATAAAAAATTCCAGATTTAAATCTATTTTGCATATGCCAGTTTCTATTTAGATAGTTCTTTATGACTAAAGCAGACCTTCTTTACTAGCATGATGAAAAGCACCCCTATAAGTAGCTTGTCTCTGCCAAATTTTAGTATCCTAGATACAGCAAATTCTGCTAGGTGTTTGCAAAACGTGGCAGTGAAATATATGATATTGAAGAGTTTTGTTCAGTAATTGTAATTTCATTCAGTCTGAAATGTTTCAACTCCCCCTTCCCACGTCCAAAAAATTTTCCCTGAACAGATACCAGATCTTGATATTTGGACAGGCTTAGTAAGGATTATTAGAGGAAATGTCAGACAGCCTTTACTTTGTGAGAAATATTTTCACTGAAAATATCTGAGTATAAATAAATGCAATGGCCATGGTGTCTGCTTTTCCAAAACGAGAACTTGGTAATACAGCCACCTTTTCCTTCAGATGGAAGGACAACACAGACTGTTCAGAAGCACCTCAACACATTCATAAGTACAAATAAAAAGTTCTGAGTGCTCACCAGTGGTCTGCTTTCTTTCCCACTGCACACAACTGCTCAGAGGTCACTGCATTTCCAAGGGAATGAGGTCCTGCTCTGCTTGGAAAACTGACAAGAGGTAGAAGGGTCCTTATAGCTATATCTGAACTAGTGGTGTAAGATGGATCTGCAGTCGGTATGGGAACTGATTTTCTCTAGATCTGCATTATCCTCTTCTCTCTTCTTGAGAGAGAAGGAAGCAAAGACAATGGTAGGAGAAGATATTGCACTTCAACTCTAGACTCGAGTCTCATCTGAAGGAACATGGCACTGGGACCTCGGAGTGAGGCATCAAGACCGAGCTCTGGGAAATCTGGGAAATTGACTTTGACTGAGACCTTGAAAAGTCTCTGCTGTAAGCACAGAAAACTTTCTGTGTTTAGAAGTGTTATCCTGCTGCTTATTTCATTCTCCAAACCACGTACTAATTCAGGTTATCTTTACTGTTTTTGTTTTGTTTTGTTCTATGAGCCCTCTGGTAGGTCTAAAAGATTTGAAAAAGACTTGTCATTGTGCGCCATTGTTTGAATTTCAACATCCAGCCTATTTTGCCCCAGAATATGATGCAATGTGAGAAACACCAACTGATGTCCAGACAAGAGTGAAAAAATCCCACTCTGACTACTTAAATCTCACTGATAAAAAAGCTTGGGAATGGTTGTATGCCATTTCTGCTGGGTTGACAAGAGCTGCCAAATCAGGATTCAGTGAATTATATGAAGCAAATGAACATTCTGTCACGTTGTTGTTTATTTTGTCAAGTTGTTGGATTGGATAAACTTTTTTCATGGTTTTATCATCTTCCCATTTCAAACTCTGATCATTTTTATGGAAATATTTGTCACTGTCATGAGTCAAGCTTAGTCATAGCCACATGGGCAGAATAAAACTGGCTTATATATTATCAGAACATTTATGTAAAGGTTTGGGAGCTAACAAAGACTTTTACAATATTTGTGGTGGTTCATATGTGTGCATGTACATAAATACATATATATAACTCACAAAGCCGAGTTATACAGCTTTTTATCCATGTAGGCTTGAAAGGAAGGTAAATTATATGAGATGTCCTAAGAAACACTCTGGTAATAATATTTTTTAAGTATTTGGACAACACTCTAGGGCCCCCTTGTGTGATACTTGACCTGTCCCGCATAGGACCAGGAGCTGTGCTGGATGAACCTAATGGGTCCCTTCCAACTCAGCATATTCAATGAGGCAATGATTCGTCTTATGACCATATCTTGTATTTTTGATGTCATATATTTTGAAGTAAATTATTTTTGGCAGTATTTTAGGATTGTGTTAAAATATACAGGATATATAAGAAATACATAATAATATTTACATATACCTCATTTTCCATATTGTCTTCTTTGTAGTAATTTTTTAGTTAATTTAGTATAACAAATCCCTTGGTCACTGTTTTTCATGCTGCTTATTCCTTCCACAACTCTAGAGATACTCACTAAGTTGAATGAAAAAAAATCTGTACTATGGGAAAATCTATGATATAGAACGGCAGAAGACCTTTTGCTCCATTTTTGTATGCCTTAAACTTGTCTTTTAATAAGTTGAGGATAGCTATAAATTTCACATATTTAATATGAAAAATGTGTTAAATATATGTAGTCTATTATTGTTTTAAGATATCCATTAAAAGTCAGTGAAAAATCCTCGATAATAACTGAATAAACATTTAGGCAAATAGACGTATAGAGGCATGTAAAATTAACCATAAGGAATTACAAATTATAATACTTTTATTTTTGATCACTTTGAAGATAAACCAACTGTAATACAATGAAGAGATTATAATTTGATGAAATAGATTTTCATGGAGATACTGGCAAAATTTCTGTAAGCCAATAAGGAAATGAAAATGTTATTTCTTTTTCTATTTCTTTTTCTTTTTTCTATTTCTTTCTTATCTGAGATTACTAGTTACTTTTTGTTTTTGAAATCTTCACTTGAGATTAAACTCAGCTCCATTCTTACTTGGACAAAATCTAAGACAAGTTAAACTAGGAATTCTTATATAAAACATTTTTGAAGATTAAAAATAATAGAGCTAGTATCTGCTTCACATCCAGAGTAATTTAAAATGTGGTTTTGAATTTTGGCTCTGACCATGAATTTCCACTCCTTCTTTTTAGTCCTTCTTTAATAGTTTGATTTGTAAAATATCATGTCAGGAGATCTGATTGTAATTTCTTGAAAGTAAAAATTTGGAACAGAATTAGGTTCATCTCACCTACCCTTCACTTAGTCAAAATACATTTTGAATAATAGCATTGTTGTCTAGACCATCTTTATTGCTCAGAGGCATCAGACTGGGGGGCAGAGCTAAGAACCCCCTTAGTCCAAGAAAACCCTCTAAGTTAGATATGGATGTGATGAATGAATCACTTCCTCACAATGCTCTCTTCTAGATATTGACTATAAGAAGAGCTAAAAAAATGAGCATAAACTAGCTACACTATTATGTTAGGTGACAGGAATTACACTTGTTTAGAAAATTCTGGTTTTGGTTTTAGACACTTTCTCAGGAGGAGATCAAAATATAATTGTATTTACCTGAAAAAAAAATTCTGATTGTGGTATCAGAGGTCATTTTCTTTGTGTTTGTTAGCTTGTTCACTCAAGAATTATGAAACGAAAGCTTAAAGTACTCTCTTTAAGTGTCCATTCTATCAACTTTTGCTTTAATTTGTATATTGTATCATTTTCACAAACGATAATGTTGTACTTTAACATGGTTTTTTGGGTTTTTTTTTCTGACAGTTTATATTTTCTTGAATGTTTCTTTTCATAACTTTTATATCTTTCCCAGCCATTTATATCCCAACACTGATGGTTTCGCTGGTTCTTGGGAGGGTTTCTCTATTGATTCTCAAAATATTCCTCTTTATTGGCATCATCACATTCAGTTCAGCCTGAATTTTCTTCTCTCTGTACCAGCTGTTAGAATGTAATTTAGACCATGAAACAAGATTATAGGTTGAGTTTTCACACTTACTAAGCCTTATCTCATCTCTTCTCCCATTAAAGACAATGATAAATTCCCCCTAATTTTAGAGGAACAGAAATAGTGGTAAGCTAAAGGCTTTCATTCTGTGAAAAGCAATTACAATTTTGTCTTTTTCCTCTTTAGTCTTCCAAGATATTTTAGAAAAGATATTTTGTCATCCAAAACATTCTCATTCTCTGAACCTTGAGGACTTAGATAACATTTTCTTATTTTGTGGTAGCCAAAAACACAAAGCTGTTTTTGCTGTAGAGGAAGTGTGCTAAACCTGAGTTAGGTGATTATTTGAACTGGTTTGATGGATGCTTTACCTCACTCTATAGCAAAACTAGGCCAGCAATTCATTTTGATCTGTGTCAATGAATTTTGTTAGGTTTTATTTCTTCCTTCTATGGGAAAAAAAAAAAAATTATTGTGAAATTTAGGATACAGCTACTGTAGGTTAGCATAGGCTCATTAGAATGTCATCTATGTTCACAACTTTAGAGTTTGAATTAGAGAAGCTGGAATGACATAATATATTTACAGCTTTTTATACATCTGTTCAATGAGTTTTATAAGTAGTGATCTAATAAAAATTAGTAGTAGTAGTGATAGCCTTGTTTGATCAGTGAAATAACTAAAAAGATAAGGAGCTGCAAGTATTTCCAGCAGAATTATACAATGACTATTTTTCCAATGACATAAAAAATGTGATGGAATAAATCAGAATTATATTGATATGCAAATATTTATAATCACTGTTCACACAAAGGGAACCTAAAATGTCTTATAAGTATTGAACTAGATCTTTTTATGTCACAGGTTTAAATTAACCTCGAATTAAACAAGTTTGTGCCAGTTTAGAGGCTTGTTTGTGGATTACAATAGGTTTAACAGTCTTCTTTGTCACTGTGGACATTGACAGTTGTGGTGGGAAGCAGGGAAAGAATTTGGAAAGCTTTGGAACTCAAGATTTGTGTATTGTTAATAAAATGGTCCTGCCTCCAAGAGAAAAAAATCTCAGTACTGTAGAAATATGTTACTTCTTTTCTTTTTTTTTTTTTTTTTTGTTAGGAACATCTGTTTACTTTCTTTAGAAAAGGCTTATACTTAAACACATCATAATTTCACAGTAGTTGGTTGATATTGCCATTTACTATTGTTATAACTTTACAGTATCCCCATAGATACTGTAGCTTCCTGACAGAAAAAGACTTAATGCTGAATTAATGATTTAACTGAAGTGTATAAAGGAAATGTATTTTTGTAACGCATATACATTCTTCTATATCTTTTTTCTTTCAGAAAATTTCTTTCAGTATGCTTTTGTGTGTTTTGCTTTTCTTGTTACACAGAAGTAAAGCTAGGTGAAATAAGAGCATTGTAAGATTTATTAATTCAGGATTACATAATATTTACTGAAAAGTCAAATCACCTGTGGCGCTACCACTGGGGATGAGGATAAGTTCAATAAAATTTTGGAAATTCAGCAGTTTACTTGTGGCGGTTTTTTTTTTTTTTTTTTTTTTTTTTTTTTATTCTTTTTGCCAGAAATTTCCAGGTGAGTTTATCCAGGCACTTTTTGTCTATCAAAAAGAAAAAAAAATATTCTTTCTTAAACTTTAAGATGCCATACATTGAAGGAATAATTAACAATACAGGATATAAATCAATAATTAAAACCAGTCTGTATTGTGCATTGAAGTGAGTTTATATGTTTTAGAAGCCCTGAGCATCCAATAATCCAATGTATCTGCTGTAAAGAGCATAAAACATGAAATGAAAGAGTGTATCCTGGTAAATAGAAACTGCTAGAACAATATGGAAAACTCAGACATTCAGTTCCGTATCAGGTCCCAGCAGGAACAGCAGAGAGTCCTTGACTGTATGAACAAAAGCACAGTCACAGAAACACCTAAAATAGATAGCAATTATAAAAATTATTGATGATTTACATTTTTTTTAATTTGGGGAATTATTAGTTTCAAAAGGTTGTCAATAAATTATAAGGCTTCTCCCCTATGCCCACATCCCTAAAAAACTCCAAAAATGCCAACAACCCAAACCCCAGTGTAACCTGTTTGCAAACATTCCTACCTTCTGACCTGTATGCTTTATATTGGGTGTTAGGAATTTTGAACTAATGAGTTTATTCAAACATCAAACCACTGGACCAATTAAAAACTTGCATGAAAAACAGATTTGTGAATGAAGATAATACCTTAACTGGTCACACAAACATCATTCAGGGAAGACTTGATTCAAATATTGAAAATTAAATCTAAAATATGTGGAGAAAATTAAGCAGATTTTAATTACAAAGATAAGTAAATTGGAGCAATTTTTTCAGAGAACTGGTGAATTGCATAATGTATAAGAACTAGACTGTTCATATCAGGACTGTATAGTTTTATGAAAGATGTGCTACAGACCAGGCAAAAGCTTAGGACTTTTTATAGTAAAGCTCATTATCCATTTGCATGCAAGATATGCTCATATCTGTTTCCAATATTTGAAATTCTGTGTTTGGAATTTGCTGGAATTTTGCTATTTGCAGGAGAAGCACGGCTCATATGAATAGCCATAGTGTATGGCACCCACATCACTTCTTGTAAAACAATTAAGGCCTGAGAAGACAGCTGTAACAATGGCAACAAAAGGAGTCCCAAGAACAGAAAAAAAAAAACAAAAAGAAAACAAAAGACATATCCAAAAAAAAAGGGCATGTCTCTGTAGCTGGATACAACATGGAGCTGGGAGGGTGAGCTGCGTGCAGAAGCTGAATGCTGTTTGCCGCATCTCGTCCCCAGTTTGCAAGAGCAGATCTCTTGCTAGCCCTGGCTAGCTCTTTTCGGGGTGACAAGGCAGCGAGAGGCACTCCCTGCTGAACCCAGCTGGGCTTTAGAGAGTGCCTTCGTGGCTCTGAGGACACCGCTGATCCCACCGGCAAGGAAGGAGGTGACACTCTTCTGGGGGTAGGTCCAGGATTTATTGTGACTCTGAGGAGAGCCCCAGAGCCCAACAGCACTCGAAGAGGTCCCAGAAGAGAGCGAGCTCTGGGCCTCGAGCAGACCCTGATATAGGATGGGCGGAAACCCGATCAGCCAATGGGAGAAGACATGGGAGTGGCCCTCCGAGGGAAGGACAGCCGGGGTATCCACTGAGCAGGGAGGAGGGGAGGGACCCCAGGCCATTGTCCATCACCCAGCGACCCTGGCAGAAGCCTCCAGACAGAGGGGAAGGATGGACAAGTCACCTGGAAGGGGTCAGGGGCCCGAGTCAGGGTTTTTGGGATTGATGGACACACAGGTGCTGATGGGAAAACCTGGGATGAACCAAAAAGGCACAAGGGGGAGTACAGAGGGATAAACCATCTTGAACACACATACAGTGGAACCTAAAAACACAACTCCACACTGTTTACTTCACAGTGGCTGGGATACTAAGAAGATCTTGTGGATCCCAGAAATGCCACACAAATACAGTAACTGAAGAGCCTGTCTGAGCTGGAGGCAGTCTGTGCCTGCTGCATTCCTCCAAAGTGTAAGCTTATCTGGAAACACCTAGGCGTGAATGATAAAGGTGAGTAGGAGGAACAGGTTCCTTCTGAAGTGTGATATGTTTTAGGGGCTATTATTGCAGCTAACTAAATCTCATCGTTTCTGTGAAGAAGTGGTTCTGTTTTGGACCAAAATAATAGGAAAAAAAAAAAAAGTAAAATTTCTGTAGGCAATCAAAACACATTTTAAAATATTTTGAAAAACTTAAAATACTTAATATAGGATGCCTAACTATCTTAATGTCTTGATTGTCTTTTGCTTTTGAGGAAACACCGCAGGGTTCTTTGTTGAGAAGTCATGCAGCCTTGTTACAAATAGGCATGCAGTCTTGTTACAAACAAATTGTTAAAGGTATGTGGCCCATGAGACAGCACGGTCAGGTGGAATTCTGGGGTTCCTGTGTATTCTCAATGTGTATGTATATCTGAGGGTATTCTCAAATGTAAGCCATACAACTCCCTTTTCCTTCTTCTTATTGGGTCGTTCAGTATAGATTATCCAGAGCCAGCTTTTAGGATGGCTACTTGCTAAGCAAAGTTGACAGTTGGTAAATTTAATTTCAAACTAAGCCTGTAGGCCACTTCTGCTCTGTAAAGTAGATGTGGAATTTAAATTTTATAATGCTGTATGCAGTGCCCAGATCAGATTCAATAACACTAATTGCAGAGTGGGAATAGTACTGTCCTTGGGGGTAGTGCCTCAGAGCGCTTCTCATATGCCATGTTGCCTTGCATGCAGGTACTTTTTTTCTTTAAACTCTTGCTTTTCCAATCCATTCTCACAAATTAAGGTGTGGATCAGCACGTGGGGGAAATTGTCAATGAACCAAGATGGGATACAGGACTGCAATATGACCCTTTGTTCAATAAAATTTAGCATTTCTAAAAATTGCGCTTTGTTGCACTTGGATGAACTGATAATCAAAAAAGGTATGTTTCTTAACAGAAGGTATGATTTTTTATAAGTTGATTTCTGTCCTCTGGTTTCATTATATCAGAGGTGCATCTACACACTGCTACGCAGTGCAAATGAAGTTAATTTGTTCCTCTCCAAAAAAAAAAAATACTGTAGCAATATCCTGCAGTATTCAGAAGGTCAAACTACATAATCTTTTCTCAAAGTAATTTGTTCTATTATAATAATATTTATAGGATATATCATCAAGAAAAGTAGAAAAGTATGGGAAAATTTATAAAAATCTCAATTAAAAGTAAAACTATAAAGATCTAATGCATGGTTGGTGCCCTTTTTTGAACACATGAAATTAAATTTCCAAGATAAATAATAAAGACTTATAAGATTAATAGATCTCTTGTACTTATAGCTCAAAATATGGAAGTAAATTAACATTTGAATATTCTCAGGCGCTAAGCCAGAAATTCATGACCCATTTTCTTGTGGAACAGAAACATTTGGAGCAGTGCAATAATCTCAAGTGAAATATCTTAAATGCCCAGAATATACATTTGTGTGTGAATACATGTGTGTGTGTATGAATACATACATTAACCTTTTCTTTTAGAGTAGAGTATTTTTCTGCAGCTGTTGTGTTAAATATAAAAACCTTTATTTATCAATCAGGTTTGTAGCATGAGGAGCATTGCTATAGGCCAGCTTCATGGGATTGTACCCTCTGGTAATGCCAGTGTTCTCCTTCATGTTCTTTCCACAGACTCAGGTGCCACTGCAACAGCTGTCAAAATGAGGATACTGATGCTGATGACACTCTAGGTATGCAGTGAGGCTTTCCTTCTTGGCATGCCCATTCATTCACACAGATGGGAGAAACTTAAAAGAGGTGACTTTTCTCAGTCCATATAGCTGACTTTAATCAAACAGTTTAACCTAGGTCTTCCTCTTCCCAAGGTTATGGAAAACAAGGGGAAAAGATAAAAAAAGACAAATCTTCCCTTACATTCTTCCTGTCTTTAATATAAACAGTCCTGGTTTTGTATTTTTCTGAGTTTTATGCCACAGTGTGTTTTCTATGCAATGTAGGAAATTTCAGATTTGTTTGGAGTCCCAGAAAGAGATCTCAAAGCAGCAGTGGAGGAGGAATAATAGGCCATCTCAAAGATGGCAAGGCCTAATAATTAATGGTTAAACTTTGCAAGCTTTTCTCATATCAAAGAATTCTATGCAGACTTGCTCCATAATACATGGCACTGACCTGTCACTGTGCTGGAGGTTATCCCAAAGCCTGTGGGACAGAGACTTTACTTTCAATATTTTCAGATGAATATTTACTGGAGAAAAAATGAAGAGTAGAGAGAGTACTCTGTCTTTCCTCTGTCTCAATACTGGCTGATATCATACACACACCATCTTATGTGACATAGATCAAGGTGTATGGTGCTCTGATATTCCTCACTCCATTGAGGTTTTCATCTACCTCTGAATTTGAAGAATATAAATAGTGTCTAACAGCGTTTGACACATGGTTAATTGCACTTGCAGAAAGTATACAAAATTAGCCTGCGTTTCTGTCCACTGTAAAAAATAACTTAAATTTATTTTATGATTCATTGTATTATTCATATCCCTAACTTCATATTCTCATCATCAGACAATAGTGATGAAGGTTTGCTATGAAAAGATGCTAAATTGTCTAACAAAATTTTTCTTATTAATTCATAGAAAGAGAAGAATATTTGAATATCTCTGCAATTTTTAGATTATTGACTTTTATTTACCATTGCATTGATAATGCTTTCTATAATGCAATTTTTTTCTCCATACTAATTAGATAAACTGAAGCAAGACAAATACATATTGTGGTGTTTTATATAAAACTAACATTTCACACATGAAGATTTTTTTTTCTAAATGTATGTTACTATCTTCTAGACCATCTGGCAGATTCATTGGCCTAATAGGTTTGATCAGAATTTTAGACCTGTTCAGATTTCAAATTTCAAGTCTTATTAAGCTCACCCTTTTCTCTAGTATGCTGTTGCATATTACATAGTTGCTAAAACAGATCCTGTCAACTAAGACTGATCAGTGTCTTATGTCAGTGAAGACCTAATTCCAATGTAACAAAGTTCTGCTGCTTTTCCTTTAGAGGAGCTCTAGACTGCCAGTATATTCAGACCTGATTGTATAAGCATTTTGTTCCTGTTGTCCCTTGGGACGATGGTCAGTTCTGCAATGGGCTTTGCTGAAGAGTTTAAAGGTTTGCTCAATGTCTGTATATTTTTACTACCTGCAAAATTTTGTAGGTATTTCAACTGATATAATTTCTGTCAGGCACAAAAAATTTAGCCAAATGTTATTGCTCTGTGTAGGGCTTTCTTTTAGTTGCCAAATCTAAACTGCTGCAGCCTGTTCTATTACACTTTGAGTGGAAGTCAAGTGGAGGAATATTATTGCGCATGATAACAGAAACTCAGCTTCTGATAAGAGAGGTAGAAGAGGGTAACTTTCAGGGTCTGATGCTTAAAACAAATAATTATGATCTTTATTTTCATAACTTAGAAAATGCCTTTTTTATTTTTCCTGCAACATCAAACTGCCTGAAATACCAGCTTGCTCTTGAATTCTGAAAAGCAAATAAACATCTCTAACTCTCAATGCTTCTGAAGTCCCTAGTTACAAAAGAGTTGTCAGAGACGAGTCATCTCATTCAAAGATCCTAAAAATCTCTGTTCTCCTGCAACTCACTGGACAATTTGGCAAGAATACTAGGCAAGGTTTTATTGGATACTTGTCTGTGTTTTGGCAAGTATTGAAACAGATGTTTATATATAACATTTTTATTTCTGAAGCATGCTTCATCTTAAAACTAGTTTGGTTTATTGCCCTTGCTACTCCTTTTGGAAAGTTGTTACAGAGTATTCTAGCTCTGATGATTACAACTTTGAATTTCCAACCCAAATGTATTCATTGCCCATCTAGAAATATTTTTTATTAGGTCAACATTGTTCCTTATTTTTAAATACCTTTTCCTCTTTTGTGTTTATGCTTAACCACTCCATATATTTATGTAGAGCAATCTTATCACATCCCAGTTCATTTTACTAAATTAAACAAGACAAGACCTTTTTGTCTTATTTCATATTCCTTTGAATACTCTGGGGACCTCATCACATACATCTTAGAATTGCATTTGCTATTTGATGGATGGCACACATTGTTGTCAACAATCACCCAGCTGCTCCACAATGTTTTTTCTCTTCCAGCTGTTGAGATCAGAACCTACTTTTGTTCCTTCTTTAATGTTTGCTCCTCCTTTAGTGTTATACAATCCTGTATTACTGATTTCTGTACTATACTGTGGTTTGCTTGATATTGTTTTATTTGCTTGATAAAGTTTATCAGCTAGCATTTACTTTTGTGTCAGCATGAAATATAATGAAAATAGGAAACAGGATCTCTACCATGACTAATCCTTGACTAACTCTTTCGGTAGTTTATCCTGGCTTGATTATACCCTTCTCAGGTATGTCAGTCACCAGCTGCTTTTCAGTCAGTTTACTATCTACGGTGCAATTCTTGCTCTTATGTTCTCCCACTTGTTAATTCCCATAGGTAATCTATCAGCTGTTTTGCCGTATGTCTGATAGACTAATTATATTGTTATTCTTCTTATTATTTTATGTTATAGGCTATAGATATGAGGCTAATCCAAATCCAAAATTCTTAGATAACTTATTTTGAATTTTCTCCTTGCCACGGAGTCCTGTATTACTTCACTAAATAAATACATTCTTTCCTTTAAAATAACTCAGTTTTTACCTGTAATTTATACAGTTATTACCTTCAGATAAAAAATGGGTTTATGTAGAGTACTGACCTCTACAGAGCCCATGGAACACATATACTTGAATTCTTTTTTTGTCATAATAAAAGCTTGAATTATGTTTTATTAACTCTTAAATCTGTCAATTTCTTGTCCATTTCTTACATAAGTTATGCTAGCTAGTAAATCTCCTACTTTGCTTCTTCTGAATGTTTTGTCTTTCAGATAAAATTTATAAACAGTCACTGGAATACAGAATGAGAAAGTGAGAATGAGTCCAGGCTGATGCTTTTTGGAAAGAAGAGGCCCTTGTTCCTAAACATAATGAATATTCAATTATTTATACAAGACAGAAGAGACTAGATATGGGAGATTAGGGAGACTTTCTCCCTTGGTTTCCCAATGTGTTTTTGACTTGTTGGGCCTCCTGGGAAGTGAGAGCTAGAGTTCAAACACTAGAGAAAGAAAATTCAGTTGGAGTACTTTTACTTGTAAGCAGTTGATAAAAAAGGAGTATAAAATTTCCTTTCATCCTCTTCTGGCTGCTTTGTGAATATAACCTTATATTTTTCTCTAAATTTCTCAGAGAACCTGAAAAGAAACATAGTGTTTAGTATGTGAAAGAGTCGACTGTTTCACTTATATTTGTTTAATTGTGGGGGGAAATGGCAGTGAAATGAAGGTTTGTTACTTTTGGCAAAAGATTTATAAATAAAAGCAGTTTATATCTCACAATTGAGAGTAAAGGGGGATGTTTTGTTTTGGCTTGTTTGCCCACTGAAGTAAAAAATCCATTTATAATGGTTACAAACAACTGATCTCTGTTTCTCAAACCAGTGTCTTGGTTTGCATAGAAATACCTAATATTCTTACACTAAATATCTAGGAAAATGTATAAAGAGTGGTTAAAAGCTGTTGAAGCAGACACATCTGTCAGGAACTCTATGCACCTATGGATTACATATGTGTTACTTACACTATTTGCACTTGCAAGTGTTATATTTTAGTCATCATCTTTTAAAGTCTAGGATCACCAACAAGGACTTTTTAAGGACAAAATCTGGTTTTATTAATGAAAAAAAATTAATGGACTAAGATTTCTATATGACCTTATATTCCTGAATTAACAAGGAAGGAGATTTTTCCAAAAATACCTATGGAACAGTTTGCTCTTATATGTATATAACAGGCATGTATATAAGTAAAATTTGTTGATTCATTAATAATAATACTTGTGATATAAAAGAATCTTTGACTCATGCTAATTTACATACTGAGAATGCTCCCAAAACTGTATAGTTTTATTTCAATATTTAGTTACTACTGTTTGGGGAAAATAGTGAATCTGAATATCTG
This sequence comes from Vidua macroura, assembly GCF_024509145.1. Lineage (NCBI taxonomy): Eukaryota > Metazoa > Chordata > Aves > Passeriformes > Viduidae > Vidua > Vidua macroura. The sequence goes on from NC_071571.1 coordinate 127,975,130, forward strand.
AGAATATCAGGAAATCATTATATTGCAATGGAATAATTTATTTTCAAAGTTGCTCTACCTTTCCTCAATTATGGAAAACTAAACTAACAACTACCTGTTGCCTTGTAATGAAAACACCAACTTGTAAACAATTCGTAATGACTCATTAGATTCTGTTATTGGCTTTTCATCTAAAGTGGTGGGACCCCCATATGAAACTATTGCTTCCTTTACAGTTAATTGAATGAACAATCATTAACTATAAGGTAATCTGTTTCTTTTTTCTCTAAGATATAATAAATCAACTTTTTTTCAGCATGTAAAAAAAAATCTTTTTTCAGAGTCTCTCCTTAGGAAAACAACCAGAAAATTATGATTGCATGAATGTGACAAAATTAAATCTGTTTTTTCAGATTTATCACAGAGTCATAATCTTTAGTTGCCAGTCATTACAAGGCCTGAGCACTTGCAGATCACCAAGCAATGGTCTATAGCCTTGGACTACTTACTAATAGCTAACCTTATTTTTATTACTTTATTGAAAGCCCTAGATTAACATTTTTTTTTTAGGGTTTCCTTACACTGCCTTGGAAAAAAAAAATTAGATTTCCACAAAATCTTTAATTAGCATTTTAAAATGGCATTTTAATTGTTTGAAAAGATATGCAGCATAATGTCAGACTTTTTTTTTCTTATGCCGCTACATTCTTGTTTATTTATTTCAAGCATTGTATTGCAGAATTAATAGCATTTGGTATGTATTTTTGTAGCATTTAAAACAGCACAAGGGAGACATTGTAAAACAGGCAAAGTTTTATGTAAGACTGATTTTTCTGCACCTGAAAAAAGGCTTATGATTTACATATTAGTTTGGTAAAGGACGAGCAAAGCATTATAGCTTCCTATGGATACTAATTCTCTCTAGGAGCTGCAACAGCTGGAACCGCACCTTGGAGATAAGTGCAAAATGTTGCCATATACATAAAACCCAATGCCAATTTTAGCCTAAGAAATAAAAATGAACTGGTTTATAAAGGAAAAAGAAAAGCAATATTCCTTGACAATGTAAGTCCCTAAAAGTTATTGACTGAAATCAATGTGTGCTTTAATGGTTCTGTTGCACAAAGATACAGAGCTTTTTTTTTTTTACTGCCATCCCAACTGCCAGCATTATTAAGCTGGATAATTATATTGATTGCATAAAGCCATTGTAACATGATGTGGTTTTATTGCTCCCTTGCTGTGCAGGTACCCTCTACCTATATGAAATACAAAGATGGGTGGAAAAAATCCCATACCTTTTGTAATTTCAGACCATTTTCAAAAGAGACACTTAAGAGATTATTTTGTACATTTCCATGGGGAAAAGGCTTTCCTTTTCTCAGAATTTCAGGAGGTCTTTGGGAAAACAGATTCTGATTAAATATAGCTGCCTTGTCCAGTGAAAAATAGAGGAGCTTTGTTTGTTGTGATAGAAAATTATGTGCCTGAATGTAGTACCTGAAAAACAAAAAAATGTTTACATCTTTCATAGGGTTCTTGGATAACCTTTTGCCACAGCAAATCTCACAGGTCCCTCAAAGTTTCAAGGAACAGACAGCCAGGAGACAATGTGCCTATGAAGAAAGGATATTTCAAAATGTGAAATATTTTATATTATATCCTTTAGTAATTTTTTTCTTAACTCTGGGCAGAAAAAAGTCAAAATTTCCCCTACAATTGTACATGGAATGGAGCATGCTAAGAATGCCTCAAAATGGGTTCTAAAATTTTATTCACTGTAAAACTGACAATTGTACAAATGTCATTTATTTTGAATAGGAAAATGGAAATCAGTGTTGTGCTATTTTTATCTAGATTTGTGCTTCTAAGCATTTTCAGGTTTCTAGAATTTTCATTGATTATTTCAGGAGCATTAAATTACATTTACTATATAAGTCCTAGAAATTTCTGGTTTCAGCACACTTGTTACACTTTATTTGTCAGGCTCTTCCCTAGAGTAGTTCAATGTCTTTTACTGATATTTTCCTGTAATTTCCTTATTTTATTGGTATCAGAGGTTTGAGTTCTAATCCTCTACTGATTTGTAGTTAGCATATATGTTTATTATTCATTAAAGCCTTTAAGAATGCTAATACTCTGAGATAGCATGTTTTGTTACACTTTGAGCAAAGTAAATGACTATATAAATTATCAGACAGAAAAGAAAAAACTTATTTTTTCTTGCATCTTTTTAGCTTTCATTTTCAAAGATTGAGTCAAATATGAATAATGAATTAATGTGAAGTTTACAATTCCCTTTTTTTTTTAATTGAAAGATACCTTTCTTTTAAAGAAGTTTTCTGCTTTGGTGCTTACTATGTAGATTTCAATCCTTCATAACACTCATCATTTCTCAAAAATTCCTTTGAGGATCCCATATGATAACTGAGCTTCTCTTAAAATCTACTGTTAAATATCTGACAAGATTTATATGCACATTTGAAATTCACTGTTTCAGCAAACAGATTTCAGAAATCAGTTTATGTGAACTGGTCTGGAATTAATCTCAGACAATTGAATGCATTCTGACCATGGATTGTTATTACTAGTTATACAGTAATATTGTGGTCAGCACTAGCTCAGCTAAATTGACTGTAAAAGTAGATCAAAGATAGATAACAGGATGGACATTGCATTCTTCCCTTTTCTCATCCTAACAGCTTTTTCATAATTTGTCAAAACAACTGTGTTTTTGCTTCACTTAACACTCATTGACTTGCTGTCTCTTCTCCCATCCCCTTCCTCTTCTCTCTCTTCTTCCCCTTAAATAAATAAGATAGGGAGTAGCAGAGATCCACATTTTAAGAACTGCTTTCACGTATAAGAGGAAGTCAGAAACATCCTGAGTATCAGTTTGCATCTTTTTCAAGAAGAATTGGGGAAGGAAGGCAGCAAACTGTGTCTTTGTAAATATGAAGAGGTGTATCCCCAAGAATTCTACCTCATACAAAAAGACATTTATAAAGGAGGTTTGATTCAAAAGCCATGGACATCAATAAAAAACATTCTGGGAACTAGCCTGAGTCCTCATTTCACAATCCATCCACTTTATTGTAGTTTCACTTCTCTCAGTCAACATTGTCTACATGATTTTCAAAGTAAATTTTTAACATTTTTGGTTCATTTTCAAACCTCTTTATTAAACAGTCAGCTTTCTGTAAACACAAACAATGTATTTTGGTAAAATAAACTTTTCACAGGAAAATAATATTCTAAACAGTCTCTTTAGTCAGCAATACCAAGAGGTAAACATAGGTTTAATTGAGGAGATTGTACAAGGTTATGAATTAACTAATGATGGAAAACATAGCCAATGTTACGAAAGGACAAGTTCTAGTTCTTGTACAACATGTTGAATATTTAGAAAGTTTAATGTCTATAAAAATATCATGAAGCTAGGTTAAACTGGAATAAGGGATCTAAATCTAGACTGCATTAGGAAGACCATTGTCAATAGACAAGGGAGCTGATCCTGCTCCTCTATTCAGCCCTGATGATGCCTCACCAGGAGTTCTGTGTCCAGTTCTGGCTTCTTCAGTACAAGAGATCCCTGAAACTATTGGAATGAGATCAGAAGAGAGCTATGAAGATGATTAAGGAACTGGAGCTCCTGACTTAGGAGGAAAGGCTGGATTATCTGGGCCTCTTTAACCTGGAGAAGGGATCAGGGAGGGGACCTCATCAAAGTCTATAAGTATTTGAAGGGAGAGTATCAAGAGGATGGCTCTTCTCAGGGGTGCAGAAAAATAAGACAAAAGGAAATAGGTAGAAACTGATGCATAGGAATATGAACTTGTTTACTGTGCAGGTGACAGAGCACTGGAACAGATTGCCCAGAGAAGCTGTGCAGTCTCCCTCACTGGAAGTATTCAAAAGTTGTTTGGATAAGTCCTGAGTGATGTGCTCTAGGAGACTGCAGGGAGGTTGGATCAGATGACCCATGGAGATCCCTGCCAACCTAACCCCTTCTGTGAATATACAATAAAGCATTCCATAGATCATAGAATCATAGACTCATTAAGTTTGAAAAAGACCTCCAAGACTATCGAGCCAAACTGTTGACCAAACACCAGCATGTCAATTAAACCATAGCACTCAGTGCCATGTCTGGTTGACTCATCGACTCTTCCAAGGATGGTGACTCCACCACCTCCCTGGGCAGCCCATTCCAATACCAAAACTTTAGATATAATGGATGTAGCTGAAATAAGTAGTCTGTTTTGGAATAAAGGCTTTGTAATTTGTTTAACATCTCTAATTTGGTTATACATATAAAAATCCTGAATATTCTCTGATAGTAGTTTGGAATACTAAATGTTGGAGGTAAGCATAATAACAGGTTTCTTCTCAGATAATGAACCTCTGCTGTAGTATAATTAACCTTTGACACAGATGGGAATTTTTAGTAGAAACAATTAATTGGAAATTATTCTCTTTTATAGGTCATCACCTTTTAGTGCAAGTTTCCACTAACAGCATTTTATTATTGTATTTTCTAGTTAAAGATTTTTGGGTTTTCTTTTTCCTTTTGGGAGAAGACTAATAATTACAGTAGAGAAAAATATTAACAAAAAGAATCAAAATTTCTTGAACATTCTTATGAGGGAGGAAATTTTTTCACCCAAGTTCAGTGTAAATCCATTGCTTTCAAATTGACACTTAATGTTCATAATCCCTATGCTTGCAAACTTATTTGGAATAGGGTAAGCTGTCAATTTAAACTGACTTAAGTCATCTTGATTAGATTCATCTGCAATTTCTCTAATTCCAGAAAATGTCTCATTCCAGTTGTCTCTCTTATTCCAAAACTGAAGGTTTCCCACAAAAGAGTGAATCAGGAAAAGCAGCTGAAAAACAGCTGTACCAGAGTAATCTCTCACATAGAGAAGCCTTAACACACTGGAAGGTAATAAGATGGAGTTGGTGGTAATGGATTCAAATTTATTAAACAATGAAACCAAATTAATTCCTTCCAAGATACAGGGCTTTGTAGACCTAGTTAAAAAACAACAGATATTTACAAATCTACCTATTTTGTAAGCACTTCTTAGGGCTCCAGTGCATTTAAATTGTTGCTCCAGGGTGACTTACTCCATGTCTCCTCTATAGTAACTGTATTTGTACATATGCTGGACAGGGGGAAAAGGAAAGCAACAGAAACTGAGATTTCTCCTGGTGATAACTGACTTTATAACATAAGCGAGTACTTGCCTGATATTTTTAGACCCATGGCCAGTAACTGCACTAATGGTACTTCATAACTTATGCATATATCTAAACCTCCAAAGTAGAACAAAACTCTAAATGTTTCTATTTGACTTTTTTTTTTAATAAGGCTTTGGATTTCATTCTCATTTTCCATGTAATCTATTTTGTGCAACCTTGCACTTTAATATCATTGATCAAAAAATTAAAAAAATAAGAGAGAACCTATATTCAGCTAAAGTGTTTTCTAGACCAGTCATACAAATCTCAACTTTCTCCCTTTAGGTTACTTCAGAAAATTTGTAATAATTCTTGAAATGAGCAGAATTATTTATGAAGCAAACATTTTTAACATTTTTAGTTACCTGAATTTTCCAGAAATGAAATATTGTGGTTTGAACAGACGTCATAATTTTAGATTAAGTAAACTGGTGCCAAAACCTCTGTTGTGGTGAAATTGTTAAACTTGCTCTCTATGCTAGCACTGTAATCACTTCCTAGGTAATAACAACCATACTACAAAATAACCATCATGAGTAAAAGTCAGAAACTGTTTTATTGATGTGTTTACAGCTGTAGGGGGAAAAAAAGTAAAAAAATCCATGGTTAATCTACATCATGTTCACATGTATTCCTATTTCCCCTTTAATTTATATGTAGAAGCTTGTCACGGTAAAGTGTCTTTTTGATACAGTTTTTGCCTGAGGCCCTCTTATCAATTGGCTCATAATCAATCTGATCTGTTTTGTCAACATCACAGAGAACATAGTCAAAAAGTCTTAGTGCTGTATAGTTTTCCTTCACTGTTTTTTTTTTTTTTTTAATCCATCATTACTTGGTAATGCTCATATGTTCTGTATAGCAAACTCATACAATTGGTATATGACAGTTTGTCTACACAGAAAAGAAGAATAATTAGCTTCAAATCTAAAGGGAAGAAGTTTTAGTTTCACACAAGAAAAATGGTGATTTAATACTGATTTTACTGACATAGAAACATAGGAATTTGCTTATATAATTTGCTTGTAAGACACTCCTTCCTTTGCACTGAGGATAAACTGTTCCCTTTTGGATCTCAAGAAGGCATGGACACCCAGGGCTAATTGAATAATTTATTGAGCAAAGCATGGAAATAGTAGAAAATATAATATCAATAAAATGGTAGAAAAGGTCATATTAATCTTATGACCTTTCTGAAGTTAGCAGAAGCAATATAAGAGGTAATAGCAATCTGACATTCCTTGTGATGCTGGGAAAACTGGTTTCTGCAGCATCAGACCAGTCCTTGCATGTTAGGTTTATGGCTGGACTAAATGATCTCCAAGGTATTGTCCAATCTCTGGTTGAAATTTTCACACTAAACAGATCTCATTCATAGAGAGGTGCATTGTCATTGTAGTCTTTACAATTCAGCAGGGTTTTCTTAATTAGGAAATCTATGAATAATTTCTGCTGTACACAGGGTGTATGTGGTTCTTCACTGCTAACACAAGTCTTGACAGTCAATGTCTTTGGTTATAGTCTGAGAAAATTCTACTCAAAGACACCATGCTCTTCCAATACCTTCTGCAGTGACCCACTACACCAACAAGCATAACAAGACACACTCTTCCAAGACAAACTCCTTAAGAGGCTGTCTTCTTTCTTTGCAATCATGCACATCATACTCCAAAATGATGTTAGATTCCTTGGCTGATAGTCTTTGGCAGGATGCTGCTGCAAGTGCTTGTGATAGCAAATTGCAAAGTGAAGCCAAATATTCCTGGTGATCCAGCAAATATTTTTCTTTGCTCTTTTCTTTCCTTAGGCACTGCAGATGATCAGAATAATAGACCATCCAAGGGGATGCTGCTATACATGAAATAACACCGGGGAAAACAAAGTACATTATGAACAACTATTATGCTGCAAAGAAAACAGACATATATTTCAGGAATTACACGGCTTTAAGGCAGTCTGAATTTTCTAGTTCCATAGAATATGCTAGAAAATATTGAACAGATTCAAACTCAATCTTTAGGCCATCCTAGGCAGAAAATTGGGCTGAGTATTTTTGATAAAAATGAAATCAATTCAGAGCTAGATAAACCAATGTCTAAATAAGGATATCTGAACTTGAAAGTTATCCTTTAAAAATAAACATAGCTGTGCAAGGTAATTTTTAAATGGACACATATGAAAAAAAGCTTTCATACTCTACACTTTCAAATATTTGCACCATTTTAAAGAAGTGGAATTATAAATAGACCACTTTGAAAAACAGCAATCAATTCCAAAAATTAATTTCAGCCTCCAAAACACAATTTTTTAAAAATTACATCAGGCAAAGATTAGTATACAAAAGGGAAATTCAGAAGTTAAGTCACAGCCACCTTTTAGCCCATGTACACGTACCTAGGATGCTGATGAAGTCAAGTGTCTTCTGACCTCATTGAGAGTACTGACATTTCAGGGGAGAATACTTCACTGTGTGACTACTTAGATGGGAAGGACTGATTTGTCAATGAATATATCAGGTCAACATTTCTCAGTTTTCTAATATTGAAATAGATACTAAATATATTTTTTATTCTTTTGCAGATATTTTCTACCAAACATAGCAACAGAGTTAACGTCAGACCGTAATCTCATTAAGTGTTTTGTAGATAATCCTTCTGCAAAGAGAACCTGTAATTCCAGTTCTTACTTGTAACATCTCTCATTTGTTAAACCTCTGGATCTTAAAGTATAAGACTGCTGACGAATGCAAGCAGCTACCTTTCTAAATAATATAATGTTCTATCTATGGCTTTTCAGGGCAGCAGTGCAACAAGTTTTGAAATTGATAGAGTGGCTGTTCATAACTCAGTACGACATCCTTCCATCAGTGGGAATTAACAGGCGCTTTCTGAAGAAGAAGAAATTACATACTTAAATAGAGAAAAAGAAAGTGTCCTGGTTACCAGTTGTGTGCTTTTAAGGGCAATTATAAGTAACCAGAGTTTGTATTATTGTAATAAATCTTTCATGACACACAGTTAGTAAGAATGATCAAAGGGTGTGAGATGAATTCTTTTTGCTCATAATATTTTATCACTCATATGAAGCGATGATACACAGAGAGAAATTACTGGTGAATAAAATTTTGAAAGTCAAAGCCACTGAGAAAGACTGTAGGATAAGATTATCAAGGAACTTGAAGATAACATAAAAAACAGCATGAAAAGGCATGCTTTTAAAGAGCGCTGTTTTAAACATTCACTGTAGCAGTGAATCTTTGAAACCAAATGCAGAAGCAAGTTTCATTATAAGAAATATTCAGAACCATATGTGAAGTTATAGAACCATGACGGATTTTTTATTTTTTTTACCCTTGACAAAATCGCTCTATTATTGCTGCTAATTTTTATTTTATCCAATATAACATGCCACAGCATAAGTGATATATACTTTGCAGAAATTTTTGTTCGATCAGATTATTATTTTTTTTCTCTTTGTAACTATGTTGATTATGTTCTAAGTGCTATAAACTACTGATATTTTTTGTACTGGGATGATATCTACCACAAAGTTCAAGTTAAAGAAAAATAGCTGTCATCAACCTCACAGGATAATATTTCCTTCTGAAGTAATTTTTTTTCTGTGGTTATGATATTTTTGTGGTGCACCCTACTTGATTATCTTGTCTTGCTCTTGTTCAATTCAAAAGTTGTATCTAGTTGACTTCTAAAGACTTGAAGCAGTCTTTCATCTTTCTGCAATTTCATTATAATTAGCCTTGATGAATAGGATCTGGTAGAGTGGTTTTGCCTTTTAACAGCTAAATATCTACTCAGTGAAAAAATAATTTTCAATTACATCAGGATTTGTTTTAGTTTGGAAGTGTTTACACTAATTATAACTAGTATCTCATCATTTGAAAAACACAAATGATATATTTTAAGGATTATTTTTTACTTTTGCTTATGGATGGATTAGTAAATACTAATTTATTATTTTTCAATTGATTTCTGGTCAGTAATTAATAAATATTTCAGTTACTACTCTTTCTTTTTTAGATTATTTTGTAGTCTTAAAATATATGAACTTAACAATTCTGTGATGCATTCTTTGGAACTCTTTTTTTAGAAAGGAAACTATATTTGTATGTTCTGATTTTAGTTTTCTTGTTCATGTTGTGCTATTTCATGACTAAGAGCTAGTTAAATGTAGTTTATTCTGCTGATTGAAGAAAAATTGTTGAAATCTGCAGTAATTTTTAGATTTAGCTGAGAGTTTTTCTCCATGCTGTTAAATATTTATCATTTTTACAAGGTGGTTTTACTTATGAAATTATTAAACTTTCTACCAGCTGTATTTGCTACTTGAAATAAGCCTTTTTTGCTACTGTTTAGTAAGGTTTTTAATTCATTTTTTTAATGGCATAATATTTTGGCCAGTGAGGTAGAATATTTATTCATTAAATTCTGTTCACTTTATTACTGACTGGGAAAGGAAAGTGGAGATCTTACTTGTCAGTCATCATTTATTGAGAACAGGAAATCATCTTGTCAAAACTTGCAGTTAATGGAAAGAGTACACTCAGGCACTATTACCAACCGATAAAAAAATAATACAGTAAGGGCAAAATGTAAGAGCCTGAGCTTAACTAGAGCTCATCATTTAGTCTGCTTCTGCAGGTACAAAATTTGTCATGAAATTGCTGGTAGTGTGCATTCTCAAGCACTCCTAATGATGGGGTTAGAGCAGTGTTACAGCCTCAGAAGAGACAGACTTTGGTCGTGAGCTAGCACATGTAGGACATGGAAAAGAGCTACAGAGGAAATATGGTGCTTACAAAAGAAAAGGTGAAAGCCCTTTGGCCTGATCTGCCTTGAGATAAGTATATTTTTGAAGTCTTTCCCTCTGAGAAATGAAGTGGTTGATGTTGTGTGTCCTTGATGCCAGTCTGCCTCCACTGCTGTTTCTAGGTCAACATCATAAAGAAAGATTTAGAAGATGCTGGCTGTAGCTCACCATTGATATTGCTTAGCCTATTCAGCCTCTGCTCCATCCATTGTATTCTGCCAGTCAGCAGTTCAAACTGGAGAGTGCATTCCCATGGCCAGGGGAAAGCAATGATTATCCAATAACCCACATTTAGCTTTGCTCAAAAGTGTGATTACTGATAGCCTACAGTTATACAACAGAGTCATAGAACATCCTTTACACAACTGTTTGTAATTCTCCTTGCCAGGGGCAGATTATTTCCCTGTCATTCAGGAAATGACCCCTGCCAGTACTCTTGAAAGCCAGAAGCCAATTGATTCATTCAACAGACCTATATTCTATATTTCGCATCCACTGTGGCAATCTCTATTATTAGCTACTTTTTCCTGCATTATAGGGCAAACCAGTCTGTTTCAGTGGTTTTGGTTTTATTGCTTTGTGATTATAGAAGTTACAAAATGAAAGATTCAGTAATATAGACACACACAGGAGTAAATTAATTTTCCACATAATTTCATTTACCTCCATGGGAAATTAGCTGTCATAAAACTCTATGTACCTGTTTGTGTTTGCAGGATTAAGCCCTGAGAAACCTGACAGTATTCTACAGTTACTTTACTTAATGTACTTAAATGTACTTTGAGCTGTAAATCTGATTTAACATCGAGTTTTTACAGAAGAGATCTTGGGCAAAATTCCATTTTCCATCACACTCCTTTAAAAGCATACAGAGGATATGGTAATAGGATGTTTTCTTAGCTTTTTCACTTTACCTACCTTTTACCCTGTGGTTGCATGTCTATGTGTACATGTCAGAAGTTATATTAAGAGTTTCATGAGAAGTATTACAAAGAGTTAAAAAATAAGTGAGGTTTATGTAATTCCAAAACAGTTTTAGGGGTAGACATATCCAATGTGTAACAAAGAATCCAACCTCTCTCCAGCTTTGGAAAAGCAGATGAATTTGGCTGTGCACACATTCCACTACTTATTTTGGATCTTGAGGGAAATAGTTGGGGTGTGTCAAAGAGTTCCTGTCAGCAAGTTGAAAATTCAGGACCAGTAATTTGCTGATGTAATAGGCAAACTGTATTGGCTAGTTCCAAACTTCAGAAGAGACCTTTAGGTTGCACCTTAGATAAATTTATTATGCCGTGACAATAAACTGAAAATTTGTCAGTCTGAAAATTACTTTAAAAATAAATTATATCTTTGTCCAAAAACAAAACAAATCAAAGGCATCGTGTACAGGAAAGCATTTCAACGAGTCATAGTAAATTTCAACATTTGTACTTCAGAGTGGGTACAATACACATTAAGAAACACTAGCCCTGGAAACTATTAGACTGTGTTTATTTTTATTATTTTTTTTTATTTTACTCTTAGGTTTGTATTGGGTCACTCAAATGCTTTGTCTTCAAACAGCTAAAAAAATATTCAGTAATATCACATGCGAGTGAATCTGGAGATTCCATCTACTTATGAATGAAAGGGTATATGCTGAACTAACTTACAGTAGTTACACCAGCTAAGGATTTTCCTCAAACTGTTCAAGAGGAAATTAGATTTGAACAAGATTATGATGAGAGTATTCATTTTCCTGCATGGCTCATTGCATACTAACACATTAAATAAGAATACAAAGTAGCATAATACTCTAAAAATGACTGTAGCAATAAATATTTTTACATTTGTCTGGGAAAAAATAATGCAAAGTGAAGCAGAAAGTGAGTGAAAGCTATTATGTCAATTCATTCACCTGCTAATGAATATATATGGAGATTGCTTGCAGCCATGCTTTATGACAGCATAAGTATTTACAATAGATTCTCAGAGCTGTCACAAGCTAGTCACAACAAAAAATACTCCAAGTAGTATTTTTTTAAAACGTTGTAAGCATTACCAGAAGAGGCTTGCTAAAAAAAAAAACATATTAAATTACTAAAAATTACATTTTCTTTTCACTGTATGTGCATATGGACTATTTCCCTCATACTCTCTTTAAGTTAATCTGTAAATTGAATTTAAGCAACTCAATTGTATCTCAGAATAGCTCTCAGAAATCACTGTATCAAAGGTACTGACCAGAGAGGAGAGATCAGGAAAAAAAAATTCTTTATATTTAATTTGAACTTTCTGGAACTCTATTACACTGTTATAACAAGATAATGCCAAAATACAGTCACTGACCCAAGAGACCTGCAAAATAAATAGAGGACAAAAAACAAAGAACTTTTGATGTGATATAAGACAGGAAACATAGGCAAGTATTGGGCAGTGAGATTGGTAGAGACTTCTGTCAGGTTTTTTCCCACCTGAAGTGTCTCGTAGGCATAAGGATTGGGTTAATTTGCCATTGTGTGCATGGACCCTTTAGGAATCAGAAGACTTAAACCAAAATCATAAGACAAATGAACCACAAAGAATAAAGAAAATTTCGGCTAAATTTTGGAAAAATTATTACTGCAAAAAAAGAAATTTCCAGTCCTGACCAAACTTACCTAAAAGCAGAAGAAAGGAAATTCAAATCTCAAGTACTATTAGTCCAATACATTGTAAGGCAAGAGATATTCTGCAAATTTATAAAGTCAAATATTTCTAAGTAGTACCTAAGTACATGAAGATACAATAATTTTATCTTCAAATGGCTGCATTTTTTTTGTTACCAAACTACACATAATGACAGTTCTGTTGTAGGCATGGGATCCAACAAACAATTCAAGCATGTGTTTAACATTAAAAACTTTGGCAACTCCAAAATTTTAACAAATGTTTACCTGTCTCCTTGGATCTGGAGTAATAAAAAAAATGAAGTTAGGTCTTTGAAAATTATTTCCTTCCCCTCCATCATTACAATATTAATTTTTTAAATGAATTTCATGAAAAGCATTTAAAAGATTGGAAGGAAGAGTATTTTAGGGAAAAATAAAGTAAAAATAAAGTGCCAAGAGAGCAAACAATGTTGTTCAGAATTATTTATATGATGAATTAAATCTTATGTCACCATTCACTAAAAAAGTGTTTACATTTACTTTAAATTTCTATTATAATATTAAATTTAAATATGATTGCTAGTTACTTGAACAAAATTCACTTTTTTCCTCATCAATATGATTATAAACTAATTTTGCTATAACAGCTTTTTCTTTCTTTTAGGTTTTTTTTCCCTTGACTAAAGTAGCTATGGTCTACATGCTGTCAGTGTTCTCACCTCCTGGCCTAAGCCAGTGACTTCCCTGTTTTGGTTCATTCATTGTCTCTGGTGCTTCATGGCGTCCCTCTGGATATTGAGTGGAGGACAGTGTTTGTACTGTCTGTTGTGGTAATAGCAGCGATAACGCTGACAAATCAATTAAATGATTTTTTTCTATCATTTAGTAAAGATAATAATGAATCACCTTGAATCAGGGGATTCCTGATTCCATGTGTTCCAAATTGTTGTTTCCATATCATGAAACTACAGCGTCAGTTTTAACCAGGAAACTTTTTTCAGAGCTTGAAGTTTCTAATTCTATCAACTTATAGATGTTACCTCATCCTGTAAATCCTGAAGAAAAGTCTCTGCAGAGGCCTAATTTAGGGGCTAGAAGACAGGTGAAGATTAGCAGGAAAATGCATATCTGTTGGCTTCCAAAATCTATAGGTGTTGAAAGCCTCAGTTCTCTAACATGTTTTTAAGCAGACTTCCCATCCTCTCATAAATGGGAGGGCGTTCCCAGTTCAGTGACGTTGTCCAGTATGCTACTGGCAATGCATGCAGTGGTTTGGGCAGCCAGGTTGCCCCCTTCATGAATTGACAATGGACATGTAGCTGCACTTCAAGAGGTCAGACCAGTCTGTTCTGGTCTGAGCAGAGATTCAGTGCTTCCTGTCTCCAAATCAGTGTGCCATGAAGTCAATATAGAGGCAACCTAGACTAAGGAGGCTTTGCAATTAGATATTTCAGTTAAAAACTCCAGGTTAGATTAATCTGCTGGAAAATTATTCAAGTTGTCATGGAATAGTTAGCTGTGCAAGCAAAGGACTATATTTGCATCATCTAAATTTAAATGAAGTGCTAGAAATAAAAAAAGTTTTACTACCTAGAATTGGATAGTCCGTCCTTGTTCTGTATTCAATGTAGGACAGTTTCTGGAACCACTCTCAAAGACAGAGAGGCATTTGCTGACTGCACTGAGGTGACTAATGCATTACAGTACCAAAGTTTAATATTAGTAAGTACAAGTGGTGGCCGATGGACATCTGTAAGTTCTAAGGAAGCCAATTCTCAAAAAACAAGAGCATTTTCCATTCTTTCATTTCTCGAGCCAGGCCCAAAGGTACTGAAGAGGCCAATGAAGAATAAATGTCACCCAGCTGACACATGTAGCTGTACTGATGAGTGCTTAGGGGGCCAATATCAAGAACTCCTTGATAAAAGACAGTCACTACAGTTCATCTGCATAATGTAGAATTTCTCTACTCATGTAATCTCACTTTCTGTAGACCTCCTGCTTCCAGCACTACAATGTTTCTGTTGAATGCAGACTATCAAAATGCTAAAAATCCATGCACTATGTGTGATTCTGCCATTTAGCTTAAATTTACCCTGATGTTTCATATAATCAAGTATTGTTCTATGATTATCAATGATAAAAAAATCACATTTGGAAAAGAAAAACATCTTTTTTTCTGTTCAAGACCTTAGAAGAACTAGAACAATCTATCCAATAATATTTTGATGACAACCTACACTGCCAAAGTTGGACTATGTAATTATATTTAAACCATACATTTTAGTTTTTTTCTTGTATGAAACTTAAAATACCTATTTTTTTTTCAAAATGGATTTACAAAATATATTGAAAGTAAAAAGTAATGAGGGCATTTAAAAAGACAGTAAATGTATTCTCCATTTAATTCAATCATCAGAAGTTGAGAGATGTGGAGTGGTGGTTTAATTCCAATAGGCAGCTAAGCCCACAGAGCTACTCACTTCTGCTGTGTGAGCAAGCAAAGAAACTTCAGAGCTCTTTCACCACTTCCCATGGGCAGGCAGGTGTCCAGACATCTCCAGGAAAGCAGGGCTTCATCATGTCTGTTGGTTACCTGGGAAGACAAGTGTCTTCACTCTGAACTTCCCCCGCCCACACTTCCTTCTTGTTCCCCCAGCATTATATGATGACCACAACACTACAGGATCTGGAATATCTCTTGGGTCAGTTGGGGGTCAGCTGTCCTAGCTGTGTCCCCTCCCAAATTCTTGTACACCCCCAGCCTCCTCAACAGTGTGGTGGGATGAGAAGCCCTTGCTGCTATATAAGCAGTGCTCAGCTGAAACATCCCTGACTTATCGACACTGTTTCAGCAATTCCAAAATGCAGCCCCATATCATCTGCTATAAAAAAAAAGAGGTCCATTTCCACTAAAACCAGTACACTAGTTCATTGTCCTCTTTTAGTAAAAGTCAACGCTGTGCTGCCTCAGTATGCCTATCTATTAAATAAAGTTGATAACATTTATTCTGTAGTTAATTATGAGCTAGCAAATATAAAAATACTGAGAACAAAGAAGAAATAATAGTGTAACTAGTAAAATACAGAATGTTATCATGTGCCTGCTTATGTGTTAAAGAATTTTAAGGTATTGAGCAAGGTCATGCGGTTTAACAAAAGGAAATTCTCCCATCTGATGTTTCTCAAAGAAACAAGAGCACAATCAAAGCAGCTCCTACTAAAACAATAAATGTCATCCAAAAGCCCCCCCATTTCCTGAGCTGATGGAAGAGAAATGTGTACCAAATGAATTCCTAAAATCAATTACATTAAACTACAGTTATAGATAACATATTCAATTTATGGTTTCAATTTTCTTTGCAGCTTTGTGATATTAATTTTCATTTTGGGTCATGATATTTACTATTACCTATGCAGAAAAATAAAAAACTGGAAAATATGTTTGAATACATATCCCTTGAACATGATGTGCCAAAGTAAAGGATGGTCTGAATTGTTTTACCCACCAGAAAAGGTTACATCACTGGTTTTAGTGCTGCTCCTAGATAAGGGATATACTAGATTCAACTAAATTAATGTCATTGCTGTATTTATGCTACCATGATGGGGTTTAAAAATCCTACCCATTTCCATGAGAAAGCATGCTGATGAAGAAAACAGAAACTGTCAGAAACACAATGGATTCAAATAGAGTGAGA
This sequence comes from Vidua macroura, assembly GCF_024509145.1. Taxonomy (NCBI): domain Eukaryota; kingdom Metazoa; phylum Chordata; class Aves; order Passeriformes; family Viduidae; genus Vidua; species Vidua macroura. The sequence goes on from NC_071571.1 coordinate 127,991,517, forward strand.
GAGACCTAATCTGAATGTCCATTTATCTGGCATGTTTCATAGTGATGCTTGATCTTGAGTTAAGATCATAATTCTGTGTTTTATCAATTGTTTTGGCAGATTAATTCATTGTGACTAGGGCAGTAGCATACTTATATATATGCTGATTCATGACTGACCTGTAACTCTTCTAATGTATTTGGGAACTGCTATTACTGTGTTTTACTGATTATTATGAGCAGCATGAAACTAGTTAATACAACAGCTTTTGGTGAAGCAGTCTGAGGTACCCATGGAAACAGAACCTCAAAAATCTGAAAACAGCTTTATTTTTTCTTGCTCCATCCCATTTACCTTTTAATTATTTTCTTGTCTATGCACGAATTTGCTGTTTTATGTGTCCAGGAAAGCTGCTGAGTTAGAAATTTCAGTAATGTGCAAATAAAAAATGTCAGCAAAAACATTAAGTTAGTGTTAAGAAATTAGGAAAGAAATGTTTCTACTGTTTTGGTCACTTAATAGAGAAGTTTTATTAAATGTACTACAATTTAGCTGACTTCACTCATTGTTTTGAAGATAGTCTGTTGTTTAAAATGTATCTTTAAAAGCAAATGTTTCAACTGAGACAAAAGTATGGTCCAAGAATGGGCCCCAAAACAGGATTGTTTTTGTAGCATATGCTAGTGTTTATACAGAGTGTAATACAAAATAGGTGACTATTACAGTCCTTCAAATAATAGGTCTTACAATAAGAAATTTCATACATTTTCCATTCAACTATTGTTAGTAGAAATTCACTTATCTGAAACACTAAATCAGTGAAAGGTCTTAAAAGTAATTTTCAACCACATTATATTAATACTAGCAAAAGCTTTTAAGAGCAATAGTGTTTAACAAGGACAAACAGACATTAACTGTACATGTTTGATGGGCAAAAAACCTCTCCTAGTGTTAGAATGCACCATTTGGCAGCAGCATTGCTTTAAGCTATAAATAATATATCTTAAATTTTTTTGTGATGCACAATACTACTTGAAAAATATCATACCTGCTGTAGGGAAGAACGGGGTGTAGAGATTTAGTTCCATTCTGAAAATGGAAATTATTTAATTTTAGTATAACACGGGAAAGTTGCTAAGCTGCAGCAATGCAGTTGCTAAAGATTGTCAACATAGGTTTTTTGTCAGCAGAAAATTTTGTGTGCATGAGAATACAGAGTTCATGAAAGATTCCTGATTCTTAGAGAATCATCCTTAGAGACTAAAGTCTTCAGATGGGAGAATTCACTTGACCATTACTTATTCTGTACTCCACTTATATAACAGTATTAAAAAACAAAAGAGCAGAAATATGCAGACATCTCTGGTGAAACTAAAGCTGTATATTTAGGAGTGAAACAAACCTTGCTTTTTAACTACACTGCATCGAAGGTAAAAATAAGTCATTCACCACAGAAACTGCGTGGGAGCAAGGTTTTAATTGGCGATTTAAGCATAGTGAGTCTTCACCAGGGCCAGTTTCTGCTCACTACAATAATTAGCAGGAAAAACATATAGGAAAAGTGAACATGAAAAGCTATGTCTGGAATACACTACATGGAAATGCCTGACAAGTCAGACTGTAATCTGGTACAACTTCAATAGCTCAGAAATAACAATAAATTAAGCAGGTATAGCTTAACTATATAACAAAGCAAATTACATTATATTTGGTAGTCTCAGACCAGTGTAGTTGTTTTAGATGTCACTACTGACCTAAATATATCAATGTAAAAACTGAGTAAGTCATAGTAACAAAATAGCTGTATGTGGATCAGCAGAACAGGAAGCTATTGGAAGACAGAAATTCAGCTTTAGTGAATTATATTTCAGTTTACCAGAGAAGCAATTATTGAGAGAGTTCTCTTTGAAAATGTAAACTTTGCAAGGCTTTACTTAAGAGTTTTATGCATCTTGCATCTTTCCTCATTTGAAAAATTTGATTTACCAATTTTTTTTGTCACTCAAGCTGACTTTTGTATTTTGTTTGCACAGGTCAGAATAGTGGGATGGGATACTCTGTTTGGATGCTGTGGTTTCTTATTTTATTCAAAGAACCACCTGTTCCTTCATGAATGGAAAATATAATCAGTAGTTACTTTCTATATTAAACAAATGTAAAAAGAAAAGATAAGCTATTCATAACTATTCCCACTGCTATGCATATATTATGGAGATGATGAATGGAAATATTTTTACCATCTTGTGTAAGTCTGTGTTAACTGAAAGCTATTTTTTTCCACATTAAACAATTACAGCTGGAAAAGACAATATATGTTGGCTTATAAGCATGTGAAAACATCTTCCATGCTCTTTATAATTCCCCTCAATGTTTTATGAAATCACAGAACTTGTATTTCTGGATCTATTGCTTGATCCAAAGTGTCATAAGTTTTATTTTAAATAATGAATGAATAAAAGTCATACTAGTTTTATACTACAGTCATTAAATATGGATAACCTAAAATGTCCAGGCCATGGCATTTGAATACCTTATTAGAGGATTTTGGTTGCTACCAGACATTAATAAAATGGCATATGGAAGTTTACTGTGCAGAACAGAACATCAAAGTCCAATACTTTTTTCTGTAATTATTTTATGTAAATACTCTTTCCTTGGAGATATTTTTGTAAATCATCTAAGAGGACATGTAAATCTAAACTTCTGGCAAAGTTTATTGAATTTATTTCCCAATCAGTGTCTATTCTGAAGATACTCATTATGTAGTTTTATACATGATTTGATATACTCAAAATATAGCTGGAAGACATTTTATGGGAATAATTAGGTTAGGTCAACTCATTTTTCTTTTCATTTTGTATACTAGTTAGTTATTCTGTAGTGTACCAGATACTACAGGTTTTTGCCTGCCTTCTGATGTCTGCAGAAGATAGGAAGATAAGAAAGTTTAATTCCTCTTCCTAAAAGGCATTTTCACTTTTCATTCATTTTCAAATTAAGAAAAGGGGGATAGAAAATCTCTAAAAGTACCATTCATCAGTGGGACTGTAGCACTTTTGTCCATGTAAGCTTGCCTGAAGTTTCAAGATATATAGCAAATATACTGCTGTCATTATATCTAGAATAAATTTTTAGTTATTAAAATCACTTCTGCTACCAATTCAAAACTTCGTTTCTGTAGGTAATCAACAAAATGCTCCCTGTTTGAAAAATGCTCCCATTGCTGTATTTTTTGACACAGAAATGTGAATAACTGTGTACATTTATTAAAGAAAAAAGAACCCTCTGTAATGGTTAAGTTTTATTTTGGTGACTTTTCTAGGTGTTGATCCCATACTTTATAGTCTAACTTTGAAATGTTAGTCAAAAAAAAAAAAAAGTGTTTAGAAGGGTGAATTGTAAGTGTTAGATAATTCAACATTTTGGATAGAAAATACTTGGAAGAAAAATATTTTACCATAGCTGGAAATCAGTAAACATTTACTGTTCCCATTTGACAGTGATTCAAAAGGGATCTTTCCAGACTCTAGAGACAGCAATGAAGCCAAATGCTTTCACTGTTTCCAGGGACTAGAGCCCTGAACTGTTTATCTTTATTTTTAAAGAATAATGTCAAACCCTGTGCTCGGTTCAAGTTAGAAGAACTAAGTTCCTGTCTGTCTCATGATACAAATGGTTATTATAATGTTAAGTTATAAGGCCAAGTTATTTTCCCCTCCCTTTTCAAGTTTTGGAAAAAGAATTCATTAATGTGTCTTTCTTTTGCTGATTTGGTTTCTTGTTCTCTTCCACATTAAGAGTAATTACTTTCCCACAACCTGGCTTCTTTTGATGAAGACTACTGTTTTCCAAATGTAAATGGCTATTGATTTGCCAAAAATGGTCTAATTTAGAAGTCTAAGAGAGTTGCACAGCTGGGAAGAAATTCTAAAACTGGCCAAGCCATTCATACTGCTCTTGGCAGTCACAAATGCAAAGTAAAGACTGATTTTTGAACTTGTTTTCCAGTAATTTATTTTTTCATGATTCTGCATGGGTTTAATACTGGTATCAATTACAAATATATTTTAGAGTATAGATTTGTATTACAATATTAACCATACACAGTGTCTTTTCACATTCAAAATCTCACAGCAACAAATTAATATTTGTTTTTTTTTTCCCAGATTGGTGGACCTGCATGTTGCACAATTTTGTTAGAGATTCCTATATTAGTGGCCTTATTGATACCATTATGAATATTTTTGAAGGAAGATTAAAGTACTGTTTTGAAGGAATAAATGTGGCACAGCTTCTTCATCTCTGTTTTTAGATTTAAAAGTCAAAATGTGTTCACTATTCTATTGCACAGAAATGAACTCTTGGAACAGCAGAGTTAGCTCAATGTGCCTCTTGGAAATTTAAAACATTTTCAAGTAACTGATGATATCACAATATGGTCACTATGGAATCAAAAATACTCTGACCTGGGATCCTACAATTGTGATCTATTCTCATATAAGACAGATCTATGGAATTTTCTGATTCTAGTGTTGTAGTACCTATGCCTTTTTAAAACTGTATAATGATCAAACACCAGTCATAGGAATGTTGTGGATAAAATTATGAAAACATATGAATCCCTCTTTCAAGAGTAATTTAGAGGAGCTAATAATTGATATGTACATAAATGAAGACACTTCAATACACATTTTGGAGGATATTCATGAGCATCTGTTTATGTCCTTCCTATTTTAGAATTTGGCAGTTGGCTTTAAATATAGTTAGGTGCCTGATAATGTTCTAAGCATCTAACGTGTCTGAAATGGTGTCCTTCAAATCCTGGCCATGAAAAATCAGTGAAGCTGCGATTCAAAGGATAGCTCAATCCTCAATCTTGGTTAGAAATCAATAAATATACACTTTGACACACCATGTGGCATTTTTCTTGCTTCTTGGTCTCTTATCCTTTAGAGGTGAATCTATAAACCTCATTAAGCATTAAAAGTAGTTAAAAAAGAAACATGGTTATTGTGATGTTCAAGCCATCACAAAGTTCTCAAATTAGGCTGAGTGGGTTTCCTTACGGGGAGCTTGGTGCCTTAATCTCATATAGAGGGAATTAACAAGTGTTAGCATGCTGGCTCATGGGAAATGCAAATCAACTGATAGAACTGGAAAATAAAAAAGTTAAATTCTAGCTTTCTTCTGGACTTGAGCAGCTAATGCCTGTTTTCTCTCTTCCTGATGACAGTTAGCATGGCATAAGGAATATACTGTTTCATTCAGAGGCAAGTGAGAAGTCCTAAAATCTTAGCTATGGGTTTAGAATGGTCAGCTGGCAAGAAGACTCCTAGGCTACATACATGCTAGGAACTGGGACTAGCCTGGCTATGGTCTCAGGTAGACTGAGACTTGTTTGTATACAAGTACCTTTGAGGTCCAAATCTCCATTCCCAGAACTCCTTATGACTTTTACATTATAGTAGAATGAAATTATTAAAAAAGAGAAAGAGAGAAAGAAAGAGATAAAAACCCCCGTGGTGGTTGAATTAATGTGTTAGAGTTGACCAGTCTTACAAAAGTACTGTAAATCCAGCTTATCATGGGGCTTGTACATAACAACACACAGGTTAGGATCAGTCCTTCTGCCTTTAGGGATCTCCAACACAGATGTCTACATCTCTTCTCACAAGTCCAGGCCTTCTCTGTAAGAATTGAAAAAAATTTAGAGTGAGATTAATCTGACCCATGTTAGATTACACAATGAGGAAGAACTATGTTGCAATGTACCTCTTTTTCTCCACTAACACAGAGAGGTTTTAAGATAAGCTTAGATGTGGGCATCTTTACCAGGCCCTTTGAATACCACATCCACCCTAGAAGGGAAATTAGCTGTTATAGCATCAGATCAAATTCACCAATATGCTGGTGGCAAGCACACCTATATATTCTTCAGTGCATTATCTGCAAAAAACAATGCTTTCAGGAATTAGACTGTTACCTGCTTGTTTCTCACAGCTGCTCCAAATCTAGCTGGTTGGCTAGATTGGACACACAGTACTTCCCATCTGTGTGTTTTTGCGTTTGAGTCTAGCTAATCAGAATTAGCTATGTTCACACAGACCTAATATTTTAAAGAATTTAGGCTAATAAGCCTGACTTTGACTGTAACTATCTGTAGATAATTTAGACTCCTTAATTAATTGACCACAATTAACTGACCACAAGAACAATTCTGAAAAAACAGGGAGTAATGACAAGCAGCTGGGTATTGTAACTGAGGGTATCTGAATCTGAAAAATGATTGGCCAGATGCCAAGCTAGGTATTTTCCTTAGCTACCTATGTAATTTTTCACTATTTCACTATTTTCTTTTGCACTTCTTGAGTGGGTGACTGCCCATCAGCTTGTCTGTGAAAAGATTTCCAGTGCAAAGTCTATTTGTGCACAAGGCTGAATATTAGCAGTGATGGGAAGCCCTTGGGATTTAGGTATTGCAGGAATGAACCTTCAGTAACTGTCTATCTTCAAACTACGGGCCTTGGATGGAATGTTGATTACACAATATCATGTATTGATAATTTCATTTTTCTGTGCTAACCTGGTGAACGCATGGATTTTTCAGGTATGGTTTGCTAGGCTTAAAAACTACATTTTCAACAGTACCATTGATGTACAGAAACTATAATTTGTTAATGCTTTTTAAAAGCATCATTTCTTTATGTCTTCTCCTTAGTAACTACCTATTCCACTGTACTTTAAGCTAGTAAAAATCCTTCCAACTTTTGTTCAAAGCACTTATGGTTTGACATTACCAATATGCTCTGATATCTGACAACTTATGTGATGCTGCATTTTGTGAAGGTAAAGTGAAACATACAATGTAATTATTCAGGCTCAGTTTGTCAAGGAAACAACCATGTTGTGCATCCATAAATGATTGCATCCCAATTCAGAAGTAACCAGACAGAAAGCTGTGCTTGTGTACTGTACTGAGTCTGGGTATGTCAAAGGATAAAATAATTGCTCTGGGGAGTACAGAACATGTTCAAAAGCTTAATTCATTAGTATTGCAATTGCCATACAAGAACGTCAGCAAATGCAGGAGTTCCTACCGCTATTAAATTCCACAGCTTTCAGGACTGATCATAACATGACAAGGGGACAGGTAAGACTATATACAAATTTATTTCAGTTTAGACCTGTGACTACACAGAAACTTGTTTTAGATACCTCACACTGTACATCCAGTTGTCTTTTACTGTATTCAGTCTCATTTTTGCAGGCTTATTATGACTGAACAGATAAAGTTTGAGTTAATATGTTCTGCAGAAATCAGCAATATTTTTTTGAATATAGGCCACTACAATTCACCTTAGCTTCTAATATAAGTTGTTTTGCCAAGTATTATTTGTACCCGTGAAGCAAAGCCCCAGGACACTACACCATGAAAATAAATTAATTTCCCTAAGTCTGTTTTGACCAAACAGATTTACATTCAGGTTTCTTGGTGAACAGCTTATATATTCTATACTGAATATGAAAAACAGGTTTTGTGCTTGGCTGCTTGGTTATGCTGAAAACGACAGCCATTTAGTAATAGGTCTGTAAGGATCTAAATCATAGAAGTTCCACCTTGATTTTGGATCAGTTTTCTTGTTTTTTTTTTTTTTTTCCTGTCCTCTTGCATGAGTATGTAAATTGTCATATGTCTTGTACACATTCACAGAAGGACAATACAATATTTTTCATACTGTGACTGGCTGCATTGAAATAACAAGTGAGATGAGAGGCAGTGTTTCTCCACATTAGAGATATGGGGCACTTCCGTGTTAGACACTAATCCCATTGCTGTGATGAAGTTCAGCTGTTCAACCCTTGTGTGCCCCAAGCCTTCTCTGCTGAAGAAAATCCTGGGTGCTTTTTTTAGCTTTGGACCTGTAGGAACACACTAGAAATGCAAACTTTGGTTCTTATACTTATTCTGTCTATGAGAATTTCAATCCAATTGACTGATCATAAAAGTAATGTTGTCTGAAGTAGATCCTGTTTTGCTTCAGCAGACACAAATACTTCAGTTATCCTATGTTGACAAGGATCTCCCTCTTCTGGCTCACTACTTGTATTTTTTCAAGGACATCCAATATATTTTATACTTGTTTAGTACCTAGACTTTATAGATGTTTTTATAAAACTTTTTTTGTCTGCTTTTTTGAAATTATAGATAGAAATAAAATAAGAGAAACAGAGCTTAGATATAATTTTCTGCATCAGTTTCAATACCATTTCCTAAGGAATTATTTATGTTCAGGATTATTACATATGGGGGAATGATGGGTCTTTCTCTAAGGTCCATAAATTGTGAATAAGTTGTTACATAGTTGCTGCAGTTACAGACAGAAAATCCAAAAGGGGTATGAAGACCTAAAATTTGTATTCTCTCAAAAGATACAAGAGAAAATACAGGACATGAACACCAGCAACAAAAAACCCAACCAATCAAAAAGTAGACTGTAACTGAAATACAAAACATGCAAATAGGTAGAAAATAATGGCCTTTGAGGGAGGGAGGGAGGAAGGAAGGAAGGAAGGAAGGAAGGAAGGAAGGAAGGAAGGAAGGAAGGAAGGAAGGAAGGAAGGAAGGAAGGAAGGAAGGAAGGAAGGAAGGAAGGAAGGAAGGAAGGAAGGAAGGAAGGAAGGAAGGAAGGAAGGAAGGAAGGAAGGAAGGAAGGAAGGAAGGAAGGAAGGAAGGAAGGAAGGAAGGAAGGAAGGAAGGAAGGAAGGAAGGAAGGAAGGAAGGAAAATAACATTTCTCTGCCATAGTACGGTGTCCTTTAAGTACCTGTTTTTTCCCAACGTACTATGAGTTGGGAACTGTCTTTATACACTCAACATTTCTTTGTGTGACACAAGCTTATTTTTTAATTATATTTGTGTGGTATTTACCAGAATATCAGTTATTTCTCTTTTACATAATTCTTTGTTAGACTTGGTTTTTTTTCCAGTTGCAGGTATTGCAAGGGATTAAAAGAGAATTTTTGTTTTCTGCTAACAGTACTGAAGTGTTTCTCAAGGGTAAAAAACTTAGAGCCAAGAGGTTAGTTCCACTGAGAGTCAACTGGGAGTGCAAAATCATAACAGTATTGCTGCTGTTATCTTTTTGTTGTGTATTGTATCAACTGGACTGGACTGATAATACTAAATTGGAAAAGGAAAAGGTACAGCTGATATTGCCCTATCCTGATGACATGAGATAACACTGAAAATGTGCAGTATGTTCTGATAAGAGAAAAAAAAAAAACAAGGGTAACCTTTCACATTTGTCCCCTCTGGCGTACAACAACTATTTTACTGGAGTATCAGATTTAGCTGATAATGGTACTTACCTATTTATGTATTTCTTCAGAAGGAATATTTTATCAATACTCTTGAGAGCAGAGATACCCTTTCACTGATATCACATTAATGGAAAAAAAAAATGTCACCTATTAGCATTTGTATAATTGAATGGCCCAGAGATCAACACAGTGGTTCCAGATTTCATATAAAGAAATAAAAGTGCTGACAGCAGCCTCCCCTTCTTTCTCATGTCTCTTGAAATTCAGTCTTCCTCTGAAATTCAAGGAATTATCAATTTGTATTCCAGTGTTATGATTGTAGATCTCTCTCTGTAGAGGTGAAGGATTCACCAGAAACAGGGATTTCTTTGTATACTGTTCTCCTTAAAAAAAAAAAAACCCAAAAAAACCCTAAAACTTGGTTAATTTTCTGCATACATATATTAACATTGACTTTGGAAGAAAAAACATGCTTGTTTGATATTTTTCAGATGTGAAGCAAACAGGGATCTTTCTGGCTATGGATCCGTAAAACTATTTGAATTTTTTTCTGCATTTTATTCCAGAGATTTGCAAGTTGGTTATCAGGAGTGCTGTGTGAATGGACATCATGAGATTCTTTATGACTGGGTTATGTTTATTTTGGGCTCCAATCTGACACAATTAGGCTAAGGAAAATAGCACAAGTTTTCTAGCAGTTCAGATATTTCCTGGAAAGACATGTGTTGAGCTGACAAGTTTTCTAGGAAAATGTAGATCATCTTACTTTTAAAGCCTGGATATATCCAAAAAGAACCTGCCTGACTCTGACCTCAGGAGCAGATTTGCAGTTTTCAGTTAAGTAACAGGGACAGAAACAAGTCTTCCAACCTGAAAATAATATACTAAATTTTTTTGAACACCCTCCTGACGTTAATGCTGTATCAAGTAAGAGCACATAAGGGTTAGAACCAGATTGTGATGCATAAGTACACAGGAAGGCATGAATTTACTGTCTTCAATTATTGATTAATCTAATTTAAGTTAATGGACAGAAAAATGCAGAGCAGTGGAAAGGTTTGAGGGAATTTAATAGAATTGAGGTTTGTTTAGTTAGCCATTAAAATGTAAATAAACAACTAGTAGAAGTGCCATTAAATGCCAATGACTACTGTAATATGAACAATCATTTTAGATGGAGATTGTGAGTTAGTGGGTAACTTTTCCTTTACAGCAAATCATTTTAGTACCTTTGAACAGATAATATACTGATATAGTTGGTAGGAGTTCCGTGTATGTCTTTGCCACTGTCAGACTAAATATTAAAAAACAAGGAAATAGAGAGATTTTCTGACATAGAGTTTAAAATCCAAAAATTTTGCATCTTGTTTCAGCTTAGTTTTGTATCCTGAGGAACAGATTGACTTAGCAAAACATCTTCCATAGTAGTTAGTGATAATGTTTTATAGTGTTTAGAGTATGGAAACCTTTATGCCATTTCTGTTAAGTCAATGTATTTTTATTTTTCTTTCATGCAATTCCAATTTAAAAAAATCATTTCTCTAGTAAGAAGTGCAAGAGTAGTAAGAGAAAGATGAAAAATCCATGAAGAAAATTTAAGCTTTGTCTCACTTATTTTTAAATTTTCTGAAAAAATTTTCTGAAAAGCTTTCATTATCTTCAGTGAGTTTAACTGAACTACAGCCTCAAATTTTTGGGCTGAAAACAATCTGGGCATTTCATCCAGGAAATCATTTACACACAGTTTTCCTGTTCTCTATTCCCACAAGTATGCTTAATCTCACCTGCTCATGAAGTCATTAGACTGCAGCACCTCTCTGGGTAATTTATTCTGTTATTCAGCTGTGTTCACTGTAAAAATACCTCTTCCTCATAGCTAATCTAAATTTTAAATTCCAAGCCATTTTTCTTTGTTTCATGGCTCTGAATCTCTACAGGAAGTTTTCTACCTGGTATTTGACTAGATTATTAAAAAAAAAATATTAAAGGTGTATTTTTAAGAAAAAACAAATAGGTCTCATTGTATTTTAGTTATAGGCAACCTTTCCTGTTTCATTTAAACTCACCATGAAGCCTAGAAACTTCTTTAAAGGCCTTGACACATTCCATGTCTTTTAGAGGAAGGAATGGGATAGTAGTGGCTTATTAATAAATATTATGACAGCCCAAGTGCATCTTCTGGCAAAGACATATCAAGGAGAAAGGACTTTAGATGTTGACAGTGAGGTAATGGAAATGACTGGGAGTTACAATACGGAAACAGGCTAAGGACATAAGGAATAAAAGGATTCAGGCAATAAATATAGGAATGGACACAGCAGTTTACCCCCCAAACAAGCAAATAAATAAATAAAAAAGTACACAGTGTATGAAAATCACCATAAGCTAAAAAACCATTCTAATACTGTTTTCTAGTGGATAGTGTGAACATTTTGTTCATTAGCAAGAATACATTAGATCTTTGTTATTGTTTTCTAAATAATGTGACTTTCTCTGAAATATTGTTGATAGCATTCTTAGTACTTCTATGCCATTTTCACATAGAAATTAATTTTTATTTTTATTTAAAAATAAAATTATTTATTTTTAATTAATTTTTGATTTTTCATTTAATCAATGTCTTTACTTTTTAAAATATCCTGTGTTGGATGTAATCTATCTAAATTATATTCCTTCTCTGTTTCATCTTTTCAGGATTAACACAATTTATAGTCTTCCTAGATGTTCACACTTCAATTTTTTAAGGGTTTTTTGTGGGGTTTTTTTGTTTGTTTGTTCGTTTGTTTTCTTCATTTGGCAATCACCTTTAGACTTTTGGTGATTAACATGACAGATACTCAATGGATCCAAAAACTCTTCCACTTTTATGCCTTACAACACCTCTACCTGAAACTACTATTTTTAACCTGAAATTAATAAATTAATATTCCTTTCTCTGTACTTTTCTCTCATAATTTTTTTTTTTTTTTTTTTAACCAGAAGAAAAGTAGTTGTGAATAATCATAGGCATTTTTGTTCAGGTAGCAACATATGTGGGGAATGTAATTTTACCCACTTCAAAAGTTTACTGTTCTAATGATTTTGAGAGGCAAGTATAAGAATATTCTTTCTTAGGCACCATAAGACAAGGAGAAAATATTGTTATAATAAGGGTTGTTCTGCTATCCATCTTTGTAACACTTAGTGGTGGTTACTGTATGGTTTTAAATTATTCTAAAACATATTTATAGCCTGGCACAAAGCCACACTGTGTTCAGTGCCTTCTTATCAGACCTCTGGTGAGTCAGACAGGACACAATTACTGAGCTGAGTGCCAAAGTTCTGCTGTCTTTTCTGAGCTGTGTGATCATTCTTCTCAAGGGTAAAAGCTCAGCAGAATTACCAATAGAAATTACTTCCACACATAGACATACTGCAGGAAGCTACATTTAGAGCAAGAGAAAGGGGACAGCAGGTTGGGCCCAAAGCCCGAGGCTCTCAGAGTCTTGATGTCTACTTTGACTTCCCCATTGTCATTGCTAAGCCCACAAAACAATATTTTTGAACACAAGCTCTAATTTTCCCTGCAGTGGAGCTAAGAGGTCCTAGGACTCCACATTTGCTGAAACCCCTTTTCTTATTCTTTTGCTTCCCACTCACATATTTTCTGCATCTTTCAGCTCTGTGAACCTTATGGGGTTCAGGTTCATGACATTACTGTCCTGACTGTCCTTGTTCTCCCATGTAAGAAGCAAGAATTACTTGGATTGGAGATTTAGGTGCTGTAGTGGTCCCAGTGGAAGCTCCCTTTTTGATTCTCTGACAGTGATATCTATTTTTTTCAATTTTTATGTGATTTTGGACATAGATTTAATCCTTTTTATAATAAAATTTACCCAGAGCCTGAAATAATTGTATCATTAGAAATCCAAAATAAGAAGAGAGTTAGCAAGATGAATTTTTGAGCAAATACTAAATTAATGACCTCATTTAATATGTATTGGGACTTTTAAATGCTGTCTGCTCTCAACTGGTTTTAGAAGCACAGCTGGGGCATTTTAAAGTCATTCTTTACCATTACTAGAGGCTAAAAAAAATGATTTAGAACAAAAATTTTAAAAACTACATTCTTAGAGGAAAATATTTCTGATTTTGATTGTGGTCTCTCCAGGTAAAAAAATTGAGCTATTCCTCATACTTAACATGGTTTATTTATCCAAAAAAGTTTTATTGCCCATGGTTTCTGGTTATATATTTTGTGTAGGACTATATAAATTAAATCACATAGACTTGAAGCGATTATGAAATAATGTAGTAACTAAGATTTCACCATGAAAACATAAATGGTTGAAGAAAAGATTGAATTATCAGAAACATTTAGTATCATTCAGGAAGAGGTCAAGCAGGAAATCCTGAAAGGAGAAAGGCAAAGACAATGGCAGAGTATAGAGATACTACAAAATGTTTTATTATTGCAGCATTGTTTTATAGAATTTTACTATTACTCTGGAATATCTTAAAATAAATATTACGAAGTTTTGTAAATATAGATATTTAGCTATTTTGTGTAAATTTTTATCTGAGGCTAAGTATTATCAATATCTTCTTTGTTTCTAAAGGAAAAAAAATCTATTATGCCATTGGTTTATTTACCAGTGATAATGTTAATTATAGGAATGAGCAACCCACCAGTCAGAACAATGCACAGTGGTCAATACTGAGAATGTTAACATCTCTGTGATTAAAAATCACTAGGTGGGTGTGGCTTAGGCAGCTTTGATAACAGAACAAAATAAACTTAATTTTGTTTCTGCAGTAATTAGGTTAGTCACTGAGATTTGCATAGGTATTTAAATTAACCTATAAAGTGTGGTTGCCACATTACAGTCCTACAGACATAAGGGTACTAGTGTCCTACAATCATGTACCCCTTGAATGTAAAACTCAAATCTCATTATTGTTTACATCATCAGAATACTTTTTCCTTTCCCCAGAACTATCTTCAAACTTCTGTTTGATTTATGAAAGTTGTAACCAAACCACTAAAAAACACAGGAGTAAAAAAACTACCACAAAACGAACATATATTAGTTCTCATCTTTCCACTATCAATCAGTCCTCCAAAGCCTTCTCTGTGCATAAGACAAGAAGCAAAGGCATTGTAGAAGGAAAACTGAATTAATACTAAAAAATGAAGTGAGAAAGCATGCCCTAGGGATGAAAATGGATAGAAAAATAAATAGGTTAACACCCCCACTCTCCTCCTAAAAAACTCAACCAAACTAAAAAACAAAGCCCAAAACCCTAAAGGTTACAAGAATCAGATGTCAAAGTTCTACTTCTGGTAAGAATTAGCTTGCAGTGCCTAACGTAAAATGCAGTGACTAGTTTGATTGCATTCAAGTAGCTACAACAATGAATTTCAACTTGCTTAACAGAATTCATTATTGCTTCTGTCAAATGGCATGCTTTGTGTGAGACAAAAACTGGCAGAAAAAAACCTGGCATTAACATAAAGGTATTCTCCATTTAGAAGGTCAGAAACTGACATGGTGGAGAGTTTCTTGCACTCAAGGATCATCAGCTATTTAAAAACCCCACTGTGAGATACTAAAAGCTCCTGGATGCCTACTGGTACATTCAGTGCAAAATGGTGAAGTCTGAAAGCTCTCTCAGCTGGGCATGCTGAGATGTAGTCAGTCCTCAACCCAGAGGAATTCCTTTATGCAGCAAAACTGAGGATACTGAAAAGATTTGGGGAAAAAAGCTTTTATTTATCTCAGTGCTAACATAAATGACAGTAGTTTTGTCAGCCCATTTAAGTCAGTTAATCATATTATGGCAGTCAAATGGGACAGAATCAGTCAAAAAAGCTGAATTGGATTTCTCAGGCATCCATTTCTGAGAAAAAGGAAACCCATAAGACCCTTTGCCATGAGTCCAAATCCATATGGCAAATTGAAACAGCTTGTTCTAAATTTCTTCTCAAGAGGAATCAACCAATGATTCCTGGGTCACTCAATGTGAGTCTCTCAATGTCCAAGATTTGAAACATTGATAATTTTAGAATATATTAAATTTACTTTTTTTTTTTTTTTTTTTTTTTTTTTTTTTTTTTTTTTAATTCACGAGCTCCTCATAGTATACACCTTTAATGAAATCATTAATTCTTCTCCTGGAGGTCTGCTTCTCCCCCAGGTGTGCAAGTTTTAAAGCATAGTATCTACACCATTTGCAATAGACTTTTTTTCCAATATACTTCAGTGTGAGTAGTGGAAAAAGAGCCAAGTTTCCATATAACCTAATGAAACTTATCAAAGTAAAATGAGTGTAACACAACACAGGTTTTGCTCTGTTTTTAAACAAAGTTAAATATTTAATTTTGCATAATTATCTCATTTTTTGACATTTCTTAAAAAACAGGATAGTGTAAGAGATACTTTTTTACAGAGAAGTGACACCTGCTTTGGTGAAACAGAGACACAGAGTCCAGTAGTGTGGAAAGGCAAATGCTGACAGAAAATGCATCACACCACTGCTTAATCTACAAGAAGAAGAAGTTAAATTGTTTCATGAGAAGCTTGGGACTGCAGTGAAAGCCAGCAGTTATTGTGTTTTTCTCTTTATTTTCACAGTAGCCCTCAAAGGCTAACCATCTCACCCACTCATTTTTTTCTGTAGACCAGCATGCAGCAGTTAATTATTTCTACTTAGCAATCTTCTTTTTTTTCCTACTCCTTCTATTTCCTGCACTATGACCTATTAAAAACTTTTTCCCCCCATGGAAGTAAAAAACCTATCAGTTTGCATGGTATTTTTTCTGAACATTAGATACATTGAAAACATTATTAAAAGCATTATTAAAAGCAGGAATAATAATTCTCTGAGTTCTTTATAAAACACTTGAATTAGCCAAGACATTCTTTTGTTAAATAAAATGGTAGAGGAAAGAGGCTTAGTATCCATTCAGTTGGAGACAGTTGTGAGCACCACAAACAAGTTCCTTAGAACCTGCAAATTACAGCCTTGTCAGCCATTTCCTGTGAATAAAATAATTTTGATAATTCAGCTTTATTTTTTCATTTTTACCTGCCTTCTAGTTCTGATTATTTGAGAATTTTTCTTCAGCTTATTCCCTTACTCTCTTCAGTCCTCTTAACCAGATCCTACCTCTTTACAGCCAATTCTAAAGAGTCAGCTTGAGGTGTGGCTTCACATTTTACTTTTTCCAATAAAACTGTCAATTGTCAATGAAAGAGTTAATCTTTTTTTTTCCTCTTAGTCTCATATGCAGACCATCTAATCAATCAAAAAGAAAAGAACCCAAATATGTATTTATTCACACACACGCACGTACACACATGAATGCACACACAGAGACACACTCGGAACAAGTTCATACAGACAGAAGATTTGATATGAACAAGAGGCTGGGAATAAATGTTGTTAGGCCTGAGAAAGCTAAAGAAGGGAATATAAGTTATGATCCTCTCATATAGTGAGACACATTAGATGACGTGAACATAATGTGAAACTGCATCCTTGTCCTGAGGGTGGCTGGGATGGTGTTAACATTCTTCATAATAGCCCATACAGTATTGCTTTTCATTTGTGTCTAAAGAACTGCTAAAATACTCCAGTGTTTTGGCTATCATAGGATTGTGTTCACACAGCATCAGAGCTTTGTCTTTTTCCCTCCACAGTAAGTAGAGTGGGAGTGGGCAGTACCCTGTGGAGGAGTGACCGCTGGGACAGTTGACACAAACTGGCCTATTCCTTGCCATTCATGATTAAAAATAAATCATGATTTATTTTCATGTTTATTTTCATGGGTTTTCATGATTAAAAATAAAACAGAAGATGGTGGGTGGCGTTGTGGGTTGGCTTCTAAGGTTCAGAGAACTGCTGGGCATCCATCTGCCTGTTAGAGACGGTGAGTGATTTGCTTTGTTTCATTTTTTTTCCCTCTTTCCTTCACCTAAGCAGTTGTCTTGAAAGAAATATACTAATATTTGAATGGATTTTCCACAGTTTAATTTTTCAACACAAGAGCTATGATAATAAAAGTGCTTATGCAAGCTTTGAAACAAGCCATTATTGGAAAAAAACCAAAACAAAACAAAACTAAAATTAAGCAGCAAACCAAACCAAACCAAACCAAAAACCTCCTGAATATAAAATTTCTTTTATTTGTATTTTCCACAATGTTATGATTAATTCACATTAAATTCAGCATGAACTTAGCGTGAAATTGGGGTCATCATAGATTTCCAGACCTAAGGTACTTGTTCCAGGCATTTGGTACTTGTTCCTAGGATAAGCTTTAACTATTATGTTTATGTGAAATCTCTTGAGCTATCTTGAGAATCAAAGTTAAACCCACAAATTACACTTCCATTTTGTATCATGAGGGTTCCTTCTGTATATCTGATAATAAGACTTTTGAATACTCCAAACTGAATTTGAAATTAAATGCATCTGCAAAGCAATAGGTAAAACTGGAAATAAGTACTCAAAATCACACTTTACATCCAAATTAATTCCTTTGCAGGTGATGGAACGCCTGCCTAAATAAAGACTGTTTGTTACAATATTATTCCTTTGTAGCTCAAAATAGATGTTTCTGTGCACATCCAGTCTTTCTATAGGCCTCTTATTAGATAGCATCACTACATTTTGTACATTGTTGAACTTTACTGTTTTTCAACTACAAATACCAATTCATAAAATCTTGTTCACATTCTGCCCTGGCTGTGCCCTGGCTTGCCAAGAGGTATGTAAAACCAGTTAAAGCTTTTTAATTCTTTAAGCCCCTGGTGTGAAAACACATTCCTTCACTATGTCTTCAAACAGAGAACTCATAAGAAAGAACATACACTAAGAACAAAACAGTTATTTTATTACACTTAAAAATAATGAAGTATTCATTACAATGTTATGTAATACGTTTTAACATTCTTATTCCTTGCAAAAAGTAACAGGATACAGTACAGTAACTGATGTCACTAGACTGTCAATGCAATTGAATCAAAGAGTAGCTTTATGTTAAGAAACATGTTATAACAAATGACATGTCTAGAATCTATGCAGATAAAAATACTTGTTTTTTACCTTGAAATAAAAATGTAGGTACGTCATTTTCTAAGCATTTGGCAAAAATTCCAGCCATATGTAACATAACTGCCACTACATAGTTTTATTTGCAAAAAGATTCACACAACTTTTTTCCTCGCCAAGTCTCTGATTTTGAATGAAAGTATCCATTAAACAACTTCTAAATTCTAAAGAAGGTTTCAAAATTCATAAGACCAGCTGTGCCCTTAATTTTATAACTTAAACTTCTTTAAACTGAAATCAAAGCCTAAATCCAAGAATTCATCTAGTTTAAACTCTAAGTGTCTGTGCACTTCATTTTTTTGATCTCAGTTCTTTGCTGTAACTCTGAATAAGAAACAGGATGTTTCTTTCTTTGTCAGATAATAAAAACAAGAACATAAAACAACTGTAGGATCTCATTGTAATTCTTGGCTTGCAGTAAAGTTTTGAATAATGTTGTCTGACCAGAACAACAGGCTATAGAAACAGGCTTGTGAAGAAGGTTGCTTGTAGTTATTCATTGTAGGTATTTTTTTGCAAAATATATCTACTTGTCCAATATATAGGTATATGAGGCACAGAAGACAGAAGTTTTCAGCTTTTTAGTTAATGCCTGTGAGGATAAGATGTATTTTCTCAGGAATATGACAATCTAGATGAGTGACATACAGTCAAATTTTAATATCAGATCAGAATTTTTTTCTGATTTAGGAACTACACAAAAGATAACTTCATTTCTCCTGGTACAATCCAATTAACTTCATAATAAATGACTGCAATTATATGGAATAGATTTTATGAGACAGATTGTATTTTATTTTCTTTGTCTGAGCATGATATAATGTCCAAGGTATGCCTATACTAATGAGATGCAGTAGGAATGCCATTTTATAATGATTATATCAACCCTTAAACCTAATGCCTAATTTCTACAAGGGGCTCCCAAGATTTATCTGGATGTTACTTATCCACAGAGGTATGAATATTCAATGGGATATTTATATAATACCAGGAAATCCAAGTTCTCAAATGCATTGAAATCCATATAATATTTTAGAGGACCTAGAAGGAAGACTTATTTCCCAAGTGAGTTCTATTAACCACTATTTGTCTATATGAAGTTCAAGGAAAAAAAATCGAAGAGGAAAACAATCCTTCAATACGGGCATTATCTTCATGACAAGCCTACATTCCCCTCTCTACACACCAAAGGGAGGAGAAGGAGGAGGAAAAAAAACTCTGCCATGACTTGGCAAATACACATTTTAATGATTTCTATACATAATGCATCATCAGAGGAAGAGGAGACAAAACGTGTCCTAAGCTGCAACGCTGGTGAGAGACAACCCACAGACAGACACAGGCTTGGTGGAACAAATTTAACTTGTACCGCCGCATCTCTCAAGCACAGGCTCGGAAGTATGAGACAAACTGCCATCTGCCCTCCACTACAGGGGGAGGGAAGAGATAAGGAAATCTGGAGACAAAACCCAGCCACTTTGTATATCTTTTAATGGTAGGACACACATATTGCCTAGAACAAAACCTAAAATTATCTTTCCAGAAACTAGTACTCTATTAAGAGGACCACTGTAATGAAACGTGTCCAAGCAGATTCCCTTCTCTAGGTGTTATTCCTTACAGAGACCGATATATCTGTCTTCTAAATGTCCACAAAGCAGTTAAAAATAGATAATAGCATTGTTAAAAAAAACTAGCCATTGCCTCTACCACGTATCTTTTTTATACATACAATTTAAAAACCTTTCAGTAGAAAAACAGAAGTCCAGTTCTCACCTCAAAGACTGTCAGAGGCAAAAATAAATTTTATGCTGTCTCCAAACTTCTGTTTAGCTTTAGTTATTGTGCAAAATAACTTCTTTCAGTTCACAGCTTGTAGAAGGGCAGGATAACAGCCATCTACATATGGAGACAAATAGCTGATCAAAAGGATCCTTTCTGGCATTTGAGTTCATCCCAGCATTTTAACAGCTTAAAAACAGTTGTTGTTTTCTGGTGTTTCTCATACCTTGAAGGCCAATTGTGTCTTAGTACATAATGCATAGCCTGAGGAAAAAACATTGTGTCATCTAATTGCCTATTTTAGAAAAAAACACAGGTTAAATATTTTTATCAGGGAGAAAGAGATTGATGAGTTGCTCAAAAAATAGGAATAGCTCCAGTCTGCATATAGAATCCTCCACAGATGTGGGCACAGTATAGTTGATAGTTCAAGGTTTGTTAGTTGGTAGCTTTTATTTTTTTTAACTTGACAGCAGATGCTAGGTTGTATCACCAGGAAAAACTAGTGAGTAGGAGCTGTTATTTAGGGCAGCTGTCCTTTTAGGAGGAAACTTTTTCAGTTGAATTATTAATTGGTGTCATCAAAAGAGTAATGCAGACTTCCTAACTCCATCATTTAAATTGCTGTTTTTTTTTCAAATTATTCAAAATCTGTTAAACTATGAAATGACTATATACATCATTTATAAATACTTCTAACCATTTAGCTGACTATTAATACCTTTCTTATAGATGAATCTGTATCAGTTCGAAGGCCTTTGCCTTTTATTGCTTTTTTTTGGCTGTTTTGTTGGGTTTTTTCTTCTACCACCAAAGAAACTTTTAAAAGTATCCCACAAATGATATATTTTGTCTTGTATAAGGTTACTATGCCTTCATTCAAAGACAACAAGAGAGCAAGATTGTTTTCCGGTTGTCTTGAGCCACCTCCTGCTCTTTCCTATGGGCTATAGGTGGATCTGTGCTCCACTGGGGACCCCCACAGGCTTCCAGGGAGCAACCTTGCTTTTCCATGGTCATTTGAGACAGACTGAGGTCACATTCACACAGTTCCCTCTATGACATAATAGCAATTCTGAAAAAATACTCTGAGATTTTTTTTTTATTCTATCATCTACTCTTTCATTCTCTAATTTTAAACTTTTGTTTTCTGTTGGGCACAAATATTTATGACGTTGGACTTGTTTTCCCACATATATTTAATTTATCATATTAACAGGAAGCACATTAAAGCCAGAATAATGGAGGTGTTCACCTCAAAATTCTGATATATTCTGAGGAAAAAAAAAAGAATATAATTAAACACTTTAGAGAGTGCCAGAGCTCAATTTAGTTACACATCAGCTGAACAAGGTGTAGCCTTTATCAGAAGAACAGTGTTTGACTCGGGAATTTTTCTAGCAGATCTGATTTAAGTATTTAAATATGCTTTTGAAGTCCAAGTGTCATGTCTTAGCATATAATGACTATGCCCCATCTTAAGAAAAAGCAATATAATTTTTGAAGTATCATTCTTCTTTAGTGTACAGACACACTATTTAAAAAAATGTAAAGTTATTTATACTCCTTCTTTGATAAAAAAATTACTCTAAGAATGTAATTTTAAAATTTTCTAATGACTTCAACAAATTATATCTACACCCACACACACAAACTCGCTCACCCACCAATTGAGGGAATTCATCTGTTCAGAGATCTGTTTCAGGTATCACTTCCTTGGTACCTTAGAATTTACTCATATTAGTTTTGGCATTTTTTAGAGTTTTCAACAACCTTTTCAACTGCAATGATATTTCCTTACTACTTCTGGTGTCTTAGTTCTTAGGGATACTTACAATTTCTCCAGTACGTAGGATATTATCTCCTAACTTAAAAGTAGTCAACTTTCTTAACCCTAGAAGCAACATCTGCTTAATACAGAATATCTGTAAAATACCTTGGAGAGTTAAGAAATAGGATTCCTTAGTAATTCTTCCATCTGTGAGCGATGACAAATTTTCTCAGGGATATTGAAATGGTGTGGATATGTAGTTGGTCTCCAGAGAAATCTGCCCATAATATTCTCAGTACCTTTTTCTATTTATTTCTGCCATAGCTGAGAGTTTGTACTGCCTATGAGAACAGCTGATACCTTCTGACAACCTGGTGCTGGCATCACATCTGAACTGCTCGTGGCTCATTTCCTCATTTGTTCCTATATTTGAATATCCTTTTTGAAAAGTAGAATACTCACTCTATAACAACGGTGGCTGGAGACTAAATTGTGGCTACTAATACTGCCTGAGAAGTGTGCCCTGGCAATGTTTAAAGGTTGGATAATGTGACATTTTGGACTAAGCAGGAAAAATACTCCAAATATTTTCCCCACTCTTTTTTTTTAAAACTTTATGTATATACACAAACAAAATAAAAATCACCCAAACTCCCTAACAATACTATACAACATTACACTTGTCAATAAATAATTAATATTTAAAATAATTATTATTTAAAAACATGGTTTTGTTGTATACTTAGTAAGGAAGGCAAAAAAGTTTTTTCAGGTATATAGGATTTGCAGAAACCTCATATCCTGGTACACTTTGATAGAAATAACAAATATCTGAAATTTCAGTAAAAAGAAAAACACTTAGTTCCAGGTTTTCATCATGTGTTTTGTTTTCAGATGATCAGGATCAAAATCAAGAGGGCCTCAGCACAGAAACAAGAACAGAAAGAAATCACACAAATAATAGAAAAGCTATGGACAAACATTTTCTCTGGCTTTTCATAGATGAAATTATGGAACAGAAGTAGACTGTAACAGGAAAGAAAAAATCCATAATGGCATATGCATGCATCCAATGTCAATTCAATAATGGCAATTACCTACTGTCCCTCTGGTATGTTTCTTTCATTGTGTCTTTGTCCCCTCCATAAACACAGAAAATTCGATAAAGACTGCCTTACTAGCTAAACAGTCAAATCTTTGCATAGCATGGCTTTGACTGCATTTTTAGCTTCAGTGAAAGGAGCCAACAAAGATACACTGTGGGAGTATTATGTAGGTTTCAAATAATTACCTGCAATTTCAGCCACCTAGCTTTTAAAAACCATTTGAAACAATTTTGTAAGAGACTCTTAATAATTTGTTTTGAATGGAAATTTTTTTGTAATAAGACAGGAATCATCAGCCTAGAAAGAACTGCTGCATCTATGAGATAGTGATACCAACATAAGAGTTTTAATAGAGGGAGCTGGTGAGTTCAGGGATGAAAATTTGAATATTGCACAATTATCTGTTAAACTGCAAGAGGCAAAAATGGACAGAATAATTACTGTGTGTACTATTAGCTGGTTTTCAGAGTGCTCATCTTTCAAAATATTTTTGATTACCTTTGTGTCTTAACTCTGTGGTGTGCAGAGGTCTTTTAAGCAGGACTAAGAAACCATGTAAGAGTTACAAGTGTAAGTACAATATACAAAGTTAAACATTTTTAGACTTTAGTAACTGAAATAATTTGGTAAAGTGAACAGCTAATAATTTGACACTGTGCTAATGTTTTAGAAAATGTGTTTAGGAAAATGTGTTTAGCCATGATGTTTTGGCTATATAGTAGAGGACTTTTGGCATCTACTTAGAGGAATGTTCTGTATTTAATTCCTTATGCAGGTGGGAACTGTCAATGGTGTGAGGGCACTCTCAGTGCAGACTTCTGTTCAGTGTCTGATTTCATCCTGGACTCAAGTGTGAGAGGCACAAAACACTGTCTACTCTGGGAAGCCTTCTTGAACTCTGTCAGAGTACTCTGTGTATGACCACAACTAAAGTTTGAACCAAAATAGTTGTGGTCGGTAGGCATTAATCCCACCACATGAACCATTGTGTTCTTTGGACGAACTTTTGGTAAATGTGCTAAACTGCTCTGGGCTGAAATCCACTCTGTTACTCCTATTGTTTCTCTCTATCTGTGCCTACTGCTTAAACTTTTCCAACACTCTGCTCTTTTCCATGTAAGTAGAAGGAGTGGTAATGACTGACTTTAATTTCTGCTTGCATTACATCTGTGTGCTTGTGTGGAGCACGTCACTGTGTGGAGATGACTGGTGTCTGTCTGTTTTTCTTGATTTGGAAACAAACCACCTCCCTTTTAAGTGCAAGAAATCATCCTGCCTGGCAGTGGGAAGTGGTCTTGCTGTGGTCTTGCTTTTTTAAGGTGGAGATGATTACAAAGAGACAAGGTTCAAAGAATTATGGGTTTTCATTCTCAGTAGTTTCTGTTTTCTCCCGTTTTACTCTAAAAGAAGTAACTTATAAAAGATGTATTGTTTTTCTGTATATGAAGATATACAACTCTTCATAATTTCCTAGCACCTATTTAGTTAAAAGGAGCCCATCCAAATTTGCAATGCATCTCTTTTGTATAAAGACTCTCAATTCCACTAGGAGATGGATATATTGAACAACCAGTAGAACAGGAAAGGTTATTTTAACACCATATCTAGTTTCACAGATGAAAGCTCAAATAGAATTTAAATACATTTCTTTTATAACTCATAACCTGAAATCATGTATAAATCTGTTGGAAGATTTTTTGGGGGGATTTTTTCTAAATTTTGGTAGGCACACATCAATCTTTCAGAGCCTTTTGTCTCTTTGTTTCCATACCCCACTGCTCGTCCTTTGATTCTGTGCAATTTTCTTAGTGGGTCAATATTCATGTGTACTGATCATGACATTTTTTGTCACATTACTTTTGCAATGCTGAAAAAAAAGATGAGAAAAATTGTAATGACAAAATTAGTCTGTAAAAAATTATTACAGTGACTTGCAATGCTATGACATGAAAAATGGGGGAAAAAAAGAGGGGAATAATTGCCTTTATGTATAACTATATTTCTGATTCAACTGACACATGGCTATTACATTTGTTTTTATTTTGGGAAATGTGTCACACGATTGTTTTCTATAATGTCTGCCACATGCTGCCTGTTGCTTTTGCATAGAATTGTATTTTGTACTTCACTCAAAATAAAGATAGATTATTTTCATATTTCTAGACAAACTGGTGTTGGAATGGTTAAAACACTGGCATTGTTCACATAATTTTGGGTTTAAAAGGTCAGTGAGGAGTCAAAAATATCTTCTCCCTAGGATCCTGTGCTATCTAATGCATGTTTTTATGTACCCTGGGTTTCCTAAGTGAGGATTCTGTTCTTCTAAAGTGTTTGCATGTAACTTTGAGCAATTATGAATGGAATTATCAGTTTGGTTTAAGATCAGTAAGACTAAAGTTAAATTCCTAAATTCTTTACCCCCTAAATTCTGTCATGTTGGATCACAGCGATAGAGGCATGGAGCCTGGACACTTTTGAAATAACCTTTGCTTTCTTTCATGACCGGCACACCCAGATTATATCTGTGTTTACCACATTTAGTCTTATACACTTTCAGCTTCTTCCAAAATATAAGGATCCTCAGATCCCCTCTCCTTTCATGCCTCACATGCTGCAGCTTATTTTTTCTTCTCTTAACATCATACAAATGACTCTCAAAATGTTTCTATTAGTTTTCTTTTTTCTGCTGAATAAAAGTTTTTACCAATATGTAGTTTCTGCTGTTTGTACCAGTATGTCCTCTCAATATTTTAGTAAAGATTCTTTTATTAAGTTTTATTTTCTTTATTCTTCCTCATCCCTATAACCCATGCCTTTCTATTTTCCACTTCCCTCTATTTATTTTTTTTTACCTAAGATTTAGAGATTGAAGTAAAAAAATTAAAATGTTTTCTTTGCCCGCTTAATAGCTCAGCAGGGTGTTGGTATTTTGCCTCCAGGAAAAACAGTAAAAGAGTAAATGAAGGTTAATCAATTCACATTCTGACACAAAGAACAGAGAGGAGGAAGGATGGCCTAACTCATATAACAGTAGTCCAAAATTTATTTTTTCAGTGATCTTCTGTTAGATAGATGCTTATCCAGTTATGTGTACAGTGTCTGTGTTTCCTAAGATTTTGAACTGTAAGAGCTCATAACACAGGACCTGTCACCTTACTAGGGTCTTGATACTAAATACTGTTTGTACAGGATTTTTTTTTTATACCATCATACTTAGAAAATATCAACAAACTGAAAAAAAAAAGCATTTTCCCAGAAATAAAAGCATTTTTGTACTGCAAAAAAGACTAGATTGATTTTGCTTTAACATGGTAAAAATGGAATCATAAAATCATAGAATTTTAGAATTATTTGGATTGGAAGGAACCTTTAAAGTTCATCTTGTCCATCTTCCCCACCCCCTGCAATGAGTAGGGACTTCTTCAACTGGATCAGGTTGCTCAGAGCCCCAGCCAGCCTGACCGTGGACACTTCCAGGAATGTGGCATCCATAATTTCTCCAGGAAACTTAGACCAGTGTCTCCCCACTCTCATCATTAAAAATGTCTTCCTTATCCTATTCCTATTTCTTCCTTATCTCTAATTCAGTTAAAAACCATTGCCCCTTCTTCTGTCACTACAAGTAAAAACTCTGTCTCCATCTTTATGGAGTGTGGCTCTTGTCTGGACCCAGTCCAGCAGGTCCATGTCTTTCTTGTACTGAGGATCCCAGAACTGAATGCATTAATTCAGATGGGTCCCCACCAGAGCAGAGAGGGAAAATTTCAACCATCATCATGCTGACTTCTTTACATGATTTTGGTTTTTTTTCTGAAATTAAATTGTCAGTAGCAGAAAATTTCATGGAAGCAACCAAATACAGTGTATCAAATGGAATACTTTCACTTAAGTCTTCTTTCATTTTTAGCAAGTACTTTGACATGTCAGCTCACTGAGTCATTGTCTGTGAGTATTTATCTTTTGATTTGGATATTTGCTTTCCCTGGTCTTTTTGGAAAATAATTTTGTTGAAAAGTAATTCTCTCATATTCTCACAGTTTATAAAAAAATATTTTGTAATATCTTTTTTTTAATACAGGAAATCAAGTAGGTATATGAGACCAAAAATTAGCAGACTTACGAAATGAAAACTTCCTGGGGAAAAAACAGGTTCTGATCTTTTCTATGGTTTGGAGTAGGATATCAAAATTATGTAAAATTTTGACACTGCTTTCATCTTGAGACTTAAATGTAAAACAGTGGCTCTCTGGGTCACAGTGTTGAGGTCAGGGTACAGTAATTGCAAAAGAGGCTAAAAATAACAAGGTTGCTTTGATCATACCATCTGTGCAAAAACAGAAGTGTCCTTATTTCTCAAAACTGCTTTATACATTTCTCAAAATGCCAGCTGAGCAGCCAGGGTAGAACGCATGATGTACCATCCTAGCCAGAAATATTTAACTGTCCAAAATCTTAATGGATTAAAACCTTACACTGACTGAGGTTGAATAGTAAAAAACTAACTTCATAGAACATTATAAATGGCAGGAGGACCATAATATTTTGAAGGCAGATTTTTTCTCTTGGATTTGCATAAAAGAGTTGTTCAGAAATGTTTTTAACCAGTTGATTTCTTGTAATAAATTGGGCCTGTTTTGCAGCATCACACTCTTT
Organism: Vidua macroura; assembly: GCF_024509145.1. Classification (NCBI taxonomy): domain Eukaryota; kingdom Metazoa; phylum Chordata; class Aves; order Passeriformes; family Viduidae; genus Vidua; species Vidua macroura. The sequence goes on from NC_071571.1 coordinate 128,019,224, forward strand.
CTCCCAGGTCCAGGGCAGCTCCAGCACCCTTCAGCGCTGTCCCCACCCGGACTTCCAGGTCCGCTGCTTCTCTCCCACGTGCCACTGCTGCTGGCACACCGGTCGGGGTCTGCCGGGTTCCGTCACCCGCGCGAGGGTCCGAGGCAAAGAGGGAAGGAATGTCCAGATCACCCACGTGGAAGGCAGGAAGGCTTTATTGTCGTGGAGAGCTGCAGTGGGGGGGTAGCGACCTGCGCTTCCCACTCCACTTGGGAGAAATGGCACCGGGACCCGGGAGGGAGTGGGATGATATAGGGGGTGTGATAGGGAGGGCACACGCCCCCCCCTCCAGTCCGTGCGGGTGCCGCGGTGATGACGCAGGACAGCGACCAACCAGAGAACCCCACAGGAGCAAACACCGAGCCTCGGGCTGAGTGGGATCGTGGGGATGGGGCGGTGGACACAGGGGTTCCTGAGGCCAGATGGGGGAGTGGTCACAGGAGCGGTGGGGGGGGAAAATCCAATGGCAGTCAGCCTGGGGCTAGACACTGCAGGGAGGGGGGAAGACAGGTGGGAAGTGCGGGGGTACACAGGGCTCGGCTAGCTAACACAAATAAGAACGCCTAAAACCCAGTCCCAGGATGCAGCACTGTCTGGGAGTCTTTTGTATTTTTTCTCATTATCTCCATCTGGAATCTTCTTTCTAGTAAAATGTATAGAAAGATTCATTTGGGAGAGAGTGAAAAGTAGAAAAGAAAAACTACTCTTCAACTACAAATTATAGTCACAGTTTTATATAGAATCTTTATTCTTAGTGTTTTGAACTCAAAGGTCTTAATTTTCTTTTTAGGAAAAAAATACTGTACAGGTTTTTAATCAGCACTAGAAAAATGTTTTTTATGACAGCAGAGGATCTTTATGATCATCTATCTGGTCTTTGTAACACAAGGTATGGTATTATTTTTAAAAAATTTTGTTTTGAATTTGGAATGTTGTGATTGAGTGAGAACATAGCTCTTAAAAATATCTAATCCTAAAGTTTTAAGGTTATAAATCATCAACTCCCCCATTTGCAGGTTACTTCAGTGATTAGTTTTCTAACTACCTGCAACATCCTAGGCAGGCTTCTTTTAAAATTATCACCTGGTAGCTGGTTTTAATTTGCCTAGTACTTGCTTCATTTGCTGCTGTAGTTCATTATAATTTTTTCTTAAAAATCCTACCATCAGAAGCCTTCTCCCCTGCATGTACTTAAAAAAATGATCTAACCTACCTTGCAATTCCTCTTTGAAAAGCAAAACAAATTGAGCTTATGTAGTTAATGTGAGGCTGGCTCTCAAGATCATGAAGTACTCTGTTGCTGGGTTTTGAATGATGTCCATGCATGTAACATAACTTTAATTGTATTTTTCAAAACTGGACTCAGTGTTGTATCCTGTAGAAGTCATGGCACTTCATTCATTACTTTGCACTGTTCTTCTAAGGATGTAAAATACGCTGCCGTCTCTCTTCTAATATCACATTACAAAATGAGTATATTAGTGCTCACATCATCTCAGGCCCGAGACTCATATTTGCTTTGTCCATATTATTAGGGCTTAAAACTTGTTGAGAGAAAACTTGTTGAATGTAGCCAACTCTTACACAGCTTACTGCTGGTAAGATGTCCAACAGGACAGTGAAGATACAGAAAATGGGTCAAGTCATGATCTTGTACTTATACAAGGAATATGTGTATGAGGTCCTTGGCCACTTCAGTGTGAAGAAAAAACAAATTAGCTTGAATGATCAGTGATGGAATCCTGATCCTGACACTTGAGCATGTTGATTAGATGAGTCTGAGCCCTCCCCTTAGAAATCAGCCAAGCTTTTCACACAGACCTGGTACACTGCACATCTTGCATTTCAGAGAAGCACAAGCACCCATAACTATTTTGAAGTCACATTTTCCTGTATGCTACATGTTCAGAAACTAGGATGTCTAGAAAATATTGAACTTACAATGGAATTTCCTGAATTATGGTTTGGAAATGACTGTACACACTGCATCTTTTTCCTTTTAATCTGGACAGAGACACTTACAGACTCACAGTAACCCCTTTTGATTTGCATTCCAAAGGCTGGTATCATTTTATTAATATCAACAACAAAAAAAAAAATCATTATATGAACAGTGTTAATGCTGAAAAGTGGCAAAAAATGTGTAGAGGTTTAGTAGGTGGGGCTTGAATAGCTGTGAAAGGCACAGTGACCCACACATGAGAAAAAAGAGACAAGACCACCTTTGTGGTGAGTTTACAAAACTTTTAATCTCTTGTGTTTCACAGTACATTTCACCTGATTTGATCTAATTAGCCACATTTTGAAATGATCATTTAAAAGATCTTGAAATTTCAGGGAAGCTTTTGTATTCATGCCTTTACCCACTGTGCAGAAATGTTAGCAAAAAAGTGACTTCAGGATGAAAAAAAAAAAAAATTGCTCATATGCTCTGCAGTGCCATCTACAGTATTTTGGGCACAACTGAACCACTTAAAAGGAAATAATGCACATTGTTCTATAAAGGAAAAGTAAAGTTGAAAGTATGAATATATAAGTATTAAACAAACATTAGAGAACTGAACTACAAGTTAGCAGGGTACTTATATTAAAACTCCATTTCCAAAGTATTTTCTGCTTTGACTTAAACATAAAATTTTATCAGAAAGAGTTTGAATTGTTTAATAACTTCTGAACAGAATCAGCAAATTTTAACTCTCATGATACTAAAAAAAATTGACATGATGCCATTTTATAGAAATATGGCATCATCACAAAAATAAGAAATGCATGCATTACAGCTTTTAAAACAAACCTGTTTAGGTTGTCTTTGCCTCCTGTCTTCAGTCCTTAACAATTTAATGATACATTTTTTCCATTTTTCTTCATTCCTAGAAATGTAAAATAATACACAGAAATAAATTCTGTCACATGTTACCATGAGTTAAAAAAAAAAAAATAAGGAATTATTTTAAAGAAATTTCTTTAAACTTTTGAGAATTGGTAGTACTGCTCCAAAAGTTGAGAAAAGATAACTTTTTAGGTTATTAACTAAGATTTAATTACATTTTGTATATATGGTATGGCACAAGTATTGTACTTGACCTCGTATAAGCTCCATTTTTGCTATAGTCTGGGGGTAATTCTTCATCTAGAAAAAAAGTTTAATTTTACGGTTTGCTAACTATAGATCTTGTGAGAATGTAATATTTTTCCCCCCTTAAATTCCTAATATTTAAATTCTATAAAAGAGTGCTCCATATAGTATACATGCAGATGAAAAATTTTATTTATTAAATCTTATTTAACTAGTCTCTAGAAAATGTATTAGTGATCAAAGTAAGCAGTGATGGACATTTTTAATTGGAAGCTGGTTTTAATCATTAAAACTAAGGTAATATTTTCTTGACCACTGAGCTTAGAAGTCAGTTTGAAAGTATTTTTAAATTTTTTTTAAAAAGTAATATATAGAACAAAGCAACTCATTTGCCTGCTTGCTGCTGTGGAAAATCTTCACAGGAACATAAGTGCAAGACCTTGTTTTCCAAGTAATTACTCAAAAAATAAAATTGTCAGTGAAACATGAGGGCCTGCTTTTCCTTGGGTTTGTTGTTTACGCCTTCTAAAAGTTGTAGAACACCAGCTTTTTCTTAGGATTGTGCAGCGTCACACTCTTTCTCCCAGGTCCGGGGCAGCTCCGATGCCCTCCGGCGCTGCCTTGCCCCAGACTTCCGGGTCCGCCGCTTCTCTCCCGCGTGCCGCTGGCATCGGCACGCCGGTCGGGGTCTGCCGGGTTCTGTCGCCCACGTGGGGATCTGAGGTAAAGAGGGAAGGAATGTCCAGATCACCCACGAGGAAGGCAGGAAGGCTTTATTGTCGCTGAGAGTTGCGGTGGGGGGTAGCGACCCGCGCTTCCCACTCTATGTGGGGGAAATGGCGCTGGGACCCAGGAGGGAGCGGGATGATATAGGGGATGTGATAGGGAGGGCACACGCCCCCCCCCACCCAATCCGTGCGGGTGCCGCGGTGATGACAGAGACCAACCAGAAAACCTCACAGGGGCGGACACCGAGCCTCGGGCTGAGTGGGATCGTGGGGATGGGGTGGCGGACACGGGGGTTCCCAGGGCCGGACGGGGGAGTGGTCACAGGAGCGGCAGGGGGGGAAAGCCCAACGGCGGGCAGCATGGGGCCAGAAATTGCAGGGGGAGGGGAATACACAGGGGAAGCACAGGGGTACACAGGACTCAGCTAGCTATCACAAATAAGAATCCCTAAAATCCAATCCCAGGATGCAACAGGTTTGAGTGGGAAGAACAATTTCTGGTTATTGTTTAAATTCTACCAAAAACACTGAGAACACTGGGTCCCAGTGTAAGGTCAGAGCAATTATAACATTCTTCAGTGATGATAAATGAGAACTCAAAATTGGAGCTTATCATTATTGTGCAACTTCACTATAACAAATAAAATGAAAGTCTCCTGTGTTACATACCTCAGCAGCTGGCTCTAACAATTAACCTTAATCATAAAATTCCTAGAGATCTCATTATCACATCAATTTACCTGAATGTTAAATTCAGTGTCAAAAATAAGTCATAAAAGGTATGATCTGCCTGAAAATCATTAAACCTATTTAGGTTGTCTTTGCCTCCTATCTTTAGTCCTTAACAATTTAATGATATATTTTTTGCATTTTTCTCCATGCCTAGAAATGTAAAATAATACACTGAAATAAATTCTGTCACATGTTACAATGAGCTTTAAAAAAAAAAAAAAAAATAATTATTTTAAAGAAAATTCAGATTCTGGTATTCTCTGGGAGCAGGTGGGACAAACTAATGGGTGTAAGTCTATTCTCTGATGTGTGAGGGCTGGAGGCAGGATACTTGAGAGGGAGACTGAACACATGGTTACACATAACTGACCATGGTTATTAGATATCACCCATCAACAGAAAGTCCAAGACACAGACCTGCAATGGACAGAGGTAAGAACTCAACATCAGATTTACTGGACAAGTCTTGCTGGTTTTCATGGTAAGCCACACATACTGAAAATAAATTATAGTAATACAAATAATATGTGTAAATATAAAAATAAATTTCCTCTTCAACTGGAATATAATGTTTAAACATAAATACAGGTAATTATCTTAAACTCTGTATTAATAATTCCCTGATACCTTCCCTTAATTGTACATATTATTGATCCTCTGCCTCCTTCTTTTAATTGTCCTATCTGCAGTTTATGATTAAATGAATTAAAAACAAATCTAATAAAGTTAAAATATAGTTCTACTTTTTAATATTGTATTTGAGTCTTGGAAAAAAACCCTGCAAGCCTGCACTTTTTTTTTTTCAGTTTTCTTCTTGTATTTTTGCTGTCTCTTGCATTGGACCTAAAATTGCAAGAGAGGCACTTCCCTTTGCATGGTCTTTCTGAGCCAGCCAAAACCACATAATGATGGAAACCTCACAAGGAAGCCTATTTTGAAAAAAAAATTGCCTGGTTGTCTGCAATGTTTTTCCTTAGCCTGTTATTTCAGGGAAGGGGTGGGAACAGGGATGTTGTTCTTTGGGTAATGTGTGGGTAGTGATTAGTATTGCAAAAGCCTACAGCTGGACTGCTTAGCTGACAAAAACAGGGAACATACAACTATATGAGGACAAAAAGGCAGGCGATCAGCTCAAAACCTCTCTAATTTTATTTTTTAAACAGAGACCATAGCCAGTGAGGCTGTCAGTGTATATACAGCCTGGGAAAATGCTGCATGTCCACATCTTAAAAGCTGGAGTTGCCAGCTACACTGGCATGAGGAGCAGGCATCCTAGCTATGACTCTGCCATATGACACAAATAATATGCAGGAGGCCTGAGCTGTTCAGTTCTTGATATGTGTGTGAGTTACTTTCAAGAGTGGAATGACCGCTGTCTGTAAAAAGTGATCAAACTCTTTCTCAGAACATATTTTTCCAAATTTCCATGTGTGTGAAGGTTGCTGTTCTTTTACATAAGTCTCTGCTCATCATCTTCATGGTTCCTTCATCAGTCTGGCTGCCCAGTAGCAGCTGGCTCAGAAAATACTCCTTTTTTAGAAAATGCACTGAAATGGCTCTTTTATTCAAATGAGGAGAGCTTAGCCTTAGACCTTTATTCAGGAACACACTTTTTACCAGATAAAAGCTCCTCTAAGTATGTCTGGACTAATGTACAGTTCTGCTGTGCTGTTAGAAATGGAGACGGGAAGTGTTGTTTGGACAGCTTTTGGAAGCTAGACCATGAGCATAAATGTTAAAAAAACAAAACATCTAGACCTGCAACAGCAAGCATAATTACATTAAAACACTTTTATAAAGACTAAATGGGATGTCTGTAATTAAGGAATATTTAGGGAATTAAGGTTAACAAAACAAGACCCCATGGGTAGGAAGATTTTGCTGCTTTAGTTAGTGCTCTCTGCATTATCTCCTGACTTGAGGGATTGAACCATGGCCCTCATTGCTGTGGCAGCTAGAAAAGAGCTAGGCCTTGAACCTTTTAAGGATTTCACCTTGGCAAATGAGAAACCTGACAGATTCTCATCAAGAAACTCTGGGTTTTGTGTTACTCTAGATTGGTCTTTTCAATAGCCTATCTTATTTTTTTTTTTTTGGCTTTTAGAGCTTGATATTGAACAGTTAGTTGTACAGTTTGTTCTATGTTTGAAATGCTTCATCCCCTTACTTTTCGTATTCTTTTTCAATTAACCTACCCCTATTTCTTCTTTGGGGAAAACCAAAGCAGAGCAAACAAAACAAAACAACCGAAAAACAAACCCAAAAAGCCCCACAAAAACCAACCAAATAAAAAGTCCCCAAAACACCTCTGGGACTGTGATTCCTCACTGTTTAAGTCACACTGTATCTTTAAAGAGTCTGCTAAGGACCTAGAACTGGCAGCACTAACTACAGAGGAACCAAGAGTGCAAGCTAGTCTCAGATGCAGTTAAATGCGTTTTACCTGCACAAAAGAAAAATGTAGTTCCTGGAGGTGGCCAGTTGCATGCTTTCTGGAACTGAGAATGGGGAGAGAGGAAATAAAAGACAGGTGAAAGGATAAAAAAGGGTTGATTTAAGTAGATGTATAAAGATTTTTTACTAAACTTCTTAATTCCTCCAGATTTGTATGCACCCTATAAAAAAAATCTGTTTCTGCTAAGGCTTTTGGCAGGGAATTAAATAAAAATTCAAATTGGTGAACCAGCCTCGGGCAAGTTGCACTGGGTTGGAGAAGAAAATTTCATCCCCTTCTTTCAAATCTGAATAAGTTTAAGCTGGCAAAACTGGAACAAAGGAATATCAAACAATAAATTACCAGCCACAAGCACAAAAACATAGAATCATAGAAAAAATATGACAGGAAGGGACTTCAGTATATTATCTTGTCCAATCTCCTGCCTGAAGGCAGGATCAAGAATGCATATGTCATTCTTGACAGAAGTTTGGATAATACCCTGAAAAAGGTCTATAGTGAAGCTTACTGCCTCCCTAGGAAATGTGTCCCAAAACTCTGCAATCCTTAGTGTTACAAGATTTTAGTTTTACCTTTATATACTGCTTTCTTTAGCACCTTTTTAAAGACCTTTTGTTGTTTAAGTAGTATGACCATAGGCAATCCCCTTGTGGTATAATACATGCTAATACAGATGATTTGGCAAAGAATGTTATATGGGCTATTGAAAAATGGAACTGATTATTGCAGAAATTAAATTATAATTATCTTTTTAAAGTTTTATAGTAATTCACCATTAATTGCCATAAGTCATACAGTGGTTTGTGCTGGTTGGAAAATGTAAATGTAGGGTGTGGGAGAGATTATGCATACCATCTGTGAGGTCAAGTCTGGGTTGGTGTGGGAAGTGAATCCTGATTGTAGGATCCAACAGTTAATAATAGTAAATGAAAACCTAATGTACAAGACACTTCAAAATATGCAGAAAAGTCAGTTTCACAGACGGTATTAGTTTGTTGGATTAATGAATTAGGAATTTATATGAAGCCTACTGATTAGTTTAGAAAAAGTAAACCTGCAATTTGCCTTTAAGTAAATTGTTCCTTTTTTTATTATAATCACTATATAGTCTGATAGAAATATAATCATTACTATTACAGCAAGATTTTTTTTCTAAAAATCTTAGAGATTTACATTCTAGCTTTTTAAGTAAATATGCACCTATAATTGTTATTTCTGATGTACTAATCAGAAATTTAAAGTTAGCAGTCAACACAGGAATTACATTTTGCAGAAGTTTGCCTGTAGTACACCACAGCAGTAAATGTTAACTTACTCTCTAGCTGTGCTTCAGTGGAAGTTTAAATAAAGAACTGATAAAGATGTAATTAAAATCTGTCAATTTAAGTATATCTCATAAATTATTAAAATCTTGCTCCTTCATATCATGCTGTAATTATTCTGCTGTACTCCTCCAGCTCTTGCAATTACTCTTCACAGGGCCAGGCTGACACCTAAAGGGACCATCTGCAAAACTCAGATAAGGGCGCTGGCTCACTAGAGCAGCTGTAGGGTGGGTGGGAGAGGGTAAGACTGCAGCCTCTGGGCTCTGGGAATGTCTTGGCATTCCTGGTGATATGTGGGAGTGGAGATGAATTTCTGTATATGGTTTTAATATATGGACTTCTTGATTGAAGAATGAAACCTTCCAGAGAAATAATTGACAGCAGTGTTGAAACATGACCCTTTGCAACAAATGCCCCAATCCCGGACTGTCTAAAAGTCCTGAACTTTCATTTGTATAAAGAAATGTCTACTTCAAGGTAAAGTCAGAGGCTGCCTTCTTAGGAAGCTTCTTGGTCCTAGAACCTATCCCTGTGGAAATTGAAGGTAGCTCCATAGCCAGCAGGAGAAGGGTGCAGTTTTCTCTGTGTAAATAGTTTAGTTAGAACATTAAATGGGTCCTTTGTCTCATTTTACCCAAAAAAAAAAAGCTTGCCCTATTTTCATCTTTGTAAACACTCTTTAAGTTAGTCTTACTTTAATGTAAACAAGAAAATGTTTAAAATACATTAGAATGTTAGAATAGTGCATAAAATCAAGAAATCAAGTGCTTTTCAGCTTTGCATGTCACTTGAATTTCCTCTGAGCACATCTCTCTCTGGGGAAGCTCTGCCTTAAAGAGTATTAGTCAGTAATCCCTACAATGCACAGGCTGAATTTTAAGAGTGTTTAGGTAGCCTCATTCAATAAGGCTAATATCTTGGTAAACCTGCACTAAATATTAAAGTGCTTGATGAGTTAAATTATGATGTTGGACTTCATGAAAGCATCCACTCCATGAAGAGAAAATTGCCCTTAATGCTCAGGCCCTGCCTTGTGCTTGTCATCTACAGGAGACCATGGAGGGACTCTGACTCCTGTCCTTCACAGGGGTTCTCCTTCCCCTTTAATAAGACTTGTGTATGAATGGAAATCTTCGTGCTACGTTTCAGACTTTTTTTTCTTTTAAAAGAACTTGTGACTTTTTTTGTGATTGGAGTAAGTTATTTATCTTGCTTGTGCAAACCATATTCCTGCTAAGACATTTTTCTTGACTTAGTTGTATAGCCAAAACTTGTAAACATTTACCAATCTAAGACACGAATCTTTTGGTGTGTTATATTTTGCTGGTTGCTTATAATTCTTTCTTGTAGCTTTTGCCAAAAAATTTGAACCAGCCCTCTAGGTTGAATATTTTCTGTGACAGTAGTGGGAGAGATACATGGAATATACTTGAGTGTACACGGGTGTTTCTACATGCAAGCAACTGACGAAGCAGCAATATTTAGTGGTGTGAAGTGTCATGGGGAAGAGATACCAGACTAAAAATGTAAGGCCTAAATGATCCTCTCTATTTTGTCATGGCTGATGTCTAGACCTCTCCCATGATTACATAATAGAAATAATAATAATTGTACATGGAGAAATGAATGCTGTGAAGAACAATAAGCAATAAAAGTATGAATAAATAATTACAGCAAACAGAATCACAAGTTTGCATCCTAGATTTTTTCATTGTATGGAGATGAAGTTTGACTTACATAATACATTCTAATAGATATGTGCATTCATTCCCTTAATTTCTTCTGGTATGACACATACAGAGTGTTTGTTCAGTGTCATATTTTGCAGTTTCCTGCAACTGACAATGCTACTCTCTCAAGTTTTCTTTGGCATCTCTTTAGAAAGAGTTTTAAATTATTTAAAATACCAAACATCTAGACTTTAGGAACCAAAACCATCCAGCAAATATTTGTGTTTTCAGCTCTTGATAATCTTTGACCAAAATCTTGTCATCTGTCTTGTCCTTCTATGGCTTATATTGAATATCCAGAGTCCAAACAGAAGTACTATTCCATCAAGTATTTCTGAAACATGCATCAGCTGTGCTGAAAGCTTCCATGTCATCAAGTACATACTACCACCGATGTTTAAGGTGAACTTGCTCCAACTTTCACCACATCTGACTTCCAATTTTCTATTCCCTCTAAAAGTACTTTTCAAATTTCACATAGCCTTTCTGGGGCTGGCAAAAAGCACCAGAATGGTAAGTAAAATGAATCACCATGTCTAAGCAGATGCTTTTTAGTTAAAGCCATCACCTTGAATATATGAGGTTACCAATTTTAATTTTTCATTCTGCCTAGAACTTGAATCTCCACTTTCCTTACTGGGGAGTATCCAAAATACAGGGCATTTTCAGGGTAGCTCTTTCCAATTCTTCTTGTGAGATTATTTAATTTGGAATTTTGGAGATTTTTAAACACTTTAAACCAAAGTGGGGAATGGAATATAAGCTTCCCCCTTGCAGATATATATCTCTTCTTTTTTTTTTTTTTTTTTTTTAACATCTCTCTGGCTTAATGAATATTGAATTTTTCTGCATAGTGAAACAGTTTCAATAACCACAAGCAGAAGAACACTGTGTAAGACTATCCTGTGATCAGAGCACTCACCTACAACTAAGAGCTGCGGGTGTAAGTACTCTGTCATCCTCAGTCCTAGCAGGCCAGAAGAGATGACTTGCCAGGGGAAGCAGGTATTAGCCTGTCTATATATAGCAGAGTCTTCTCTTACTGCAGTAGTTTAGGAGGAGGGCATGGTTTATACCTGCCAAGCTCCAGAAGCAGCTTTTTTTGCAGACAACCATAAGCAGAAAAAAATGCCTACTTCCACCTCACGATATGGTACTTTGAGGGAGACTTGGGCCTTGCTCTTTCATTTCTCATTTCATGCTAACAGATTTATGGAAATTTTCCATTAACAATCTGTTTTTTGTGGATCCCTGTCTTAAGATTAATCTATGTGCATGTATAAAGATCTGTGACTACTCTGATTTGTTGGGATGTCACCCTTGAAACTGCAGAACTTAGGACGCTGTGATGCTGTATCACATTATTTTAAAATCTTTTGTGACTGCCATGCTCATACCTTTCATTCATATTTGCTCAGCCTGGGATAGACTCCAGCAGCTCAACACTCTACTGTAATTTGGCTGACAAAAATAAATTGCAGAAGCTGTGTTCCAGGGGACACCTCTTGCCCGGAAAGCCACCGCCACTGTTACGTGACAGCTGCACTGCTGTATTCTTTACAATTTCTGAGACAGCAGTCTCCAGCAAGAGCCATCTCACCATTACACACCTCAGGGGAATATCCTGTCATTCTGTGATTCCCAGAGAAGACTTGAGTGTATTTCTCTATGTATACCAACCACGTACAGCCTTGCAGCCTTCTGTGCACCTGTGCTTCACTTTCAGGGACCGGAGAGGCTGTCCATCAGTCTTTTCACTTAGCAGTTTGAATCAGGCATTGCAATTTGTGATGGGGGATGAGGAAAGGATTTTTTAAAACTCCCATATGTGTGCATTTAATCTCTTACGAACTCAGATTTCACTGCAAGCAAATGTGGCACCTCGCTTGAATTATGCATGGATGGCAAATATGAGTTTGTTCTGTCCATGGTGATTTTTCTGGGGCATGTTTCTGTAGCAACATTAGCATGGTTCTGGTCCTGAGCAATGTGTCTTGCCTCTGAGAAGGGATTTTACCTTTAATCCAGCAATATCATGACAGTCGCTCTGTAGCTTTTATGAGGCTTAGGGAACAATTGGCATAACCACACAAAATGTACTTGTACTTTAGGTTTGTTTCCTTCCAATCTAATATAAAACAACTTCTACTTTCCTAGTCATCTAAATGCCCACCTGGACTCTTTGTCTGCCTCTTTTTGTGCAATCTACCCTGTTTAAACTGGCTTTGATCCTCCCCATGGGAGCTTGTTAGAACCATTAGGGTTCCGTGCTGTAGCAAGGGTTTCTTAATGATGATAAAATGTGTAAACTCTTAGGCAATTACTGAAGTTTCCTCTTAATTTTTCTAGATGAATGAGAACACTGAAACTGGGTGATCCCAGAAGTAAATAGCAGTTTTGAATAAAGATTAGAATAATTTAATTAATACAGAAACTTATGGTTACCATTTGTTACACATACAGACATATATACAGCATTCCATTTATATATATTGCAGTGTCAGGTATATCTCATTGCTCAGGAGAAGAAATAAGAGACTGACATCTATGCATGTGGACTAAATTGTCTTTGACTCTCTGTAGGCACAAGAGAGGCACATACCAACTCTCTTGTTGGTATGTTTTTAACCAAATAATTGTTCCAGTGAACCTTGAACTTGCTTTGAAATACTTTCTGCTGTTTTATTCATAGATAATTTATTTGAGCAGCAAGTGGCGAAAGAGCTGAAATATGCTAAACTATACGAAAGCTTTTAGATAAGCCAAATGCCGTATTTGAGGGGAGTTTTTATATTTAAGACTCTCTTTTAAGTGAAACCACTTTCTAACAATTTTTGTTCTGAAGTTAATTGTCCAGTCAATTTCTTCTGCATATTTTCATGTTCTTTTTCTGTTAAATTCATAAGTGCTCTATGTACTTTCTACTTGTGATCTAATCAGCACTACCAAAGAATTTCTTCCTTGATCTCATTTTTCCTTATTCAAAAATGTGCTAAATTCTTAATGGGCAACTACAATTCAATCTCATCATGCTGCTCAGCTTTTCCCTCTTTCTGCCTTTCTAATTGCCTGAGAGTGGAGGCAAGAACTCATATCTATATTCCAAACTCCTTCTACCCTGAAATAACTGCAGAAGCTTTTATCTCATTCCTTCCAATACAGTATATAAGTTGCCTAAAATGTCACTAAATTATGAGAGAGGGTAAAATCACAGAGTTTTGAAGGAATTCCTCTTTTCATGCTATTTCAGTAACTTATTTTGAAATATATGCATGTATAGCAAGCTATATTCTAATGTCATATATATATGTGCACCTATTTCTGGATATTTAGTGCTTAAATTGCACAGATCGGTATAGAATACTGCACAGTTTAGCTTTTGGACCAGTATGATTCCCTTGGGGAATTCTGTGCTTGCATGGAAAGATACTCTTTTTTCATTGATAGCATAATTATTATTATATCCTAAGGTCTTGCACTTGTGTGTAACTGAAAAGTATGTTGAAGATTTGGAATAGCCCGAATGAATACAAAACAAAAAACAAATTGAGTCACCCAAGACCATCCTATCTTATGCAACTGTACATTTATCAATACAACCAGATGCTCTGAAGCTAACTAGATGTGCTGCTGGCCAACATATGAAATTAAATTTAATGTGTATAAACATACAGTAATGCATAAATAAATTATAATATATTTATCTTATTATTTGAACAGTGTAAGAGTAATTCAAATTAAATGCTGCACTTGTTTCAAGCACTTCAGAAAAAGCTTAAAGGATACATGAAAAAATACATTATGTAATGAATGGAATTGCTTCACTAAAAATAACATTCTTTTCACAAAATTGTGCTTTTATAATATTCATAAGTAAAAATATATATTCAAGATTCAGAGTTTAGATTTATAGTGCCATGCATATATTTTGAAGGTACTTGCTGTAAACTATGCAAGTTTGCAATTATGTATAGCTATTATACATTTAGCTCCACATATACATTTATCTCTATAGTAAGTAGATATTATGTAGAGTTTTCCTTTGATGCTTTCCTATACTTTTACACTTACAAATTGAATGAGTCTGCTTTTCTGTGATGTAGTGGTTAAACACTAAAACTGATCTTAATCAGGAAAATTCCAGGGCCAGTTACTTATCAACATAGAAATCCAAGTATGCTATGTTAATCAAAGTATTCTTAGTCATATGCTCATTCGTTGCTCCAAATAGACCTTAAAAATGTGTAAGGATTTTTCCCTCTGTCCTAGTTTCAGCTGGTATACAGTCAGTTTTCTCCCTTGTAGGTGATACAATACTGGTTTTTTGCTGTTTGGTTTTTTTTTTGGTTTTTTTTGTGGGTTTTTTTTGTTTTTTTTTTTGTTTGTTTGTTTGGTTGGTTGGTTGGTTGTTTTTTCTTTTTTGTTTGGTTTTTTTTTAATTTAGTTTGAGCATAATATTCCTGACAAACTGATTTGTCATGGGTTGAACTTGATGATCTCAAAGGATTTTTCCAACCCAGTTAACTATGTGACTCTGCCATTCTGTGATGTTTTAGTTTTTGTTAAACAGTGCTTTTTCTGAGTCCAAGAATTTGCTGTTCTCCCAGTGAAGAGGTGCTCAAGAAGTTTTGAGGGACCACAGCCAGGAGATCTGAGCTGACTTGGCCAAAGACATATTCCATAACAGAGAACATCATGCCTGCTATATAAACTGGAGGGGAGTTGGCTGGGAGATGCTGATCACTGCTTGGGCAGTGGCCAGGCATTGGGCAGTGAGTAGCGTGCAACTGATAATCACTTGTCTTTCTCCTGTTTTACTCACCTTTCTTTTTGTTATCTACCTTTTCCTCACAACAACAACAGCAACAACAAAACATTAGTGGTAGTAGTAGTAGTAGTAGTAGTAGTAGTAGTAATTTTACTCTATTTCAGTTATGAAGCTATTCTTATCTCACAGAGTTTACTTTTTCTGATTCTCCTCCTCCTCCTGTTGGAGGGAGGGAAGTGAGCAAGTGCTTGTGTGGTATGTAGCTGCCGGCTGGGGTGAAACCACACCTCCTTCTTCAGTATATATACAGCAATAATTCCTTTTTTTAACTTGTATATATGTTTTTGCTATTATTATTGATCTTTATTAGAAAATTAAGCAAATTGCTCAGTACTGAAGATGGATATTTAGATCAATACTACACACCATGTTGCTGTTAGAATGTCTATGTATACAGGATCATTTAATTATTCATACTATGAGAGATTTGATGAATATAGAACAAAAGCAGTACTTCTGACAGTTTAGGCAGTGACCATATGGTATTTATCAATTTGTTTATTATTGATCTTAATTTTATTGGTTTGATTTAAAGCCCCTCCTCTTTATATGTCAGCTTGAAATGTCTTCACATGTCTCTTTTTTTTTTTTTTAATTTCAGTTCCAATATTATGCACCTTTTTTGAGTTATTTCATTACATTTCAGTTATCTGATGGCCCTTAAATTCTTTAAGGCATCTCTGATGGGTCTTTTTTGTGTAATTTTAAAAATATTTTTCTATTTAGCTATGAATGTACACCAATTCCATGGTATAAAAATTTTTAGTGAGTAACAGACATAACAGAATATGATAAAATATTGATGAACTCTGATGAGTCATTAGTATATCCTGAGAATATTGCATGAGAATTTTTAATGACATAAAGATATTATTATGGAGATACTCTGTGTGATATATTGTAAACCCCCAAAGCTATTATGGTGTAATAGTCAGTCTGGAGCATTATCAAGCGTCTGTTAAACAGCATCAAGTCACAGGCTTGAATTTGGGTATCTTTTCTAGTACTTGTCAAAAATGTACCACTTTTGATGTAGACTCCTGGTACATACTAAACACATACAGTGATACATGATAGAGACCCACTCACAGTATTTATTTCAGTCAGTCTAATGGAGGTAAGAGGCTATTAATTCTAAGGCAGAGAGGAGGTTCATGCTCTGAAATAAACCAGCCTAAGACAATATTCTGCAGATTAGATGGCCAGAAACTGCCTGTCTTTGTCTCAGGAAATTGTACTTTATGCTGAATTACTTCACTGCTGACTCTACCATTAGACGAGAAAAGAAAGACAGAATGAGAAATGTAAGATGTTTGTCAATTACATCTGTTTAGTGTTTGAATACAACGTTGTTTTACAGAGATAAAAATATTTTACTGTAGATTACACAGTTAATAGATTGGGGGGGTTAGTATGTGTTCAATGAAGGTCATTCAGGAATTTGATTCAAGTGGAAACTAACTCTTAGTAAAAAATATGAAGTTAGTTTTGGGATAAATCTGTTCACTGAACCTTCTGAGTGCCATGAGAAACACTAGAAAAAACTGATATAAAATCATCTTGACAGTCTCCTGTAGATCCAAATTTTGGCCCTCTCTGAAATGTTGTGATTGTATGAACTCGGGACCCTCCCGCTATGTCAATTCAGCCTCTGGATCATTACTGAGTGACACTGTTCTCTGGACACAGGCAGATGACACAACCTAATCCTTGCAGTGAACTGGATAGACCACTGGCTGCATTGTTCTCTCCTCTCTTGCTATTTGTCTTGTCTTGCCTTTATAGTGTACAAAAAGTTTGGGGGACTATTTTTCTTCATTAAATGAAGTGCATTTTTTCCATAGCAGAAGAGATTCAGGTGAAAATATCAATGCAGAGATTAATAAAAAAAACTGAATAAAAATGAGTGGCTCAACTGATTGTTTTCCAGTCTATGGAATCTGTATACTCTTGCTATGAACAGGTAGCACAAGTTCAGTCTCGGGTACAAACAGTGTGGCTCATGGGTCATTAGTCTGAAATATATCCAGCTGGAAATTCATATATTTTCAGTGTCCTCTATAATGTGGAAACAAAAGTACAATTAATTTAGATGTTCATGCAGTAGTGATAGCTACAGTAGTATCTTTGCAAAGTTATAAAGTACTTAAGGTAAATGCAAAGCTTTCTTCCATTTCACTCAGAAGCTAAAGATGAAACAGATATTCAAGTCATCAGTTACAAAAAATTAGTTTAAAAAATCACCCTTAAATGCATAGGCAGTTTGCTCAGGAAGGTGGCACGTGGGTGTGATAGATATATAAATATGCTACCTTGCAAAAGAGCAAGTTAGACATTAAGCACACTAGTAGTCAAAGTGAAATTATTTAGCTGAGCTCTTTAATACTTGCTCCAACAGTAGATAAAAGTAGCCTCATGTCTGCCTGTTAGTTCAGTTTGGAATATCTGGGCCCGTAACGGTGAAAGGATCTCTCAAAGAATTTAAATTTGAATATTATTCTAATCACAGTCTGTTTATAAATTGGCTCGCTGAATTGGGACTTCATATATTCATTTTGAAAACAAAACCAACCAACCAACCAACCAAAGAAACAAAACTTTATATCTGTTTTTAAAATAAGTGCATCCCTTCAAGCTAAATAAAAATTAAATTCAAAACAGGATTTTAGTTTTAGAGGACTTATTCTCCTTCTGGTTTTACACTGGACTTACTCCTTTGATTTACTCCAATGTGAGATCAGTATGGGTAACTGGTTTCTGCACTATGGTCCTGCTTTATCATTTTAATATTCATGATAAGCCAATGTCTAATTTACCTGAGTGAATAATTTCTTTATTGCAAACAAACATTCTGAAAGGACTTAAAAAGATTTTGAACCAGGGTGGTTTTTTTTTTTTTGGGGGGGTGGGGGGGCACAATTTTGAAAATTAAATTTTGTGGGATCTATTAAAAATGTTCTACCATTTAATTTTCACTACTGATAAATTAAGAAATGTGCACAGATTTTCTCCTTATTGCTTTTGAAATGTAAAGAAAATTATCACATTATGGGGAAAGAATTATGTACATATAAGGCAAATAGGTTTAATTTATAAATAAAAGGGATTCAGAGACATGGACTCTTAAATATGCCAAACATATTATTTCAGTACTTGTGTCTTCTCTTTCTAGGAGGTCTTGGATAGGATGAAGCTAAAGATAGTCAGCTGGGAAACAACAGCTAGAAATAATTGCAAAGATAAAAGTTCTGATGAAAGTTCAGTGAAGAAACCATTGTATTTTTGAAATGTGATATGATTTGGGTGTTTGCTCCATGGAAGATATCAGTAGCCATTTCATCCTTTCATATGAGCTTAAATAACATGAGAAGTTAGCATTTATACAAAAAATAAGAAAGAGGAAAGAGTTTGAAAGTTTTGATGTGATTTCTCTTTCACCTTCACTTTACGTCTCAAGATATATAATGAAATTAAGAGAGTCGCATGACTTCAACTCCAAGTAGACTTAGATATAAACACGTAGTTTTTTCCTTATATGTTTGGGACCTCAAGGGAAGCATTGAGAACAATTGTCATAGGCAGTTTCATGTCCAAAAAAGAGAAGAGGGTGCAACCAAAATTATTGGGGAAATGTCAGGCAAGAAGGAGGATCTTAAAAGAGGGTATTCAAGACTAGAAAGCTGTTTAACTTCAGGAAAAAAAAAGCAACTGCTTTAGATGGATAGAAAGTGCAGTGTTGTGACAGGCAATTTTTGAGAGGATTTAACAAGTTTTAGAATTATTTTTCTTCTTCCTAACAAGAATGTCATAGCCATACAAACTAGACATCTGGAACAGTTCTTAAGTGTACCAGATTGCACTAAGTGGTTATGACACATGTAACCATGTGTGTTTAAAATGCATAAACTACAGTCTGCCTATCTTTCTAGCTGTAATCTATAGCTGGAGTTCTTTCTGTTCAGTAAAAGAAAAAAAATCTTTATATGAAGATAATGTTTTTCTTTCAGGATTATCTTGCACTGTGTGGTTTAGTTGCTTCAGAGTACCTGCCTTCCCCCTGTAATTTCTTCTGGAGTCAGCTGGGACATTTTTCCAGGACTCACTTGCTTTGTCGCATATAGTGCATTGTCTATTTGACTTCAAGTTTCTCACTCGTATTGAAGAAATGTAGCTTGAATCAATTGTATACCCACTGTGATGTATGCCTGGACCATGCTGGAAAGCTGTGGGAGTATGGAATTAAAAAGATCTTTTACTGATTTTTTTTCTTTTCATTCAAGTAGGGGCAATTTGTCTTAACACTTCTTACTGCTCTATAGGAACATTCAGTATACATCATGATATACTTAATCCATTTATACCACAAGAAGTCTTGTGGCCCTGCTTAGTGTGTTCCCTTTATTTAGAAGTATTCAGCTAAGAATTTGGTTTTCTTTTTTCAGCAGTTTGCAGCATATAGAAGGCATTATCATGTGATAAAGATGTATATAGATGTTTGAACTTTTGATAAAGGAAATGGACAGTCTTTCTTTTCCCCCTTTTTACAGAGTTTCTGAAGCTAATCAAACTGAACCAAAGCTACAAGAAAAGAATTTGTTGAGAGGAAAATTGTGAGACAAGAAGATGATTTAAATAGGAGGTGTGCACAATAATTAAATGCATGGATGCCTGTTTACAGACTACTTGATCACAAGATGTGTGTTTTCAGGAGGAAAAAACCTATTCCCTTTATTTCTCATACTCCTCCAAATGTCACCAAAAAGCCTTATGTACAGTTGTTTCATGAGTTATGTCACATGAGTGTGACCAAAACCTAATAAAACTTTGTGGATCCTAATGTTTCATCATCAGTAAAATATACAGTCAGGTGTTATGAACCTTGTTTATAAGATAACAGGTAGAGCCTTTTTCTTACAATCAGAAGTTCTGAAGTATAAATCAAACAGATGTAATTATTTTTTTTCTGCACTATGAGATTCTTAAGCAAGATTTGGATATAAGTAATTAAAGAATAAACATTGATTTTAAGAATTTTTTGGGCAACATAGTAGGCAGTATATTGTGCACAGTTTGGGGTTGTTTATAGTTGTTTACTTCAAGAAATAGTCCCAGCTGATACATCTAAACAACAGTAATAAAACAGTGATACAAATGAAGAGAAAATGATACAATCATTTTGCCCAAACAGAACAAATTGAAGAGTTCAAAACTGGCATTCAGAATCTTTAGCTAACAGTGAGAGCTATAATAATAGCTCTCGTAAGCTTTGAGTACCCTATGCTCCATTTGTCAGTTCCTGTGCTAGAGCAATAAATAGTCAAGAAAGTATTGACATAGACATCTAACAACTCATCCATTTTAGCATTTTGCACTGATAGCAAATGTGGCAAGCTGGTAAGACAAATTAAAAAAAAAAGGGAAAATTCAAAACTCAAAGTTCAAAAATATTAATTGGTACCCTACAAAGGGATGTAACCATAATTTCTCTTCTTTGCAATGTCACATTCATCATGTGGTCAAATTTTGGGGCATACTTTTAGGAAAGTATGTCTTAGTCTTCAATTCTAGGACTAAACTTAGGATATGTTGCTAACCCTCTTTGTCACTTTTTGTGTAATGCTAGCAGTGCTGTTCACTGGTTACTTGAAAGTCACTGAATTTGGCCAATTAAACCACAAACATCTTTTTGTATTGAAAGTCTATAAAGTATTGAAAGTCTATTTGTATTGGAAGTCTATAATGATTTGCAACTACAAATGTACAACTGAAACTTCTTCAATCTATATGAAACTACATTGTAATCAGGTCCATGTAAATAGTAATATGATGAGAATGAATATCTAAGCAGAGCATACAGTCATAAAATACAGCTGAACTAATCCAGTCTGTATTGGTTTCATTAATTCTGCAGCATTCTGAAATGCACACTTCCATCTCGGGACTTTCTAAGTAAATATGGCTGCTTAGCAGATATAAGCCAGTGTCATTAGTGTAGAGGTTGATTTATATGGTAAAATTAGGATGCAAGCTTTGTGATTTATATATGACTATCTGTCAGATCTTTACCTATCTGTTAGATGTGCCTGTTTTATTGACAAAGCTGTCAAAGTTGGGAAGCACAAAATGCAGAGGACACAAAGAGATGGATTGGCAGTGTGTTTCATTATGTAATTTGGAAAAACTTTGAAGCCATTATTTTAAATGAAATAATCAGTTGTAATAATCAATTAAAGAATCTGTAAAAATGCAATAGTTCTTGCCTTGAAAACTCCTTTCAGGTCTGTAGACATTCTACAGCCTGCAGGTTCTGAGTCTGGTTTTTAAAGTAAATAGATAAAAATTTAATTTGAGGCTGTGTTGGATCAACAATGTATTAGTAACTAGTTTACGTGTAGTATATAGTAAAAGCACATGTGAAAGTGTATGTTACTCTGCACAATTCAGAAAAGATGCTCTCCTATTTGTCCATATACATTTCTTTTACTTGGTTTTAAAAACATTTTGCAACCTCCCTTTTCCCACTAGCAAGTTTATGCACTGTTGCATATTAGAAATCTTATTAATATTCTATTATCTTATTATTAGCTTTTCAGTTGCCAAGACATCTCCAATTGCTTTCTGGTAGCTCAAAGCACCTAATTAATCTGCTCTGTAAACCAACCAGAGAGCAGAAAGTCAATAATATCTCTCTAAGTTTCTCTTTTCCTCCTAGCACCACAAACTCAATCATAAAATCTCGCCAATGTCAATCAGAGAATCTTACCTAAAATAGCTCTTGTTATTAAGCTTTGTCACAGGATCAACAGCTGGGTTTCACATCAACATTTATGTTTTACATCTTGCTATTTATGTAGCAGCAGGATACGTTATGCTGTGACAGTAGAAGTGCTTTCAATGAGCCATGTCTGAAGATGCAGTGTTTGCAATGCTGTATACCCACATGTATTGATCCCACAGAAGATAAAGCACAAGACAAACATAAATTTTTCAAAAGAAGTCAAAAGGGAAATCAAGATGGGGCACAAGAACTACACAACTAGATTCACACAAATGTTCTTGATACTTGTTTTACTTTGATAACACTAGAAGTCTTATCCAACATTAAAAAATAAATAAAATATTACTTAATCAGGAATGCTACCCTTGTTATATAAAACAAAGAAATGTCACTATGTATGTCAAACCTCTGTGTTTTAAGGGCAAGATTCTGCTGCCATATTTAAAAATGCTCCAAAATCTTCCATTGACTTTCTTCTGGAAATATATAATGCTAGACTGCTAGAGGTGTCTTCATGCAAAATCTAGTAGATAAAACTCTTCTGGCCCTTAAAAATCTATACACCAGGGAAGACTTTCAGGCAAAAGCATTCCAAATTCTTTGCTATTCAAGTAGCGACTCAAAACTTGTAAAAGAAGATATCTCCAAATAAAGTAAATGGGAGGATTGTTGTGGTTTGGTTTATTTGTGCAGCATATGATCTTCCATTTTGTTATTCCTTTGAGGATTTTTCATTTTATTTTATGCACCGTCATGGATATAATGGATTGAGGTTTTCTTTTACCAATTATCTAACCAGTTCTACTTGCCTTTCTGCTGCCTTTTATAGCTTCTTTAATAAGTGCTGACTTTGAGAAATTGCTATGAATAAACTCTTGCTTTTATTAACATTCTTAATGTGACAATAGAAAATTTCACTTGCAATTTATTTCATATTTCTGTCATGTAATAAATATATTGAAAGAAAGAAGTTAAATGTTAGCAAGTTGTTCTACATCTGTGGGAATAAACCAGAAAATTGACATCACATTTTTTTTCTTGTCAGTCATGGAAATGTACTATAGTATATAATTTCCAGATGTATCAGGAAATCTCCTATTAATCTAGGCTTCCAGGAAAGTACTCTGCTTTATGTTGATGATATTGATATCTTTTTGGTGTATTTTGCTTCCTTTTGCTGAAGCTTATGGAACTGAAAATCTTCTTTCCATTTCTTAGATCCAACAGTCCAGGCACAGATATTTTAATGTTTTGTTTAATTTGGGAAAAGGATTCAAGTCTACATAAGATTACATAGTTTAAAACCACAAACTTAATTTTCAGGTAGCATTATCATATTGTTATTTATTAGTATAAGCTAGCATCAGCAAACTGTGCTACTCAGAAGTGGAAATATTTTTGTAACTCTGGAAAAATTCCTACTGTTTTGTTCTCATCTTCTAAGGAAACTCATGTTTCCCTGGAGCATGCAAGCAATTATTTCATGTATATACATATATGTATATTTACATCTATATATTTATACATACAAATGCATGTACATATTTATGAATATATGTGAAATTTATGTATATGTATTATAAATATAATACACAGGTATGAAGATACATATATTTATGAGTAGGTATGGGTTTTGTTTTATTATTGGCATAGAAGCTTGTTTGTTATGAATCTTTTTTGTTTTTATTCTGTTTTTCAAGATGAAAATTTTTATCTCCAAGAGAAGAAATTTGTTATAGGATCAGCTGGGTTGGAAAAGACCTTTGAGAGCATCGAGTCCAGCTGATTACCTAACTCCAGCCTGCCAACTAAACCAAGTGCCACATCCAGTCTTTTCTGAAACCCCTCCAGGGATGGTGACTGCAGCGCCTCCCTGGGTAGCCCATTCCAATGCCCGTATTTGAAAGATCTAGCTACTGAATTCAGAACAGGGAAAAGACAAGAGGGAAAGGATGCAGGGAGATTTGGAGGGAGTTAGTTTTTCTTTAATTCAGAGAACCGAAATCTGCTACCTACCAAAAGATAGGTGGTTAGTCCTTCTTGGTTTAGACTGAATTCTGGTCAAGGAGGGCACACATTTCAGAGAGCCTTTAATGATCTCAGTTGTGATAGGCCTGTTTTAGAAATTAAGAATATCAAATGGATTGTCCTTAATAGTATAGAG
Source organism: Vidua macroura (assembly GCF_024509145.1). NCBI lineage: Eukaryota > Metazoa > Chordata > Aves > Passeriformes > Viduidae > Vidua > Vidua macroura. Next base: position 128,043,079 of record NC_071571.1, read on the forward strand.
TTTTAAGAACAATGCCAACATTATCAGCTTCACCTGGAAGTGATTTTACTAGTTCAAGTCTTAAAGCCCAGACATGGAATATGTTTCTACTTATCATGACAAACAAGTCTTTCCTTCTGTGTTACATTCCCATTATGAACTGTTTGAAGCTGTGGATTAAATAGTCTGAGAGGTAGACTTGCACTGCAATACCACATAATTTTATTTTTTCTGGGGAAGAAAACAGGTTTTGAGGGACAAAGCTCTTAAGCTTCACTTCACTGATAAAAAAAATTAAAAATATATTGAGATAAAAATATTAAGGCTATTTGACTACAAATAGTGTTTCAAGGCCTCAGACATTGAAATTTAAATGGAACAATGATTTATTTACCAACTAGTTTGTGCTATTTTTACATTCTCCTCATGTGCAATAGGATTTGAGTAATATAACTGATTTGAATACATGACAAAAGAAGCATTCAAAGCTGATTTAGCATTTGCTGCATTAGCATAATTATATTTTTTCAATCCAATTAAAAATGCTAACATCTTCAAAACAATGCATCCACATTACTACCAATTTTCCTTTTAAGTCCAATTAGTCACAACAGTGTTTTTCACTGCAATCCTTATTCAGTTTGTGAAAATGCATTAATTTCATTGGATAACTTAGAATTTCAGTATCTTGCCTTCAGTGGAGAAACCTTTATTTTAACATAAAACATTTATTATTCTGAGGCGATGTTCCCACTATGCCCTAGAGAAATTTTCAGTCTTGAAAGGAACGATGAGATATGTAAAATATGGCAGTTTGCTTGGCTTTGCTTTAAAAAGACTGAAGTTGTGAATAACATCTAGGAACAAGTAAGAAATTGTTCTTCACTCAGTATTTCATATTGAGTTAATTGCTGTTAATTTTTTTGTTTTCAAGGCATGACATATTTTCCCACATGTTTCTTTACAATTACATTTCATCAATTTGCCAATGTCTCTCTGAGATCTTTTAGTAATATCTGAATATTGTTCATATTTGGACTGGTTGGAAATAAGTTTCTCATTTTGAGACAGTTTAATCTCTAGAGGTAGATCAGTACCAGATCCCAAGAGACCTTTGTATAACTGAGGCATAAATATAAACATTGCACTCTTTCTTTAATTCAAGCATGTACACAATACATACACAATCCACACTCATAGTACATACCACTTCAATTTTAACTGAAAATGCTGTGCATTTGTAGTTCAAATGTGATGTATTTACAAGTCAACTGTGGTATCATATTTAGAGATCAATTGTGGTGTGATGATAAGAGAGAGAGTTTTCTTGAGATATGTTAAAGAAACTGCGACTAAAAACATCATATTTTGAGTGGAAAGAGGTATTCGTAGTAGTAAGCTAATTTATGAGAGGACAATAAAAGTATTTTATGTATCATTAACATAAGAACTCATCACAAACTCTTTCTGGAAGGGCTTAACCATAGACACCTTGTCAGGAGGACACTGAAAGATTGGCTTTTAGCAGATGGTCATTAACAATATTGTTTCAGTTAATTGCTTTATATTTTTTTTATGAAGAACACCAAAGACTATAACATAGTCCATAGTTACAATTTCTATTTTTTAGAAGAAATTTTATATGTTGCAGAACAGCTGCACAAAACTCCTTATCTGATTTGAAGTGCCGTGTAAATTTTAAGATTTGGGATATCTTTCTGAGGTGTGAGTTTTCTCAAAAAAGATGGCAGAGGAACATGTCCTTGGCTGCGGGAAGGACAGAGCTCTCTGCTTAATAGTAGTCACCATGGAACTTGTTCTTGGCTTGGGATTTGTTCCACCTTTCCTCAAAGTGAAAAGATAAATAAGCCTGTTTATACTGATTAGCAATTAAAAAAGCTGTGGAGAAAAACTATCAAGCACCCCTGATTTCTTATAACAGGAAACTTCCTCACTGCCCGGTTTCAGAAAGGCAAAAAAATTCCACCTTGCTGCGTTATGAAATTACTGAAACACATTTTTTTTTACCATTTCTAATTTCCTCCAGAATTGCAAGATTTTTTTCCTTGAGTCTCAAGAAGATCTGGGTTTGTAGATGTTACAATTTCAGTCAGTCCATCCTATCTGTCCTTCAAACAGGCTGCAGTTTTTGGGATTCTGCACAGTTGTGTCCAATATCCTTTTGCTTCCAATTTGTGCAAAATCACATAACTAACAGCGAAAATTATAACCTGCAAGATTTTAATACTAAAGAGATGTCTTTTTCCAAAACATGCAATAGTAATTGTTTTAAAAATGCATGCATATCAAAAAGACAGTGTGGATTCTGTTGAAAAATCCTTCCCAAATAATGACCTTTAAATAATCTACCAGACCACAGTCAATCTCCTCTGTTGACAAGGCCTCGAGGGCTTTTCTTGATAGGATTCCACTTCAAAGCAGGCAGCCTGAGTTGCACACAAAGAGAGCTTACGCTCTTTTAGCTTACAGTGCAATCTGGCTTTAAATTGCTCAGCTCTGTATTGAACTTTAACTAAATTTCTGCTCTAGTTACTTCAAGTGTGTCAAACATCAGATCAGAGGTCTGAAGAGCACTAAAAAATGTGCCGTACAAACAAAATTGTAGGCAGCTCTCACAGGACAGCAGTTAATTAGATACTGTGCCAATCAAACAGGTGTCAATATTGAATCAATTGTCAAAATAAATTGGCCAAAACAAGTAGTGTAAAAATTTGCTTTCTGTGAAAAAAGAAAAGGTAGGAATTGGGGAGAAAAGGGGAATACTTATATCATGTAGCAGTTTTGCATATCAAAAAGGATCTAGATCATGTTATTTCTATGCTTAATTCCAGTTATATTTTAAATATAAATTAACGTAGTTTCTGAAAATTATTTGAGTTTATTTATGCACATGTTGAATTTAGAAGATCTTGCTCAGATGTGCTGAAACTTGCTTGTAAGAACTGTACTTTTCCCCTTTTGTGAGAATATAAAGGAATTCTGCCTCTCAACCAACCCCTTCCACAAGCCATGAGCTCCTTACCAAAACTCTGCTTAAAAACCAGCAGTTTTACAGAAAGCAGTGAGGTTGCTTATTGCTTAGTTGCACACTGTGCTCATGAAAGTGACTCCTTTGCTGAGTTGGAGCCATGTAGCCATTCTGTGTAAAAGTACAAAATGTTGAAGCTTGAAGAATGAGCCGTTCATTCTGTTGCCATCCAGCTAACCAATTAAATTCATGGTATGGCTGAGGCTGAGTTTTAGTAAATCGTGTTTAAAATAGATTAGGTCAAAAATAATTTAATTATTTAATGTCAATAATAGAGATCTTGTTAAAATCCTACAAATATAGAAGATGTAATGTTGAATCAAAATTTCTCTTTAGTGGAGCATATTGAGATAAATATTGGAGAATATGCTCTTTGGAGAAACATTCTAGCTGCCACCCTGACATTTAAAATGCATGGACAATCTTCATACATCTGGGGACAAATTTAGAGGAAAGTTTATGCAGTGTGAATTGCCAAATTGATCCAATGATATGTTCTCATTCCCATAAATCAATAACCAAGTGGCAATAATGTAATAAATAATGTATCAAAACTAATAAATAGATATAATATTATATTTCAGCTTATCTTTTTTAAGTGTCTGCTTGTCTCTTAAAAGATTAAAGTAGTTTGGATGATTTTTCTGGAACTTACATAAACTGTGTAGGTGTTATTCAACATAATACCTGTTATCTTGATGTTTTACTTGGTTGCATATTTGACAAATTGCTACAAAACACAGAAAGTCTCCTGACTCCAATGAGATGGGATCAGAGTTACAAAAACCCTGGATAATTAAGGTATACTATTCATCCTTCTGCACTGTACTATTCATTGATGTGACCACCAATCTTGCACAATTAAAGGAAATGAGAAATAAAAGAAACAAATACACATGTTTGCAGAACATCTTTTGCTAATAAAAACTAAATTCTGATTGGTACATCCAGATAGACTTACTACATTAATTATAGAGTTTTAAAAAATGTTGCACTTATTTTCTTTAAAAAATTTATTTAACTGACTAGCTATTTGCTCTATGATAGTCACTACTTGTATTTGTGAAGAAAAAACGACATGGAAGTTTTCAGCCTCAACTGCTGAGTTTTGGCATTGAATGTTCAATAAGAAGCCCTGTTAAACTTACCATGTGGGAGAAATTATTGTATCTTTGTGATATTAATAAACTATTCTAGATTTTTTTCAAGCTGTCTTATAAAGATTAAAGTCAGAACTTATAAAGTCATTTGCTCTGTCACTCACATTTCCACCAGCTCTCAAGCTTTCTCTTATTCAAATGAAGGAATCTTTTGTGCATCTATTCGGCTTTGGGAAACATTACAAATGATAAAAATTTATCTTATGAAAAATGCTGTAATTCAGAACTTTGACACATAAGTTTTAAACATTTTTGGCCCTCCCTATTATGATTTACAGGAAAGGACCTGGAGTTTTTCAAACCAGACATACTAAATTTATTAAAAAGAGTCACTTTCTTCTGTATCCCTATCCCAGTCATCTTTGTAGTAGTACTACAAGATGTCATCTAAACTAATTGAGGAAAAGATGAGAAGGTCAATATCTTTTCTCACATAAGAGTTATCACAAAACTTTATGCCAGGAATGTGATGAGAAAATCTTTTATACAGGAACACAAATTAAAAGAAGTTAACATTGTCCCTTATTTTCTGCCAAGAAAACAGAACTCTCTACCAAATCTTCCGAGTCAGCACAGTGAGGAAACCCCATCCACCTCCCCATTTTTCACTGTTTTAAGCTTACATTTCATACTAATGATTGCTGCACAGCCTTGGGAAGTTGTGCTTTGTTTTTCCAGTATGAAGAGACAGCAGGTGCTGTGGCCAGCATCACTCATAAGCAACCCCTCATCACCTCCCTCTGGCCCCTATATCCAAAAATAATATTTTCAAATGTCAGCATGTCAGATATAGACATTTTAAAGTTATGTGATGAATGGGGTTTTTTTTCCAGCTTCATAGATAGTTTTATGCTGAGAAAGAGGCAAAAGTGGTAGGAAATAGGGGGCCTATAGTGCTAACACCTTTTCTAATTGAATACTTATATGCATAGCAGGTTTTTTGGGACACACTACATTTTCTTGCCTTCCACTTAAATAGGGATCTTTCTGTCAGATGATGGAAAAAAAAAAATATTTACTTAGTAGTAATGTTAAATCCACCCACAAGCCAGATTTTCTGAAGACTATTTTATTATATGTTTCCCAAAACCAAAATAATTGGCTTATTTTTGTTTTAAACCAAATACATATCACGAGACTGTACTTGGAGCACTGCATCTAGTTCTGGCATCCCCAGAACAAAGAAAAATCTTCAACCTGTTGGAGCAGGTATAGAGGAGGTCTTTGAAAATAGTCGATGCTGAAGACCTCCTATGAAAATGACTGAGAGTGGATGGTTTAGCCTGGAGAAGGAAATACTCCACAGCGACCGTATTATGATTTTTGAGTGTTTAAACAGGACTTGAAAGAGAGATGGAGATAGATTTTTAACAAAGGTTTGTGGAGACAGGGCAAGGAGCAATGGATTTAAACTGAAAGACAGTAGATTTAGACCAGACATAAGGAAGAAATTCTTCAGGAAAAGTCTGGTGAGACACTGGAGCAGGTTGCCAAGAGAGGTTGTAGATGCTCCTTTGTTGGAAGAGTGCAAGACCAAATTGGTCATTACTTGAATGAACCTGATTAATGACAGTTGTCCCTGCCCTTGGCAGGATGGCTGGACTAAACGATCTTTAAAGGTCTCTTCCAACACAACCCATTCAGTGGTTCTGTGGTACTGTGTTTAATGTCTGTCAATAACTGAGTAGATCCATCATTTACAATATCTTACCATGATATATTCTGTTTGGAAAGGTGTTAAAATTGAGAAGGATGATACACTAGTATTTACAAGGAATATTACACAACACAGAATAAATTCAGAGATGCATAAGGTACTTTCATGGAGGTTGGTTAACTTTACCCAGATCATGGTACATTTCTAGTCGCGCTAAAATTATTTAAAGGTCCTAATTTGCCATAGCCCAAATCAACTGAAAATTATACACTGGTAGGAGAACTTTCACAGTTCCTAATTATTATAATTTTATTTGCATTCACCATACAACTGCAGTCTGAAACAACACTTTCTTACCAATGAGCAAGTGTCCATAACAGTTGGCAGAGAAAAAAATCAAAACCAAGTCAACATGGACATTCAAAGGAGAGATGAAGAGAACATACAACCATTATGAATGTAGCATTTGAAAGTCACCATTTTGTCCAATCTCAGACTTTTCTGACAGAACATTAAGAGTCAATATCATGTTTCCAGCATTGGACCACCTGAAGACAAGCAAAGGAAGCATTTGTTAGGATTACAAGGTATGTTTGTAGTACCTCATTATAGGAAGGAATCATAGTAGTACTTTAATAGACAAAGATTTAAAAATGAGTTTAAATAATTTCAAAAGAAGGAACAAAATTGCAATTTATAAAAATGGACAACTTTAAAATGGCATTTGTTTCTACCTGCTTCATTCCTGCTTGAAAATAGAAAGCATGAATATATTATTGTAAATAGAACTGTTTGAAGTTCTGTAAATATTTTGGAAACTTACTATACTATTCACACAGAGGAAACCATTTTATAGCAGAAACTCTGACAGGCTTTTGTGGTTCTTGTAAACATCAGTCCTGCTTGAACGAGCTTCATTTGCTTTCAGTAAGTGCTCATTCATGTAAAGCACTGTAGGGAAGTCCCAGAAGTTTTCTAGAAATTCACAACTGAATTTTTTTAACTCAATATACATCACAGTATTTGAGAAGCAAGATATTAAAAGAGAAACATTGGTTTCTATTTAAATTCTCCAAATATCCGAGCCCAACTTCCTACAAGTTTCATGAAATGGTTTTGTTACGGCTGGCCAACAAACAGCTGAATGTGAAGATAAAGTCCAGTTATCCAACTGTGCTGTTTATCTGGGTTTTATAAAGGCTTAATCCAAAGCTCTTCCAATGTAAATCCTTTGGTGAATTCATTGACAAGGACCGACCTCATATGTTGCTTACTGCACCATGTTTTAGTCTTACGCATTTGTTTGTTAACATTGCAATTTTTTTGAGAAGAAAATATTTCAAAGTCCACTGCGTTTGAGTTTCTGCTGGTGAATTCAGATCAGAATGTCATTAATAGAAATTTATGTTTAAAAAGATAATTATTTCTCTATTTGCTGATTTTAGAAGCCGGTTTAAGCATTAAAATGTATATCCATTAGTCCCTGCCAATCTCTATTTTATCTATCTGCTTGTTATGATGAGATTTAAGTATGGATCTTAAATAGTCAGCTTGAATTAAGAAACTATTTTTCTTCCCCCAAATATTACAATTTTCTGGGTAAATTCAAGAATGTTAACTCTAAATATTTGTTTAAACCTGAAGTCTTTGATCCAGTTTTTCTCATGAAAGCCACACACTTCAAATATGCCAGTCCAAATTTTCTGAATACCCATGGGAAACAAGAAGTACTGCCTTCTACTCCACCAGTCTTCCTTTCCTCTCATTTCTCTCACAAAACAATAAATATTTACAGTGAAGAAGAAGGATTGGAAATTCAGAACCACGTGCTGCACATATTTCTTTCTGTGGAAGACCCAGCAAAACTCACAGTGCTTTCTGTGCTCTCAGTAGCTATCTCACACACTTCCTTGAGAGTGCAGGGCAATCAATACACTCTAAAATGCAAACTGTGAATCTTCCTTCATTAGGTGTGACTGTCTACCTGTGACTGCTATTTTGAAATCCATTGCCTTTTAAAATCCACCTGTTGTGCCTTTGAGATTTCAAAATGCACTTTGAAATGTGAGTCTTCACACAATACAGTCCAATACAGCAGCCTTTGGAAATAAAAGTGGAATAAAAAGATATTTTCTCATTACTAGAGAAAAAAAATCAAATACTCCTTTTCAAGAATAACACCAAAATACATGATTACGTCTAGCAAGTTTTCTAAGTCAGATTTTGAATTCTTGTTTAAGAACGAAAATACGGTTAAGTGGGTGCTCTAGTCTCCATCTAAATAACTTGTTATATTTCAGATATTCACTATTTCTTTTTTTTTTTTTTTTGATTGATTCTCCACAGACTTCTATTTAAGAACCTGGAAACATAATCAAAAGTCAGTAACCATGAGCAGAGTGGGAAATTATAAGAAAAGGAAAATATGAATATTTTAGTCAGGTGACTAACCTGGTAGCTGATATTATTTGAAGAGACAATCTTTTGATATTATGAGGAAAAGAAGAAAACACTGATGAAATAAAGACAATTTGGAGAGAAAAAAAGTGTTGCTGCATAAGATTAAAACAGGGGTGAAGGAACAGTGCTCCACAGGAAAAATTTTCTTTGCATTTTTTAAAAACCAAAATATAGTTTTGCTAATATCCTCATTTATTTGACATATTATTTAAATTATTTTCATTATTGACTTTACTAAATTCCAATATACCTTTTTTAATGGAAATAAACTCACAAAAACTTTTAATAAATTTAATTAAATTTTCATTTGAAAATCACCTTTAACATAATTTTTCAAGTATTTATAACATACATCAATCTACTTAAAAAAGAAAAGTACTATCTACACCTTTGCACTTATGGTGCATACATAGACATAATAAATCCCACACATTTTGAGAAATTGAAAAAGTTCCCATTTTAAAGTAGAACATTATACTATTTCCTAATATAAAACTTCTGGAGCATTCATACTGACTCTATTGAATCTCTCATAAAACAATCTACTTTTCACCGGGTTTCTACTATTGAGCACTCAACACTTTGGTAATCGCTTCCAAATGAATTCCCCACAATGCATACACTTTCTCAGAGAAAGTCTCCTTTTGGGTTTAGATAACTTTGTCCATTGAAATGAATAAGTTAAGATAACATATTTAAGAATCACTGATAAATATTTGCTTGGATAAACATAAAATATTTTCCTTCCATTCTTCTGTTTGGTCCTGGTGTGTAATTAGCTAGGATACTTTACACACACACAGGCATCATAAACAAGCATGACTTAAGCATTAAAAATTGTCTAAAATAGATACATGTTTCTTCTTTATTGTCTCAAAGTGTACCTTCCTTCATGCTACCTGCCTGCTTCTATCAGCTTTAAGATTTCTTTTTAGAAATGGGGAGCCCTGAAGGATTGATGACCTAAAGTATAAAATTGACCTGTTTTTTGAAATAGAAGTGTTTAATAAATTTTTTTAGTGAAAAACACAGTGATGTGGAGAATGTACCTTACCACATCCATGTATCCAACACAGGCAAAGTGAAATAACTCCTATAATTTTAAAATTGTTTATGTGTATAGAGAAGCCCAGTTAAAAGCTTCTGCTGGAAAACCTTCATGAAAAAAGGCAATTTTGTGACCAGTAGCCTTATGTCATACGCACTGTATAAATGGGGAAATAGGCTCTTTCTCAGTGGAGTTGGAAAATGACAGATAATGTTTTCATCAGCTGCTAAATTTTTGTCTTCACACAGCAATGTGAATGAAGCAGTAGGTGTGACCAGTTATGGGACTGGCTTCAAAAGTGCACCTGTGCAAGTTAATGTGGAAGTATTCTGGAGACAGTCAGAATTCATTGTCTCACTATGGCTCTATTATTTACTTTTCCATGGGATAGTTTTAATTCAGGATCTCAGAGAGCCTTCATCATTAACTTTTCTTCCACAGCATTTTTTTGTCAGGTGGCTGGGGAGGAAGGAAGGAGGGAGGGAGAGGGAAAGCTCGAATTTCTTAAGTAATAGTCTGTTTCTCCCTTTAACTTCCTCCAAATAATACTATTCAGTTGATTTTCTAGTGTGTGTGATAAAAACACTTTATAAATTACTGTTCAGCCAACCTTCGGTTGGCTGGACAAAAAAACTGTCACTTGCCTTTCTGCAAAAAATTCAATTATACTCATAAAGGTCAAATCTAATCTTGTTCAGTCAATCATGCCAAACCTGACTTAAGTTAAAGTATTTGCAAACAACACATAAAAATTGAGAGTGCAGCCTAGACATGCCTACTATTGCACTCAAAATTTTTGGTCTGGAAAGTAGAAATCTGATTACTAAAATTTTTAAGCTACAAATTTCTGGGTATTAGGATGACAGAATATTATATCTATTTGATAGTAAAACATCAGAACCTGTGTTAACCTCGACACATGAATGGGTTTATCTAGTCTGACAACATGTTTTTGACTTCTATTTGAGGCACACATATCTGAAAAGGGCAATAGACTTTAACAGACTTTGGGGTTTTTTTCCTTTATTCTCCCCACCTCACTCCTGCCACCTTATCCCAATGCCCAATTAAATATACTGGAACTCCTTCCTATTCAGTAAAGACTCAGTTTCAGCAATCAGAAAATATATGAATTGATAATGTCTTGAACAAAAAACATTTATTGCTAAGTATTATAAGCAGTGATTGGCATTTCTCTTTTCACAACATGAAGCACTGTGGAAGGAGAACAAAATGTTGAAGCTAAGGCAGTGGTTGAAAGAAAATAAGGCAAAACCATCTTTGTCATAGCATTTCAACCATTTTGATACAATAATGTTTTAAGTGAATGATTATTTACCTAAGTCATTTATTCATTAGCTTCTCCATTTCCTCCATTCCCTTGTTTTCTTGGAGAAAAAAAATTACATCTTTCTTGGCTTTCTTATATTCTCTGGTGCTTTGTTTCCTTGGAAACAATATCCATTAACATTTTCCATTTCCTCCTTTGTTACCATTTTCTGGATACACTGAGTATCCCAAACATTTCTGCAGTGTAATGTGCCAGAGAACTAAGAAAAGGCTAGAAAATAGACAATTAGAACCTTTTTTAATGATACAAGGCTTATTTAAAAAGGAAACACAACAGAAAATACTATCATATTTCATGTTTTTGAGTAAGGTACACAGTCAGGAAAGTATATATGTGGGCAGGGGTGGACAAGCCCCGTGTAAATACCTGTATTTAATAGGTCATTAGATTTCAGATGACATTGCTGTCACATTGACACACATAAAATAGCTTTTCAGTTACTCTTGGCAAAAAAAACCAAAATTGCATCCTACAATAAGCAATATGCATGTAATTGAAACTACATTTGTGTGATCTATTTGAAAAAAGGTTATGCTGGCTAAGAATTAGAATCTTGAATATTTTTTTAGCAATTAGTAAATGACTTTTGCATACATTTTACATCTTTCCTTTCATCAAGCTGATGTATGGCTTGGATTTTAGTGCCCAAATTGAGATTCTTAACTGCTTAAGTATGAGCTGTAACACACTAAAATCAGAGGCAAGAAAATGTCACTTGCAGGAGGGGATTCATTTTAACCAAAAATACATTACTAACATGAATCAGGTTGGACCTTCTGGATGCTTTCATTGTTTTCCATTGACTACAAAGGGAATCAGGATAAATTTGATCATAAAAGTTCAGATAAATTTTAGTTTCAGCACCCGCTGAAAGCCTACAATTACAGCTGGGAACAATTAAGGATCACAAGCAGTACTGAGAGGCCTAAACAAAAACTAGAGTTATTAAATTCTTTGCTTAGCTACTGTCAGAAGCAGAGGTATCTATATTTAGTTAATTTAAAATTTTCTGTTTGTCTAGATTTTTGTTCCTGTCTACGCATGTGCTCACTGCTTCTGTCCCATCAGAATCTAACCTGGATTCCACATTGAGGTGGAGGCACTCAATATAATGGATACTTCTGAACACAAACCCTTAGTTGTTATCGGTGCTAAATATCTTATACTTCCATTGTTAATCTTATTTAGGATTGTGGAAAAATGCTGTGGTATCAATGGTACTTTTTGTATAAAAGCACTCACTCAAAAGGTGAGAAAACAAATTCAGTGTTTTCTAGCATGAAAGGGTTCCATTTCCTTTCTCCTACCAGCTTATCAGTTCAGCAGAACTATTTATTCTTTTTCTTTTGACTGCAGCTATGCCACTGCACAGACAATGTAATTTTTCTGGGTCCAAAAGAAGGAAGAATGATTCAATGGTTATTTACAGGTATCATTCCATATTTTATTTACTGGTTTCTTTAATGTAGAAAGAATAAACATTGCTTCTTTTCCCTCAGGTAGGGTGCCACATGGTAGGAAATGCATTTTAACCTGTTTCTGTGGATAAAGAGGCTGGTCATATGATCATCACCAATCTGTATGAAGGACTCTTTAATGCATGTTTCAGTGTCATTCAAGCTGAGGAGACATCCACTTTCTCTACCAGTGAATTTCTATGCATCACTGATTGAGTGAGCTAGTTTGTTCACAGGCTTTTTTCCCACTCCACACAATAGATACAAATTGTGTTTTCCTAGAAGGCCTCTCTGTATTTTTGGAAGGGTTTAGTTCAGTCCTTTAGGTACATCTAATCTCCAAGAAGATTTGGTAGCAGCTTCATGCATGGTCTGAGGCAGCATTTGTGCTCCTAGTCCTTTGTGAAATAACCACAGAGAAACAGAATAGAAACACCTCATATACTGCAGAACATCGTTGAGAGGAAGGGTCTAATGAGGAAGTATGGAGGCCATTTATTTGTGGCACAAATATAAGAACAACCCAAAAAATTGCGAGGTAAGTGAGAGAAAATGATAGATGTTAAGAGAAAGACATTATTAAGAAACAATATTCTGTATTTAAGAATCCAAAAGCTTATAGAGGCATCATAATTTCACCTTGTTCCCAGATGCCTTGGTTTTTCAGAGAGTGGTTGTGCTCTGTGCATGTAAAGTAATAAACATGGCAGAGGCCTTTACTGAGAGAAAAAGTAAATAATTTATGGTCCTCTTCTAATAGAAACAGAACTTTACAGTGTTTTGACTCCTAATACTTTACTAAAAAGTAAAAACAAAGATGCCACTATTTGGAAGGCATAAAATCACAGGGGTTAGAAATGTAAAGTTAAGATGGAAGCATGTTCCATTGATCATCCAATGGATGATCATCCATATTTCCCTTTTATGTCAGTACAATATTATAATGTCTAGGACTTTTTCCAATTCCAAATAATTAGGTTTTCACCATATACCTAGGCTGACTATTCTAAAGAGAAATTAAGCTGACTGTTGATTGTATTTCTGGATTTTTGTTGTTGTTCTGTTTGTCTACCCCACCTTTCCCTGGGATTATACCTGTTTATTATGGTAGATATCTTCTGACAGAAACATTGGATTTCTGCCTGAAGTTTGGTGGTAAGGGAGTTTTTCTTATTATCCTCAGTGTTTGTACTGGTCATAGTTTGCATAGGTGGCTCTTTTGCTGCCATAATTACAGCTCCAATTTCATTTTTTCTGACTGTATGCATTTTATTTCTTTGCATAATTTTGCAGCATGCCCATCTGTGTTCAGGATCTGCAGTCATTGCCATATATAGGACACTTATTTTTGAGATGCCAAGTGCCACAACTCCTACAATTACAACAGAATTCAGAATTGTGCCCTGACCAAACAAAACCCCTACATACTGTAGGAAGAGATAAGGTCCCTGTTGCACACAAATAATAGAGGAAAGCAGTGTTGATTACTCCTCTCTTGGGAAAAGACAAACATATTAAAGGGATTCTCTTCCCTCAAGGACCTGGGTGTACTTGTGGTAGTGTGCAAGGATGAGGAGACCCTCATCCTTGTTTCTCATTGGGGAAGAATTGTGATGTAAGTTACTAGTAGGAAGTAATAGAGGAGGAATGACAAACAGTGATCCAGATGATTGTAACAAAGACCTAAGCCAAGCTGATGTTAGTATTTGACACTCAAATGTTCTACTCTCCTGTCCTGAGCATCTATCTTGACTTATGGTGCCCAAGTCATAGCCTGTTTTTGTAAATATTAGAAGGAGTAGAACAGGAGAATAACTATCTGTCAAGGGACAAGGGACAGTAGTTAAATGAGAATGCATAAATCTGTGTTTGGTATGAATGTGGTTTATAACTACAATATAATCTATGTTGCTAAGAAGCTGTTTCAGTAAACAGAATTAGATACAAAATTATGTCTAGAAGATGTATAGATGTATTAAATTCAGTGGGACCTGAATATGATGTAAATTGTATGGAATAAGGCATGGAGATTGTATTGGATCTGCCTGATATGGAATCAGTTTTCCCATAACAGCCCTTGTGGTGTTATGCTTTGTATTTGTAGCTAGAATGGTGCTGATAAGACACCAGTTTTGGCTACTGCTGAGCACTGTTTCCACACATCAAGGCTGTCTCTTCAAATCCCACACTCCCCAAAGGCCAGTGGGCTGGGAGTGGGCAAGAGGTCAGGAGAGGACAAAGCAAGGACAGCTGACCCAAACTGATCAAAGAGAAATTCGACTCCAAATTATGTCATGCCCAGCAATTAAAGCTAAAGAAGATGATCACTCATCATCAAAGGAAGGAGAATTCATTATTAAGGCATTTGTCTTGTGGTTTTTCCATTCTAAGGACCACTAATTTTTTTGTGCTTATTCTTCAGTTCAAAGCTTTTCTCTTACTGCTGTATTTATCCCATATGGATCCAATCATTATATACAAGATGCTAGATGTTCAAAGACTTCTGTTAGTACACAGAAATTCTCTTCTGATGAAATCACATACAGGTTCTGAACCTTTTTTGGAAAGATTGAGTCTCTCATAAATTCAGGAATTCATGTGATACATTTAGGATGATGGGGACAGCGTAGAATGTCTTTTCCCCCTTGAATGAAATTTAAAATATAACACTCATAGTTCAATGTACAAACAAGTAACAGTTTGACAGGCATGTAAATAACTGAGAACCATTCTCATAGAAGTCAAGAGAGAAACTTTGTACTGCCTAAATTATTATAGAATTGCATCACATACCAAATATTTAAATGGCAAGGGAATAACAAAAAAATGCTAAACAGTTGATAATATCTGACAGAAGGAAGACAGGAATGATGAGATAGTCAAGAAAGTTGGATTTCTTTGCTCTTGAGAAAAAAAGGTAAGCAACCATCAGCTTCTGACTCATCACAGAGAAGAGAGAACATTTTGTTTCTTACTGTAAAGATAAAAATCCCAGCTATATGATTCTGGAATTTTCCAGTATCATGAAGCCAAATATCTGCAAACAGGGGCACTGTGACTATCCAGGGGAATACTAAGAACATTTTCTAGATGGAGTTAGTCACTGGAAGGAGTCACACAGGAATAATGTGGAAGGTGACCTGCTACAATGACTGGGAAGAAACTGCTGCAGAGATCTGAGGTAAACGCTAAACTGTTGCACTGCCTTTGCATAAGCTCTTATGAATTTTTGGAGACAAAATCCTGTTAAGAAGCATTGCCAAGTCTGTCTCACACATGGCCTGCTTTGACAGGTTTCTGTTCTTGAAGGGCTGACCTTCCTTAAGGCTTCAATTTCTAAAAACAGCAGGAACAAAACAAGATCAGAAACTTTCTGGTAGCAAAAGGAACAACTGAGAACTAACGCATGCATTCAGGAGCTGTAGGAGATTGCTCATGTGCCACAAGTTCTCTGTGAATTTCATAGGTATGACTGTACAAGTGAATTTTTGTGGAGGAAATATTCAACTTTGGAGCTCCAGTTTACATTTTATTATTTCATTCATTTTGCATGTCTCAAGAATTCTTACTATATACAACAGTGGAAATTCTGATTTATGAAATATATTTTAGCCACATTCCCTTGCCCTTATGAAGTATTTAAAGTATATATTTATTATTATTATTATTATTATTATTATTATTATTTTATAATATCTAAAAGATTATTCTAGTCTAATATGAGATGGAAAAACTTACTTGCTTTATAAATGACTGGTCAACAAATGGGAGTCTTCTATTACTATTTTAGTACACAAAATATTTATTAGTTAATTTTTCACCTCAATCCCTTCACCTCTGAAAATCTGTGTTACTGTATGCTTATTAAAAAAGAGAAAAATATTTAGGGGATATTCTAAAAAAATTATTTGAACAGCCACATCATAGCATAGGAAGTAGAAAAAACATTACTGGGAAAACTCAGTAGATCAAAAGTTGCTGAGCACACAGATTTTAAATTTACTAGAATTAGCCATTAATCACATTCAAAATAAGTTTTAGAGTAGCTTTTGGTCTCCCGCATGGCACAAAATAATGTTCAGGAAATTATCTAGATTCTAGTAAAATTTTCAGGTTAATATTTTCAGCCGTTATATCCTGCTTTAAGGCTGCCTGCCGCCGTGCCCACCCTGAAGCCCCCTGGCTTCGCCTGCCCGGCAGAGGCACGGTCAGCAGCGGGGGACACTCCCCTGTGTCTCGTGGAGATTCGGGAAGCAGCTAAGACAAAGCGCTTCACTATCTGCCTTGTTAGGAGGAGAGGCGGCGTCCGAGGAGGTAATGAGGGAGTCGACTCAAGGCCAGGGGAAAACGTCTCAGGTTTAATCCCAGCTCCCAAAGCCATTGTCCCGACAGCCGAAAGCACCCTCGAAGCCTTTGCAACACCTTAAGTACCAGGGAGGTAACAAGGGGGAAGGGACGCCCATTCACCAATGGGGATTTGGGGGAGGGGAAGGCGGAAGGACAGACAGACACACAAACCAAAGAGGGAAGTTCAAGGGAGGGACCCTTGGCCCTCATCCATTCACTCGATGCCCAAGGTGGAAGATTCTGGGGGAGTGGGATGAGGAGTTGAGTGACAGACAGAGTTGAGGGAGGGGACAGGGAAATGACTGAGCATTTTCAGGGAGATTGGCATTGAGGGAAAGGTGGGAAAGCTTGGGGTGGAACCACCGGGAGAAAATGGGGGGTGAAGGAGCAAACCATTACAGAACTGTTACAGAGATATAAAAACACAATACAACAGCTGCCAAGGCAATTCTTTGGCATTTGAGCAATAGCTGTTCTTTGTTTATAAGGCAGAGTTATTAAATTACCTTTAGTAATTGAAAAGGAAGAATACATGGGTTATAGGAAGTCTATGCAAAAGTAACATCAGATATCACATGCAGTAAAATAAACTTACTTGATAAATACCATATGTGTGAGTTCTGCTGACCTTAACTTTTGTTGAGTTAGCATTAAAAGTACAGGACCACAATTCTCTATTTATAGCTAGACAAATTCATAACTGTCTGCTCTAAGACTGAAAAAATATTTATCAATATGTTAAATTTTAGAACACAGTATCTTCTGTCCTATTATCCTGTAAATATTTTTCTATCATTGTTTGAAATTAAATTATTGCTTGAATCCTATGCCAGTCAATCAAATAATTTCAGTGTTCCTACATTGCAAGTAATTTGCTTAATGTATTATACATTGCTGACAGAGCCGACAGAGTACTTCCAAATATTAACAGCATAAAATGATAATGTGTGCATGCTAACGTCTGCTGAAAAATTAAATTAAGGCAAAATAAAACACTCCTATGCTCCAAGATGTGGTTTTTATATTGGCATCTTTATGGAAATCTGATTCAGTGCAAAGCTCCAAATATTGTATATTTTCAAATAGCTTTACAAATTAGTTCAGACATGCTGAAAGCAACAACTCATACCTGGAACTGAAAAAGTCCTTCTCTATCATTGACAGTACTATTGTCTATCGTTGAGAGAGGTGGCTGTAATTACAGGCATTTCTGCAATTCTACTTACCCATTTATATACTAAAAATAGCTGGAATTTATGTTGCAAAACATAATTGTTGTGATGGCTATTTGTCACTTTCTAATTTCCTTCCTTTATGAATTTCTTGTCAATACATGCTAATTTATTTTTTTGCCAATATTTGGCCTTGGTGTAAAGACCTAACTACGTTTTGATTTGTGCCTCTGATGTACATAAAAGACAAGAATTACTTTCCTTTTCAACTTCTTTTTTCAAAAGTAATGAATCCAGTTAATTTATTCACATAAAATAGACTATCAACTCCTCAGAACTTCTTATACTCTAAAATCACACAGGGAAGGTGTGGTCCTTGTGAGATCACTTAGTACAGCATAGTTCATCCTCTCTCACTTGATTCCCACTGAAAAGTTCCCACATACAGCAAAATAAAGTGGTTGCTTCTGGTAAGTTTTTTATTTTTGTTCTTGAAAACTTGTGCTTTCAAGACATTTTTGTCCTCAGTGTGCAATATTCCAATCATGCACTGGTGTGAGGCCTTCAACTTAGTGACACTAGAAAATCGCAATATATTCTATTTTTTATGCCAAGGCTATTAATAAAAAAAAAAAAAAATCCACTCTATATGCCAGTACATCACTAGTTAGCCACCCAGCTTCTGACATATCCATTTTCAGTACTTTCCATATGACTATTTTCTCTTTTGTAAGCTCTCATTTTCTTTCTCATCTGTCTTCTTTAGGTAACAACCTTTCTCTGAAAGCAGTAGAATAAATTATTTTTTGCTGTGTAAAAAGATTAATTACGTGGTTTGGCTTTTTTCTAAAAAATCAGATATGAGAGAAGCTACTACATTTGTTTGATTTTTTAGTTATCTAGCATGGATTCAAATCTCATTTATTCTGCACACAACTTTTAAAATTATTCTATGTTTCAGCAATGTATTCTAAAACTTTATATCTTGCTGAAACCACCTGAAATTATTGGCCTGTAGAAGCTCAAATTAACTTATACCCATAGATGCAATTTGAATTCACCAGTGAAGAGGACCCTCCATATTTGTTATATCTGCTGAAGAAGTTTTGCTACTGGTAAAGGGATTTCCTTTGTCTGTCCTTTCAGAGGTACAGGGTGAAGGGATTCTTCCCTCTCCACATTCTTTGGCTTTTTGATCTATATGGAATAGGATATTTCCCAAGTCGCATTCTCCTGAATCATCTTGTCTTTTCCTCATTGGTCAGCATCCTGTATTTATTGTATTTCTTAAAAAAAAAAAAGAGTATGAACTTAATTTTTTATCCAGAAATTGCTGATTGGTTCTCTTTGAAGTTTCTGGGTTGTTTTTCCTCTTGATATCTCCTTTTTGAAGTTGCTTGAAGTGAAAAAGTGAAGCTTTTCTAATTGCCAATCCAAAAACTTTTTTACTACCAAAGGTACTGGCAAGCCTACAGGTTGCAATTAGAAATGAGGATGATGAAGGACTATTAGATTTGTGGAAAGCAGATTTTTTTTTTTTCTGTTTAGCTACTTGTATATTTACTTTGACTAAATTGCAAAACTTACACCATAGAATTCATTTGAAATTATGCCACAGTTTAAACATAAAAAACCCAAATAAATAATGAAAGTTTCTTTACTCATTTCTCATATGTCTCATTAGACCTTGCATTAATATTTATACAATCTCTGTGAAAGATATTGCTCTTTTAAATAAAAGCCTTGCTAGACTGATGATTTGCTCATTCAAAAAGCAAATTCGTTTTATTGCTCCTCTCTTTCAAGGTGGGCACACTCTTCCAGAGTTTCTGAGGACAGCTATCACATTTCCTTCTCTTTCAGTAGGTCTCCATAATGTATCACTTTTCAAATAGCATCAGTGCCAACCTGGAAGATAAATCTCCTGACACAGATAAAATATAATTAAGCAATAATTTGAAAGAATTGTTTCCATGAAAATAAAAAGGAATTAATAACAAAATAAGCCTATATGGCTCATGTTTTTGACATGGGACTAGGTGACAAAATCTGCAATTAATAATAAATAGTTTGTTGTTCTGTCATAATACTTTCCATTTAAGAGTTTTTGAATTTAATATAATGATTAATTAAAGTTCATAAAGCTTCTGTGAGGTTATCTGCATCAATGTGTGTAAAGTTGCATCATATCAAGCCTGAGACCTAAGTAATTTACTTGTACCATTGCAAGAAATACTGTCAAAGTTTGACAATATCCTTTCTGCAAGGAGGTCTGTAGACTTTTGAAACAGAGGAAATCCGGAACATAATTTATATGGCAGAAGGAAGAAATAGGAAAAAAAATATTCTCCAGATATTTATTTTAAATTTAATTAAATGAGGACATAACTGGGTTTATCATGAGAATTTTTCTCTGTGCTTCCATCTCAAATTTGTGACTGAGAAAGCAGAATCAATTTCTTAAAATAAAGAGTAAGCTACCACATCTGGTAGGGGCTCACTCTTCACACTAGAAGGGTATTATAAGGGTATTATTCAGTTGTATTATAAGAGAACTGAATGTCTAATATCTGAGATACTTCACGATGCTAAACCATTGCTGTTGAACACATAGTTGTCTCTTGAGTTTGATCATTCCAGAACTACTTGGTCGAAGTAGTAGTAGAAATTTCCCCAAGTAGTAGTAGAAATTTCTAATGTCAGCTACAAATCCATGGTCTTGATTTAAACCAATGTGTTTTTAAGTGTTCATGGATAATCTATGTAGAAGTGTAATCAATACAGAAGGACTTAGAGAAATCCATCTAGGTTCATTCAAGTCAATATATACAATTTATTAGAGATATAACTTATAGTTAAACTTTAAAGGCTTATAATAACTGTTTTTAGCAAAATTTTATCTGGAGTTGACTAGTAGAAAATGCACTTCTTTCTAATACTGTTGCTTAAAATTGCACTGAATTTGCTAACATATTTTCATGTTATTAATGAAGGACATTTTGTAAAGGAGGTTTGGTATTGTTTCTATTGGTTTTGAGTTATATACAGCATATTTTGTTTCAACTTTAAACTCTGATGTCCCAGAAGGCAAGTTGACACACATATTCCGAAACTGTCCTAATCTTTTCACGGGGAAAAAAAAGTATACAAAATAGGGATACAATTAGTATAATATTAGGATGGAGTTCTTGGCTGGCCTTAGAACAAGGAAATCATAGCAGATATTTACCTCTTAAAGCTACTTTTCAGCTTATTACTGTATCATGAAGTTTATAAATTCAATTGTCCTGGTTATTATGTTTTCTTTCTCTCATGTAAATTTTTATGTGGTTCACAAGTAAGGGATACTTCTACAAGACAAGAATATTAAGTTGGTGTATGGCTTGGGGCAATTCATCTACATTTTTTTATGCTATAAATCCATATTTACATCAGTTGAAGAAAGGTCAGCAGGGCTGCTTATGAAGTTTGACTTGCTGCAGTTGGTACTCATTCAAGACACAGCTAGAATTGTTATCTGTCTTCTGCATAACTCACTTCATCAACTTGGGTGGCAGGTAATATTTTCAATGATACAAGCAAGCTTTTTTTTTTTACCAGGAAACTTTTTTTTTCTCTTTTAAATTAATCTTTTAGCTTCTCTTTATGCATTGCATTATTTACTAGGTCTTTTTTTTTTTTTTAATTTTCCTATAATGTACCTAGTTTTCTTCTTTTCCTCAGAGAACAGCTGTATTTTTTAATAATCCTGACATCTGCAGAAGGAAATTCTTATCACAGTGATCATCTGCCAAAAATGAAGCATATCCTGTAAGAATTATCGCAGCAGTGTGCCTTCAGAAGTGATGCGTACTACATGTTCCTAATGATCCAATAGTTCCTGGATTACTCCTAGTAAAATTTCCTATACATTATCTCTACAGGAGATAAAAACTAGGGAGTAAGGTTTTCTTGACTAGATTTTTCCTTGAATTACATTAAGTGTTTTATTTTCTCATAAATAGATATATCTCAGACATCATAAGGGAAGACATTTTATGAGTAAAAAGAAGGCAATTAAGACACTGGATTTACACAAAACCACTTATTTCTAGCAATAACTCATAACTATCCTGCTTTCTTCCTGAAGTACTCAAAAATTGAAATTTTTTGGTTTTGCTAAAAACCAAAAAAAAAAAAGTATAATTTATATGTTTTGCCATATGGAGGTATGTTTTGTTTCAACATTTTGTCTTATTTTTTGCATTATTTATTTTCTGGCAAAATCTTGTAAAATGAGGGCTTTTATTAAATATAGGGACAGCCCAAGGAAACAACTTGAATTTCCTTTAATGCAGTTTCACATATTGCCACTAGTCTATGGACTCTACGCCGTCTGATTCAAATGCCTTCTCACATTTTGAAAATATCATAGATTAAAACTTAATTTGATATAACAAGATCCATAAAGAAGAATCATCTTTTCAACAGCCCCTACAATTTTGAATTATGCTTCAAACTAAAATTGTAAAGCAGTAAAGAGAAAAAAGTATATACTTATAGACCCCAATTTAATATCTAATTGCGCAGGATGGAATTAAAAATTTTATTTTACCATTTTCATAGTATAAAATTATTCTAAATCAAGAACAATACCACCTTCTAAAGGATTCATTTTTCAATATAAAAAATACAATAAGCATTTTTGTATGATATCTTGCTGTCTATCTAGAAACGATTTTTGTGGTTTAAAACATCCTGAAGCATGCTTTGAATTGCTCTATATTTCTTTAAAAATACTTACAATAGGTCCACTAGGATTTCACTTTCAGTTTTACAGCTGCTCTGAACCTTAACACTGAGATCTATTTTAAGAGAACTGAATATCTAAAAAGGAAATTTTATGCCTGCTTAGCAATGTCAGGGGCAAGATTTCACAACAGAACTCAACCCAGTAATGATTTTTCCGAAAAAGGAAAACTGAAAAAAATCCCAATACAGTTTAAAGCTTCCAGCCTTTTTAACAATACCTGCTTCTGTTATAGACTTTTTGATCATCAGATGATAAAAGCAAATAAATGAGAGGCCTTATGCAGTTTCTCTACTTGAGAGTAAATGGATTTCAGATGGAACCCTAGTCTTTTTGCATAATTAGTGCTCCACAGCCTGTCTCTTTCTAGCACCCACTCAATGTTAAAGTATTTTCATATTAAGTTGAAGAATATGCCTGAAAGCCAGATGATAGCTCCTGCTAAACAAACTTGAGAAGGCAGTAATAATCACAAAGAAAGAAAAAACAGGAATAATATCCCATTAGGGTTTAATGAATACTAGGATTCAAACAGAAGTAAATAAATTCAGTAATTTTTATCCATGAGACAGTATGAGGATTAAACTATGTGCCTTCTAATTACTGGATGGAGCTCCTGTCCCATAGAATGGCTATTTAAATAGCCACTTCGGTCAATAAGGAACATCTGCATGACCAGATACAGCAGCCTTATCAAGTAATTATTATTTTCTAGTTCCAGGTTCCTCTGCTTGCCAAAAAACACCATACAAAAATTGAGTGTGAGGGAAGAATACAAATATATTAATAATTTTTCATATATGGAAGCAGAACTCTATTTCAATAAATGTCTTCAACAATATTTTTTGGTATCTGAACTACTTCACCTGAAAATATTTCACTTAACTTTTCCCTGAAACACTTCTGCTTTCTTAGTTTCAATGTGTCCAAAAATCTTTTGTTTCCAAAAATTTTTTCACGTGTTGAGTTGTAGATAGAAATTTTATAGCTATAAAAAGAAATTTATTCACCAGTGAAGTTTAAAATTAGAAACATGGTACTACTTCAGTACACTTTGGAAGTGAAAGAGAATAAGTGAAGCCTAGGTAGCAGGACAATAAAGTAATGTCAGAAGTCCTGAATCCACTTAGGAGGCCACTGTTAGGATGCTCACACTGGAATGTCCCTTGAGATGGGGAGTAATCCCTCTTCCATGGCAGCAAGACAAAGTGAATTAGTGTAATGATGATGGATGCACAGTCAAGTGCCACCAGATGTCTATCTCAGATGAAAGGGCAAACTGTCTCAGTGAGTTGAGTCTACAGAGACATCAGGGAGTGCTCAGAGCAGGGCCGCGAGGATGGTGAATGGCCTTGAGGGGAAGCTGGGTGAGGAATGGCTGAGGTCACTCAGTCTGTTCATCCTGGACAAGAGGAGACTGAGGGGAGACCTCGTTGCAGTTTGCAACTTCCTTGTGAGGGGAAGAGGAGGGGCAGGCACTGATCTCTTGTGACAAGTGACAGGACTTGAGGAAACACATGGGGCTGAGTC
Organism: Vidua macroura; assembly: GCF_024509145.1. Lineage (NCBI taxonomy): Eukaryota > Metazoa > Chordata > Aves > Passeriformes > Viduidae > Vidua > Vidua macroura. The sequence goes on from NC_071571.1 coordinate 128,067,078, forward strand.
ATGGGAGGTTTGGGTTGGGTATAAGGAAAAAGGTTCTTCACCCAGAGGGTAGTAAGGCCCTGGAACAGCTCGCCAGGGAAGCAAGCATGGCACCAAGCCTGACAGAGTTCAAGAAGCATTTAGACATTGCTCTCAGGCACATGGGGGTCTCCTGTGTGGGGCCAGGAATTGAACTTGGTGATGCTAATGGGTGTCTTCCAAATCAGCATGTTCTATGATTCTATAAGTTATCATGTTTAAATATGAGATATCAGAATCAGTCATCCTCATTATTCACAGAGATGATGTCATCAAAAAGGATGCCTCTCAAGGGTATCTACAGAAAAGTCAGTGGGAAAACATCTGGCATATCCATGCAACAGAAGATAATTTTTGTTAAACCAGGCAAGTCCAAACCACCATCCTAGTTAGGATCCACCAGCACCCAGCAATGAAAGTGTGCATTGGTTCATTAACACTTTACCAACTACTGTTAATCTGACAGTCCTTTCAAACTGTGAATAACATTCATGACTCCTTGATGTGGCATCAGGAAATCAGCATCCCAAAGGGACAAATTATATTTGTTTCTGTTTTCTAGTGATCTGCTGAAGGAACAGATCCTGGATTCCTGAGAGCCTTTCTCACAGTATCAAAAGCAGAAAGTTGGTGAATCTGTTTTCAGTTGCCTGATCTTTGGAGGAAAGTGGCCAGAACAAGTCTGTGTTCAAATTTCCCAGACAGGGGAGGAGTGACAAGATTGGTAAGGGTGTTAGAAGTCCCAGTTCTGCAAATGTGAGGAAGCCATCTGGTTTGCATTATGGTGACCACTACATAGAACTCCAATTTTTGCTGACTTTTTTCTCCCTGGAAAAATTGTTGCTTTCTGCTGATAAAGTACCGTGAACCTCTTAAAATGGTGGCCATTATGTTACTTACAAGTGGAAAAGCATAAAAGGCTGGTCTTGAAATAATTGGTATTAGGATAGATTGAGAACTTCCCTATATAGTGTAAATTTGTGTCTTATTGAAAAAAAATAAAGGTAGTTATGATATACTCTACAGCAGATCTTTTTCTCAGGCCTCACATCCACAATGTTTGCTAGATTTTTTTTTTTTAATTACTCTTTCTGAACAGGCGATTTTTGTATTGACCAAGGCTACTCAGACCCTGCTCTTGTTCTGCCTCATGTTTTCTGTGATGACCCTGATTTCATCCTTCTTCTGTTAGTTGCTCACATCCCAGTAAGCTGATGCCTACTGCAGTTTCTGAGTAAAAACATCAGCATTACAGTGAAATATTCATTCATTCCAAAATAATGTTTTTGCTTTTAAAATTAATTTTTGTCTTCTCCTTTTATATCTGTTTTTCTTTGATGTTGGTGGCCAAAACATTTCTCGTGTCTGTAATTAACATGACTCATTTATAGTATTCTTCCTCTTCTTGCTTCCTCGGAAGCCACATTTGGACAGACTTTAAGCAGATCTCATTTTCTAAGGATACCCTTTAGCTTTTTCCTAATGTTTTCTTTTTTATTTCTTTTTTATTTTTTTATATTTTCTTTGAAATGTTGTAAAAGACAAGTTTAGTCAAATAGCCTGATGGGCTGGAACAATATTTAATTTATGTGTTTTTTTGTAATGAGAATCATTAAATTTTTGGGTGAGGTACTAAAGTTGTCACTAAACTAATACATCATTTCTCTATGGGAAATCTCCTGGAGAGTTCTTTCAAGCTCAATTTTTTCAGATTTCCAAGTACACTGTATTAGGCATCTGAGCATTAGAGGTCTGTTAAATGAAGGGTCTCATGCCTCTGAATACATGACAATTCATGACCAGCTCAACTTTTCAGCAGTACAGATTTATTACCCATTATTTACACTTGTTAACAGAAAGCTGATTCAGATCAGAAGGTTCAAGGACACTTTGAAAACCCTCTGAAAATGTGGTACTGTGAAAAAAAATTAGGTGAATTTTTAGATAGCACAAATTTATTGAATGTGAAATTTAAGCATTGACATAATAACATGAAACTTGGCAAATTAAACTGAACACTTACACAGAAATGTGTAGCTCGTCTGTTTTCACACAATGAAATTCTATGCAGTGATTTATCTGCAAATGTCTCTACAAAAATGCAGCTCTGGTTATAAGTCCTACTTTTGGTTTTAGATAAAATGCCATATTAGGTGGAGAACAGAAGGAAGTATTTTGTTTTGGATCATTTGTGCAGCTGCCCTAGTAGCAAGCAGACTTACGTCTGCAAAAAGTAACCTCTGTATATGGTTTGCAACAACTTCCTTTGGGCTGAAGCATCAGCCTGACCTCTCAAAGGGCCAGGCTCTGGCATGTTTGTTATCACTGAGTACTGTGTATCCTGTCCCCAACAGTGAGCTCAGAGGATACTGATGACTAGGACAGAGAAGCAGCCGTGTGTATTTGGAACCAGGAGTTACTAAATCCTATATCCTAATTGATATCCTCAGGGGCAGTGATCACTAACAGTTATCTCTGAATTCTCTAGAGTTTACAATTGCTTAACAGCCATTGGAAATCACGCCATGTAAATTTAACTGCCAAAAAAGGCCTTTAGAAACCTGATGTTAGATACTCATAATTAAAAAATCTGACAGTGTAAAAAACTATTTTGATCCAGGATACATTCTGGTAAATCTGAATGTTTTCTTACACATAGGTTACCTTTTCTTGTTGTTTAATGTACATTGAAAGGAAAAAATTAACTGGTTTATTTCCAGATATTAAAGAATGCCTTTTCTACTTCGACTGAAAAATACTGTCTTTTTCATGGCTTTGGAGATTAGCCTTGTGTGTCTTAACTGTAGAAACTGAATAATCAATTGTTTAAGTGAGCCTGCTGCTCACATGTGTTGTTTGTTTTAGCTTATTTTCCAGGGAAAAAAAAGTGAATAGTTTCATTTTTCACTTGCAAGGAACAAGAGGGCTTTCAGTGCACTAAGCTGTGTGGCCTTCTTACTTTATTTTGTAATAAAAAGTTAACACAATAGCAGGAAGAAAAAAGTGAAGATTAATTTTAAATTTAACTTCAGAATTTCTACACAAGTATATGAACACTCTGAAAGGGCCAGATGTTAGAGTTAAATATTTTACCTTAGGACACATATTTTTATACTGTTGGTTCATGTGTATATGGCAGGAAACAAAGAGGAAGAGACTGGTTCTCAGAAAGGAAAGAACATTTTAATATTGTTTATTGAAGTTTTGAATCTATAACTGTTCCCTACAAACAGGTTGCTCATTGGCTTAACATAATGGTGACAAAATTCCAGCTGCAGGAGCTATCTTGGTTTTCCTGTGGCATATTTCTGTCAACAGAGGTGATGGAAAGATCTCTCCAAAATTAGTGTTGCTGATGGCAGTGTTGGCTCTGGTCATTGCTAAATCTACATCTGTACTGTCCAAGGCTTGCAGAGTTGATGAACTTAACCCATTCAGAAACTGAAACTAAAGGCGTGACTAACAGGCCTCCTCAGCAAGTGTAGCTCCAGCTATGATCAGTGTTAGCTGTACTCCATAGTAGAAGAGGTAATATCCAGTTTGTCATCTTCTACACTGATTTGCTAAATCAATAAAATATATTAAGACCATTCAGTTACATATTCTTTCCCACTTACCTGTACTAATGGAAAAGTATTGCGACTAGTGAGCAATACATTTTCAACATTATTGATTTGATTTTTTGCTGTCCCCTGTAGTGGGGGTTGGCATCCTCATGTTTTTCTGCACTTGAAGCCAATATCAAATAAGGTTTCAGGTTTACTTCCTAAAGGTCTGGCTGTTTTTGAGATGTCAGGGAATCCTGATTGCTGTGAAATGAGGGTAAGGTGAGGCAGTTATCTGAACAGCAGGTCAAAACTGATTGTTGAAATCCAAAGCTGTACCAACAAACTTCAGGTATAAATCACAGAAGAAACACGAGCCAGTAACCCAAAAAGTCTATAAAACAACCAGAGAGTTTCAGAAAAAAAGAATTTGTAGAGAGCCTTTGTCTGAATGACCTCTGATTCCCAGCTGTGTTGGGAATAGGCTAGGTGGGATCTGGGTGAGGAGTTGAAAGAGCCCTCACCTGACTTAAAAGTGAGGATACTTAAACAGGCACATAGAGACATAGTATCTGCCTTGGGAGAATGCATCTGTTGAAAGCATTACATTTAAACTTTTTAAAACCTCCCTCAGAACACTGAATTAATCATTATGAAGCAGAATAAACCTTCTAAACTGCTTGTCTTCCACTGAAAGTACAAACAAAATTGTTCACTTTTGTACCTTCATTAAATGCAGTTATTTTGGAAATCAACATCCTCTTGAGTTATCAAATGTACAGATGCCACTCATGTGACAAAGTAGATAAGTAAAATGTTTTTTCTACCACAAAGTTTCGTGTGCTCAAGTTTCCCAATTGTAAGGAGGAATGATGATGTCTTCTGTTTGTATATTTTGTACTCAATAGATATTTGGGGAAGGATTTTTTCTGGTTTTGCTGACACACAATCTTTGCCAAAGCTGCACTATATAAAGTATGAATTGACTAAGAAAAATTTCCCAAACCCTCTTGCAGAAAAACAAATTATTCATTTTCTTAGTAATCGTACTGACTCTTTTCTGATGTTCAATGTAAAATCTAGTTTCCTGTTGGTTTCTTTTTGCACCTACTTCTATTACTTTTCTTTGCCAGCTACTTTCAAGTACGGTATGCATTATCTAAGATCATAACCAGTGAAATGTAGGAACAAAATTACATTTTCTGTTCTTTCTTCTCACTTTCTTTCAGAGAAAACCTCACTTAAAAAATAAGTGCCATTTTCACCTTCTTGGTTTTGCCTTAAACTGCAGAACTGGTAAGCTATGCAAATCCAGCCTACTCCCCTATTCCCTTGAGTGCCAGGTTACTGGAGGTACTATTTTCCCTTCCTTCCTGTTTTGGTGGTTGAGTTTGTTCCAGTGAAGCTCAAGGCACACTGAAGAAAAATTTGTACCCTGACCTTATCCTGATGCTTAGTCAGGACACAGACAAAATATGTCCTAACACAAACAAGTTGAGAAGTTCAGCTGAATCACACCTGATTTAGACATTCATAATGCAGACAGTAAATATGCTTAATACATGTCCTTATGAAACACATGGTTTCCTGGTACCTGAAAAAACTTGAATTGTTATTTATGAATATCTGTGAGTAATGCAGCCTTCTAAGTACAGCAGTACTCTCTGGCAATGTCCTGGGGCTGTTTGGTATTGCAGAGTCATTCTCAATTGGTTGAGGATTGCTTAGGTAACTCCTCCAGGGAACAAAATTAAAATACTGCAACCCCACAACTTTAATTAAAGCCAATGCTAAAAAACAGGAAACCAGAATTGGTTTCCCATCAGTCTATCACCTCTCCTTCACTACCTCTGCTCTACCTCTCTCTATATAAAGATTAAAATGTTAAGAAATAAAACATAAAAATAAAAAAGCAAAAGTGCAAAGAAAAAGTGAAAAAAATATTGAAAAGACTGACTAGTTCTGTCTTACATTTTGCAAGCAACTAAAAGTCTTTTTTGTGAGGGCAAGTGAGATCAAGCCATGAAAGTTGTTAGTTAAATACAGGATCTGCACAGAAAAATGCTAGTCTCTAACTTTGCCTGTTTTTATATCTCGTGTAATTGTGGCATTTGTAAGTGGTACTGACAGAAACCGCATACTAAGTTCATGATCTTGAAACATAATTCCCTTTTACTGTAAACAGCTCCATGTGCTGACTCTGAAGGGAAAAAGAGGTGAACAAAAAATATATCTCTCAATCTGCCCCAAAGCATGTATATAAAAAGCCTAAAAATAGCGTATGACAAACAATGAAGAAATCATGCATGTTAATATCTAGATAAATTGCATTATATAGAACAGACATTCCTTTCTAAAAAGAAAGAATGTCTGGGAGACTTAGACATCTAAATAAGTATTTTCATTTTTTCTTGATTTGCTGTTGTTTTATTTGGTAAATTTTGGGATCTCCTTTACCTGCTGTACCTGGTATTAAAAACTAGGCTGGTCAGATTAGTCTATCAGATGTCAAGGAGGTTTATACGTGGAGTATATTTACCTTGAAGTCATACCCTTTGACAATAGAAAACTTCTAGGAGAAATGAAAGTTTAGACTTATTCAGCAGTCTTAATGGCTTTTTCATTAATTTTCTTTAAAGCACAGTTTATCTGTGAGGCATTTTTGTCTCATATTTTAGTCATACATTGCAAAGGGAATTATATTTTTTTTCCTGTCTCACCTCTTCTTAGGCCGGTTTTATTTTTGTCGTCTTAAGCTTATTGATATCAGGAAAACCTTGCTTTATCTAATGAGGATGCTGATGATTCTGACTATTTATTTAATTTATTAAACAGCATATTAGAGACAGATGATGAAAAATACTGCAAGATTTCTTGATCAGGAGAAAAAGATGAACAGTACTTTGGTTCTTCCCAGTGGAAATACTGATATTTAGAGAGCTCTCTGTGCAACAAATGTAGAAGCTAAGAAAATCTCTTAGTAGAACATTTAAAAGCATTTAAAATTTAAAAATAAACTTCCTTTTAATTGGCTGTTCTGTGGCTGGTCACATCAGAGAAGCTATTTGTCCCTCTCTGCTTATTTTATTCCCCTCCACTCCCCCTTTCTGCTAATAAAAAAGAAACCTAAATTAGCAGAAAATACTTTGTCAAAATATGGAAGGGCAGAGGTCTTTCAGGGTATCTTGTGTGAACTGGGTTTCAAAAATGGATCATAACTGTTGTCTTGATGAAAACTCTGGTTTAGTCCTGGCCACTAAGATGCCTGAGTATGTGGTTGCTACTGAGAAGACAACATCATGCTGGGTGACAGCAAGGCAGTGATATCTGAGCTGCCACACTCTGTTCCTATAAATAACATAATTGACTACTCATTCTCAGATGACTCCAAATGGTATTTAAAAATCTAAGTTGACTTTAAATGATGACTTGTGGTTGCCAGATATATCTGATGTGGCCTATCCTTTTATCTCTTCCTGTCTCTTCTACAGAATTCTTCCTGTTATACATTTCTTTCCTATTTTTTTTTACACACTCATTTGCTGGTGAAATCTCTCATTACTATTTAATTTTTGTTGGTATTTTGGTTAGGTTCTTATAACATGCATACTCAATTCACTGTTTACATAAAAGGGTCTTTTTAAAATACAAGAAAAAAAATGTTCATTGCATAATTCACATATTTATAACAGAACAGAAGAAAAAACTAGACAATATTACTGCTGATGAAATTGTATGTAGACTGCTAGTGAAAAGCAATGTGGTGACAGCACTCAGTGTTTATCTAAATGCCCCCAAATTGTTTTGCTAATGGTCTTGCTATCCACAAGGGATCTCATATGCCAGACAATAATTATTTCCCCTGTTTCTCTTTTTAATGATGGCCTCTTATATGAATATGCCCCCTAATAAGAAAAGCTTTTAGACAGATTAGATTTGATTCTGATTACCACTGGAGAGGCTGCTAAAAGTTCCATAGAAGTTTTTATTTATGCTTGGAGTACTGTAACTGGGCATAGACCTGCTGTGTCTGTGGGATTCTGGGTTCCAGGGATCCTGCCTCTGCTGCATCAGCAGTTTTCAGATTAAAAAAACCTGCTAGTGGAGGTAGAAACAAACTCAGCAGGGATTAACCACCTGCAAATTTATCCAGCTTCTTGAGTGTATTTCGCCACCAGTACTGATTTCCATACTGTGTCTCACAAAGCCAAAATTTGTAGCTTCAAACCCAACTCATACATTCCATAAATGTCTTCAGGTGATTTTTCTTTTTATAAAATGACTAAGAATTGTTTCTAAGTCCTCTTGCTTTTCCTTGTGTACAATTGTCCTTGCTTCAGGAAGGATAATGTTTGCTATGGGGTTTGCTATGGGGCACTTTACTATGGGGTAGGTTCCCCTAAATTACTTGGAATGTTGATGATCATCTGAAGGGAAGATATATGAACTCCATAATTTTTTTTATATTATTAAAAAATAACACAGTGTTGATGTTTGCTATGAAGAAATATCGAGTCTTTATGCAATAATGCCTAATCTCTTCATTCAAATAAAATTCAGAAGTCCATATATTTAATAATGTAAACTATGCTAATTTCAAAATGCTGTTTTCAGAGCTCCAAAAGCTTATTCTGACTGCAGGGACATGGTTTCCTTTTTAAAAAGTTTCTTTACCTTAAAGAAACATTGATTTTGTAATCAAGATTAAGAAGCACTTAAATATCAATGAAGTTTCTAAAGGAAAACTGCAAAATCTATCTTTCAAATCTTGGTGGTCAACTGAAAATCTACTTAATCCATTACAGCTAAATCCATTACTATTACACATGCTCACAGAGAGTATCTAAACAGTTGAAAGAAGAGACAGTTCTGTGAGAGAAGAAAAAGGTTTTTTAAAAATAAATAGGCAGCATAAAGGTTGTTTGACTTTCTGGGAATCAGATAGTTCTAAAGGACTGTGAAGAAGAAGGAATGGAGAGAAAATTTCAACATTTTTCCTACCTTCTGAATAACAGAAAAGAGTAATACAATGATTCTAGGAATGAACTGCTGGATAAAAAGAAAGACTTTTATTTTTGGACCTCTTCCAACAAGAAGAAGCAGCTGTTAAATCTGTAAAGTTTCCCCAGTCTGATCAGGACAGTGTTAACATATCTGCAAGGCAAGAGTATGGAAAGGAGGTAAAATACAAAAAATTCCTTAGCATCAAGATATGAAGAAGAAAATCAATTGAAGCACTGTATGAAATTAAATTAAAAAATCCTGGACTGCCTATACTAGCATAAAGAATCTTGGCAACAATAAAGATTATTACATTATTAGTCAACACTTGTGTAATTTTTATTAACATGATATCAATGACATTTTCTTAAAAGATTAGAGACATGAAATCACTTGTTCCAAAGTATCTAAGGAGGATGGCAGCACAATGTGTTAAAAAAAGGTACTTTCTGCCTATATCTATACTAATAAATTCAACAACACTAGGGAATGTTACTGCATGTTGGATTTCATTGTCTATACTGTTTTTTTTATACTAAGAAAAATCCATGGCATGGTTTTGGCCTTCATCAACCAAAACTTTTCCAAACAATTCCTTGGCACATTATGAGTGTTAACCTTGATCGGGGAGCATTCCAAATAAGCAGTTTTTATTTAGTTACCCTGTTCGGAGGTTAAAACAAATTAAAAACGAGAATATGGGGCTCTAGGAATAGGATGGGGGACAGGAAACAAATAGATTTCATTTGTTGCTTTTTCCAAACTGAGTAATAGGTGATAAAGCTCTTGTTCTCTCACTGATAAAATGCAAAAAATATAAATTGCTTTCATATCATAAGAATATATCTGAGAATAACTTCTTTAGATTCATATTTATATACAAGGGAAAATTATCAAAGAACTTGTGCTAATTTAGGAATGCCTTTTTTTGTAAAATGAGATCATTTCTATAACTTACAGGATCTACATTGACACAAGCTTCTCCCAATCTGTCAGGGAGGATAACTTTAAAAAACTGTAAATAGTTACATAATAAATCAGCTGGGAAAGAATAAATTGAAAAAATGTGAATGATAGCTGAGACAATTTAAAGAATGTTGCACTAAGTGAGCCAAAACAATAATCACACAGTCAAGAATTGATACAGTAATGATGAATTTAAAAAAAACCCTAAACTGACCAGGGTTTTTAATTTCTGAAGGGCAATGATGAAAACAAAAGAAGTTGATGTGAGTGACCAAAGCAAAACTGAATATAAACCATAGAAAATTGAGAATGGAAGCAAATGTACAGAAGATACATCCATCAAAGTTTAAGGACAGCATGAAAGGATTTTTTGACTGTTCCTGTCCAGATCAGCAGAAGTGGGCATGATCAAGATCCTAATGTTATTTAATATCATCTTAGATCATTGCCAGAGGCCAGGGGAAATAATCCCTTGCTCAGGGGCCAGGGACTCTTTCCCTTCTGTGAAGAAAGGGTGTTCCTTTTCCTGTCAGAGGAAAGCGTGGCAGGCAAAAGGTCTGCCCACTACTGGGCATTTTGCATGTAAATCACACTCTCTTTGTACACTTTTGTAATTAATACTAGTGCTGTTATTGCTTGCTTTATCATCATATTGCCGTTTCCAGCAAATTGTTCTTATCCCATGATGACTTCCTTTCTTGTTCCCCACCGGAGTGAGGGAAGGGGAGTGTTTTGTGGTTTTCTTTCTAGTGGAAGTACTAAACTGGGGAATACCATTCCTAAATCATGACACAGCACAAGGAAAAGGAGGCTACTAACAGATACTTGTACATTTGTCAGTAGGAAAAGGGTAGAATTATTAGAAGTATTAAAGCAACAGAATCAGAAACGTTGAGTGAATGTAGAATAAATATATCATTGGGGGAAAATGCTAGATACAGATTTTTTGGCATATGTTAATCATGACCTTTCTACTCCAATAAAATTCTTAAAAACTTAAAGGAGATGAATATCTTTAAAATTATTGGGAACTGGTAATATGGATCTAAATATTTCGGAAGAGCTATCAGATATTAAAGAATCACAGAATCACAGCACCACAGAATCTTCAAGGAAGAGAAGATTGAAGGTTGGAAGAGACCTTCAAGATCATCTGTCCAACCCCCAACCCAGCACCAGAATAATCACCCCTAAACCATATCCCCAAGTGCCACATCGAGGTGCCTCTTAAACACAACCAGAGACAGTGACTGCACCACCTCCCTGGGCAACTTATTCCAATGCCTGAACACTCTTTCAATGAAAATTTTTTAATAAATATCCTGCCATAACATCTAAACTCCAGCAAAGTAGAACAATAATTGTTCTACTGTTAAAATGTGTTGTTGCTGTTAAAATGCGCAGTTATTGAGCAGCATGGCCTTGTACAGAGCGCAGATCATTAACACAAATTGATTGGGCCATTTCATAAGTTCAGGACAAGATGCATCTAAAAAGACCAAGTACAAATAATTGATTTTGGAACAAGAGAAACCACATTTGGAGAATATAGATGCTGAAAAGATGCAGATTGTATTTTTTTTTTTTTAGTTTAGTGGTTAGAAGCAAGTTTCAGAGTGATAGAATTGTAGGTGTGGCAGTCTTATTAATGTTAACAGGCTTAACAATTTAACTGTTTTGGATACAGATAGCAATATAAGGTAGTAGCAATGAGTTTATATGAACAATTTTTGGCACTGGTGTGATGCTTCCTTGAAATTCTGTGTCCAGTCCTGATGGTCATATTTCAAGAAGGATTTCTGAGAATCCAATCAAACGCAAAAAAGAATAAAATAAAAGCCTTATATTATGAAAGCTGACAAGCTCCCCTTGAGTAATTGTTAGGTAAAAATTGCAGTAATTCAGTCACAATCTAAATGTACCAGTAATAGGATCCAAAATTCATAATATGGTGCCTCAACCCATTAAAAAAAGGTTTAATGACTGAAACTAGAAGGTACAGTAATTCAGTTGAGAACTGTGCCTTCTATGACAGCAAGTTTAGCTAGCATCTGACATCTTAGTAAGTCAGCTATTTCACACCTGGAAACTTTGAAAGAGAGTTTGGGTAGAGGGTTTCTTTCTGTAACGATTTTTGCAATTTTACCACTGCTTCAAACAGCTTATCTTTTGCAGGGTGTCAAATTAGCATGACATGAAGACAGGAGCTGTAACCTTCTGCACAGTAGCTCTCAGTAGATTGCAGAGATTTAAAAAGCGTATGAGGAAAAAACATCTCTTGCATCTTTGACCTTTGTCTTACTCCCATCTTATTTCTATGCATTCACTCTTGCCTGTTGTCACAAACAGGACACTGAGCTAGACTGATCATCAGTCTAACACAATCAAGTTCTTACATTCTTACTATAGTGGCAATTCTTCCTTGAATTCCTATGAATGTCGAGATTTTATTCCAGTACATATAATTGTTATCTTTTGCAGGCATGAGTGGAAGAAAATAGTGCCATCTACTCAGGAAATTGTAAAGCTCTTTTAATAGCAGGATCTGTAATTATATACTGATGCCAGATTACCACAGGAACAACTAATGGAATCAACTGTGTAACACCACACGGACTACACACCTGTATTTTAACTGAAGTGTATTAATCTTGTTAACTATTTGGGGCTCTGTTCAGCTGAGTTAAATACAGCACCTACATCTTTCAATTAATACAGATTTCATCAAGGCTTTAATCATTTACTGCTTTCTAGGTTTCTCACCTGATCTTTAAAAGCGTGAGCTATTGGAGTCTTATGCCCAATCTATTATATATGAGTGTTATAAAACTTGATAAATATGAAGCTGCCTCTTACAAAAATGGCATTTTTCCAGTGGCAGAGATTACTTTAGAAGACATTTTGAGCTTTTCAGTAAATTGGTTGCAAATCATTTTGATGTTTAGTGTGTTGGGTGCAGGGATAGTGACAGGTTCTGACAAGGCAGAAAGTCCTGTGGCATTATCAGTAAGCCATGGAAATGATCCTGAAAAGGAATGCTACATTACTTAAATGGAAAAAGTGCTGTTGAGACTTTCACAATCTGTTCACAGAGGGCTTATAAACAGAGAGGTGAAATCAACTGAAAAAAGCTATTCAGTAAGAAGTATACACACACACCTCCTTCCTGATAGTATGTTCAGGTGTTCTATCAGCCAAGTAACAGACAGACTTTTAAAAGGAAGCAGAGAAGTGTTTCTGAAATAACTGTAGACAATTCCTAGAGAAGAAATGTGATTAATTTGAGCAGAATTTTCAATTAGAATGGAGTATGAGGAGGGGATCTAAAGGAGGGTGGGCCAGCTGATGTTTTTTTCTCAATATCCATGCATCCAGACGATGCTCATCCCGTGGACCAGTGGATACCTGCCTGACTTGTATGCTATGTGCATGAAACAGTAATCTTCTACATTTCCAGTCAGTCTCTATATGTCAAGTGAAGTATACTCTGGGCACCACATCTTTTTGAACACAATGTCAACACAGTAATATACCAATTCACCCCATGTTCGCATGATAAATGCCTACTGCCATTCTAGCGACCATTCTGACAGTAGTCAGTATAAAGTTTCTAACCTTACTATCTAGCATCTGGAGAAATAAGTATTTACTAAATTTGATGAAAACAAGTCATAGACTCATCGACTCACAGACTTAAAAAATCTTAGACTCATAGACTCCTAGAATCATAGGATGATAGAATTATAGAATCATAGAATGGCTTGTGTTGGCAGGAACCTGAAAAATCATCTAGTTCCAATCCTTCTGCCAAGGACAGTGACTCTTACTACTAGGAAAGGTTTCTCAAAGCCTCATCTAACCTGGCCTTTAGCACTTCCAGGAATGAGGTATCCACAGATTCTCTGGCCAGCCTGTTTCAGTGTCTCACCACCCTCACAGTAAAGAGTTTTTTTCCTAATATCTACTGTAAACCTTCTGTCTTTCAGTTTAAACCCATTCTCCCTTGTCCTGTAACTACCTGCTGTAGTGAAAGATCTGTCTTCATCTTTCTTGTAGGATCAGTTCAGGTACTGGAGGGCTGAAGATTATGAAACTTCCATCTATGTTATGAAAGTTCCAGATGTATACATTTTACTCACTGGCATAGCTGGCCAATTTATTAATTTTATGATATTGACCAATGAAAAACACTTGATAAAATATAGATTGGTGTTTTTACTTGTGTTCACTTTCTGTGAGAGTAAAGATGCCAACTACTGGCAAGCTGTAAACTCATTTAAAAACAGTGAAACTATTCATTAAGCTCAAAAGCCAATAAGATTCAGTATATAATACATATGCATGCCACATTGCACTAATAAAAAAACCCTAACAAATGGTAACCTATTTATGAAGTGCTTGCATTTTCCAAAGAAGAGGTCATTGCATGACTAATCAATTATATTTTTGTAATTATACAGAGAACAACAAAACCCCCCAGGAGATGATAAAAACTGTCTTAAAATTAAGCTAGATTTTGGTTCTGACAGCAGCTTGGTGTGCAGATAGACAGATGATAGTGCTTTGTGTGACCCCCAGGGTAAGAAAGCATGGTTACTATATATCCTATAAACTATAGATCTTGTGAGTGCCTGTGCCCTCTGAGCTGCCTCATGTCCACAGGTGCCCCATGCCCTGTCAAGACCATGCTTGGGGCAGAGGCTAGCTCCTCAGTATTTCTTACTAATTCATAAAATGCACATTTGCACCTGTCACAGGAGCTTCTTCCTCGTTGATGGACCAGCTGATATCAGCATCCTTACTATCCACGCTTGCTGACTGAGGAAGACAGTAAAAGTCAAGGCACATATTGGGTGGCAGAGCCTAAAAAGAATGCCTGCTGACTGATGCATATGAAACTGATTTTTCTGAGGAAATGAAGGTAGCACAGTGCTACTCAGTTCATTTTGGAATACCTTATCTCAGCAGATGAAATAAAGGATGAAAGTTCTTTATATATATATATATATATATATATAATATATATGTTTTCTTATGACAAATACTGGATAAAATTGAAGTTTTCCCAGAAGTGCTAAAGTGTGGTTGCCCCATCCCTGGAAGTGTTCAAGACCAGGCTGGATAGGACTTTGAGCAAGTGATAGACATTCCCTGTCCATGGCAGGGGAATTGGAACTAGATGATATTTAAAGTCTCTTCCAATGCAAATCTACGATGCTATGAAAACAAAATTTAAAAAAGGGAAAAAATAAATTAATCCACCATCAGGGTATACCTGTGGAGTAAGTCTGGTTTTAGCCATTATATAAGGTTTTTCCACTGGTCAACTCCCTCAGTTAACAAAGCTGAGGGCTTACTTCAAGCATAACTGTGCACTCTGACTCTTCTTCTAAGAAGTAATTTTTGGCTACTGCCCTCTAATTGACTGCAACTTCATTTAATAACTGTTGTGCCAAAATTCACTTTTCAACACACATTTTTAACCTTCACCATCATCTTTCTAAGAACTCCTGTTGTTTTTCATTTTGAACCTCATTAAAATACAAATAAATCATACAAGGCACTTATAGAGAAAGAAAATATTATAAATATGTAGATATGCACTTCTATTAACTCTGTGCTATCTCTCTCCTTCACAAAGTTATCTGTCTGACACATCTAATAATGCAAATGTGCTTGAATAGTTTCTTTTGTGTTGTAGCTTTCATATTTTCTCAGTAAATTTAAAACAACTTATTTTTTTAGCATGGTTGTGTTCTTGATTATTTTAACCAAAAGTTAAGTATATTACATAATTTATAAATTATAGATCAGAAGAATTGTATAAATCTTTTATTAATTCCTGTAGCCCTCATTTTTGTCTTTTCAAGGCAAAACTTGACAACCAGAATGGAATATGAGAAAAGTAGGTTTATACTGCTTAACAGCAGTTTTTCTAAGATTGTATCTCTTAGAAAGCTCCTTCAAAATTTTGACTGCCCAAACCACATAAGAATCTGATTTTATGACAGTGGTTGACTCCAACATGCTAAATTCTTAATACAGGTTTAGAGACATAGAAAAAGGAATATGAAAAAGGAAACAAATCTACAGAGCTAATTACATACCGAGAATCTCAAGACTATATTTTTGATAGGCTACTGTCAAAGAGATAGTAAGAGTACTATTTCTGCAGAAGAAAATAGACTACAGAAGAAAATAGACTATTTCAGTTGGAAGGGACTTAAAATGATCACCTAGTCCAACAGTAGAAACATACTTGCAGCACAAAACAGGGACAATTTAAGGAATACTGGTTTGTCTTTTCCATAAAGCCTGTAGCTATGCACTGCTTCCTCCAAGAGTGAAGCTGGCTGTAGAGGGCCTTGCTCATACCACCCTTCTCATAGAGGAGGCTATGTACTTACATCTTTGCTTTTTAGCTGCCCGCCTTAAGGATGGACTGTAAATCAGATCAGTGAAACATCCTGAACTAAACAAGTAGTTTGGAAGTGGCTTTCCAAGTCAGATTCCTCATTTGGCTTATGGTACAACTGAAAAAAGAGTTGCATCAGTGTAACTGAAATCAGTGAATTACAGCAGAGGGGCTGGACACAAGCAACAGGGCAAGAGAAAGAAATTGTCTTTTTACAGCTTTTATCCCTGATGGAAATAATGTCATGGAATGGCTACCCTGCCCCAGGAAGAGGGATGTGGCAGGAAACAAACAGCCCAGCAGTGACAACTCACTGTGCTATACGCCACACTCAGGACAGGAATTCTTACTTCCCAGCAATTTCCTTCCTGTACACTCATTTAACCATCACAGGTTGCCTTAAAAGTAGAGCAGGTGGGGGTTTTTCAATGCTTGTGTTGACTTTTTTTTCTGAATCTCTAGTAGAATTAATTGAGATGGTGGTTTAATTTGTCGAGAAAAAGAAATTTTGTTCCATTTTTTGAAAAGCAGCACTGAAGCTTCCATTCATCTGCTTTTCATCCAGTGTTCTTTTCTGGTCTCCCTTCTGTTTTCTGCTACACAATGCAGTATTATTATGAAAGCATTTAAAGTAATGACAACTATATTAAGAACACATCACTTTGGAAAAAAATTAACCATTTTTCTGTGTGTAGGCAAAAAAGGAACAGATATTTGCTTGCATTATGAAGGCCACACACACACACTGGGCAAGTGTTGCGTGATCTCTGAAAATTATCTAATTGAGCCACAGCTGGAGACAGTCACACATAACTGTGGCGCTCAGAGTGCCTGTGACGCCATTTCTTGTTCTCCACTCCCACACAGTTTTTTAGCCAGATTGCTAAAACAGGAATCTTACAGGATATTGAACACTGGCAAAAGATATGTACTTAGATATCAAAGTTAATATGCCAGTTCATCAAGTCTTCCTATGCATACTTCACAGAGGAATAGAGAAATGCTTCTTCAGAGTTGGATAAATTAGGATCTGGATGTGTATGATTTAAATCTCACTTTGGCTAAGCCCTTTTTTTCCTTTCCAATGGAGTCTCAATGAAAATTGAACAACTAATATAGAAACAGTCATTACCTTACTAAAGATAGACCTTGTTTGAGGAGCATACGTGGGCATGCACGTAGGCACAATTTTAAGTACATGGGTAGCCACCGGAGCATTTTTAAAAGCATTAAAGCATGTCTGAGCATCTTGTTAGGTTGTGTCCAGTGAACCAAACTCAGGTACTAAGAATTTTGCAAGTTATTTTGTCTGGGCACCCAGCTGACTTTGGGGAGTGCACCAGTAACACAGGCTTCTGCTTCTCTGTGCTCAGTTTGAAAACATGGTTCTAATGTCTGATCTCAGGCCAAGAGAATTTGATGGAAGTTTATACTTTGAAGTTGAATTCTTATGGAGCAACTCTTATATTTCTTGCCCAGCTATGGGCCAATAAAATGGCCAAGGAATGTAGAACAGCTTTCAAAAACATTATAAATAAAATAATAATAAAAAAGTATGTATGAGAACTACAGAGAGAAAGAAAAATCTAACAATTTGGGAAAATGGCTTTAAGGTTTAAATATTGTGCCGTATATTTGGTCCTTTGAAGTTTATAAATATTTACTACTGTATTAAAAATAGTTAGACTTTAGCATAACCACAACTGATGTTGAATTGAAGCTAGGACCAATCAGATCATATATTTAATATCATTAACTAAAGAGAATATGAACTACTGTCCCCATGTCATAGAATTATACCTCTCCACCATGAAATGAATAATTCTGAATTTTTAAGAGATAAAATGTCACGAGAAAAATTGAAAAATGCTTTCTTGAAAAGGAAGAAGTGTCATACCTTTCCTATTATTAATCTTTAATATCTTTATACTATTTGTTACATGCTCTAGCACGCATAAATATAACTCAAGGCATACAACACTTTCTTGTATAATGCAATATAATGAGTCTTTAAAGTAAGAATCAGTCTGTTTGAATACAAGGTAGCAGATGTGTATTCACTAAGATGAAAGAAAGACTTCTCTCACCAGTGCATAGAAAATTTATGCTTATAATTCCTCCTAGAGAATAGAGAAGAAATATTCATGAACAGAAGGCACAATGCAGTATGATCTAATGGAGCAATCTAATTCTGAAACCCAAGAATTTCTGTGCTCATCCAGGTATTGCTGTCAATGTTTTGAAACCCCTTTTTCTCTAATTCTCTCCCTCAGTCTTCTCAGCTGTAAATCCTGTGCACTCCAATGTTTTTAAATTTCAATATATAAAATGTATAAGATTAGGAGTTAAAATAGTGTGTTATTTTTCTAATAATCTATGATTCAGACTGCCAAAGAAGGAATGTGGAATGCACATGGGGTGTGATGAGTGCATGCAGACATCCTGTTGTATCTAAACTAATTTATACTTTGAAAGATTATTATGGTGGATGGTTTCACTCACTTCTTATTAATTGTAAAATACATAAATGAATGTATAATAAAAATAATAATGAATAATCTGAAAAACAAGTGGCTCCCTTCCTTGTACATCCATCCAATTTAATGCAAGGTAATGATGTAGCATATTTTCTTTATTTCCTAATTATGCTTTAGTGACTTTCTATGAAATTTGAGAGATTAGATCATATGCCTTGTGTATAAATGAGGGATGAATCTTCTTTCAGGGAGTGCTAACTCTGTCTGATACTCTTTCCAACCTCTAGGACTCACAGATAGTCTAGGTTGAGGCTTCTCCCTTTTAGAAGCTTTCCCCCTTTACATGGAAACAGTCACCTTCCACTGGGAGCTTTGCATTTGACTTCAGTGAGGTTAGGATTTCAACTTAGTGTGTAATTCTAATTCATTACTCAAAATAAGACTTTGGATGGAAAGTCACTTATATGGTTTTAATAAACGGATGTGTAGCATTTTGTGAAAAAATGCTTTTTTCACTCATCTTTCAGTAGCAAAATGAGACACAAGAATCTGATCTGAATTATGTCTTGCACTTAACCTGAATGAAAAACTGACATTTTAATAAATATTTACATCTTCAGAATATAAAAAAAGAGTCACAATTAATGCCAGATCAATATCCTGGCTTTAGATATTTTGACAAGTAATTGCCCCCCCACAACAAACCCCGCCAACTCTTTGCTTCAACTTCCCCCACCTCTTCTGCCAGATTTTAGAATTTGAAATTAAAAGCATAAATTATATGTTGTAGCTTGGAGCTAAAAACTGATTCTGTCTCTGAATGTTCTTTTAGAACCACAGCCAGCCAAAACTAATTCAGCACAGTCTCATTGAAGTGCTTGGAGCAGTCTGTCTAAACAGCACAGGCCTTCTTAATTTACCCAGTGCTCACACTGCCTCCGATTAGGATGAAAGTGGCTGTGCCATCGAAGAAAAAAGTAACTTGACTCTTTCAGGCAGCAGCTGAGATAGTAGGAAAACTTGCACAGATCAGGCTTCTAGACTCAGGTCAACTCCATACCTTTAACTTTCCTGAAGGCCTAACAAAATATTTGAGGAAACAGGAAATCTTCCCTGTTTGTATAGCTGCTGGACATCAGATGCTGCATCTGCCTTTGTGCAGACCTGGCTTTTATCAGGTGCCAGCCACAAACCAGATCATTTTAGCGGATTTGCTCCTTGCAGACTATTTTGGGTCATCTCACTGAGCAAGCTAGAGGATTTCTGAACTCTCCCAAGCTCTGCTTGAGCTATCATTTGCTCTTCAAAAGCAGACAGTGGCAGGGATCTCACAGGAAAGTGCAGGAAAACCTCCTGCGTGCAGTCACACAAAGCTCTGTACCAGAGCAATCCTTTGCAGGAGGAGACGGTTCAGCTTTTGCTCACACGTGCGATTCTCTTTTCACATTTCTAACAGAAATCTATGCACATAGAACTTCAACTCAAGATCTAAGGTTCTGGAATGTGGTACTAAGGCACAGACAGGAGGTGCTGGAATGATCATTGCTTGTGCTTGTCAGTTATAGCTACAGCCATAATGGTCCATTGGATGAGTCAAGGAAGAATTCTATATGCAAATATAGAATTAGAGCTTCTAATATAAGCTGATTCCACCAATGGGAAAAGTAAGGTTGAATTTGTAAGGTTGAATTTTCTAATCTCAGGGTTTTTGACTTTTGAAATGTTAATAATATTCTTTTGTTTAACATACAAAAAAAAAAAAAATACTGTGTCATGTTATTTTCTGCGAGCTATGTAAACAAATTTGTCATGACAACAACTATATATTTGTAGTCTAGTGATTTCTTGCCCACCAGTATAAAAAATAAAAATAACAGTGTTTTTTCCTTAAATTATGCCTGTTCTGCAACAAAAATTACAATCATTTGAGATGGTCTGCTTAAGTTATTAAGTGTGTGAAACAAAAAAAAATAGAAATAAGACTTTTTTATCTTCAAAAGAGTTTGGCATAAGTGTGAGATAAAAGCTTAGTTGGTATTTGTTTAATCTGATTTATTTTCCCTGCTACTAAATCTAAATTTATATAATTGTAGAGGGGTAAATAGATCTCAGAGATTTAAAACCTCAAAATAATAGTGAAAATACTTGAAATTTGTATGGTTAATCATCTTATTCTTGAATAATATGACCTTTAGGATTTTTGGTGGACTTGGAGATAAGTAGGTGAAATAAGAGAGTCCCTGTTATGTTACCAGGTTTTTTTACAGGATTGTTTATTGGTTTTATTCAATTTACTTTAATGTACATAAATAGTTGAGGCAAATTTGACCTATATAGAAAGCTGCAAAAGTAGTTCTTTTATGATGATAGTAATATATAAAAATAATGAGGCAAAATTATTTTGTATTTTATCCATGTGCTGGAGAGAAATTCCATCAACAGAAATCTCTGTGCTTTTTGAAATGGTTCTGTTTCCTCTCTCATATATTCCCATGGAAGCATTAGTCTGGAATGAAAATGGAGAAGACAAAGGATGTAATTTAAATCTTCACAAGAGAGTCAATTTAAAATACGAAAAGTTCACAAATCAATAGTATTATAACAGTTATTGAATTTAAATATTAATAAGATGGGAGGAATTGATGGAGTGGAACCAGAGCTACTTAAAATCAAGCACATTATATAGCTAAACCATTAGCTGAAATAGGAAATCTAATTTTCTTACAACTACTGTACCTAAAAATTGGAAATACACTGTTGAGATTGTGATTCATAAAAGTGGGGAGTAACTTCTCCCTTCTATTACACTTAACTCAGTGAGTGCCATGACCACTTCACATCTTCTTTTTGACACTGTGATAAAGGTCAGTATTAGGCAGAAAATAACCTCCAAATAATCTACTATCTATGAATTGCCTATCATAAATACATACATAAAATTGAAATGAGGAGCCTGGCCCTATACTACTGAAATCAAGTTGGCTATAAACTATATAGCAAAATTCCTTTGACTTTCCTGTCACTAACCATGTTACTATGCCAGAAAAAGATTTAGCCTCATCATTTCCTTCAGCAGAATTGTGAAGGCTTCATGACATTGCTCTGTGTCACTAAAGAAAATTATTTCATGATAATTTTTGTGAGACGGGGCTTAAATTTTTACCATGACAATGAAACAGATAAGAAGGCATATAAGAGAAATGTCACAAAGGTACTATGAACATATGTTTTCTGTAATCTGGTTCCATGCCTTCAGATTCATTAGGGTTGTTTTCAGTTTTGGGTTTTCTTGGTGGCTTTTTTTTTTGTTTTAAGTTTCCTCAAAAACAAACTACAGAATAGTGTTTCACCTTCTTTTAGAGCAGTGTCAAGCACTAAGAATTATTTTTCAACACACAATTAAAATAAATAGATTTTCATAACATGAAAAAAGCCTGTATGTCTATTAGAAGCTCATTTTAGAACAGACCTATGGCAAGAGTACATTATGAGTGCCTACAAGTGCATGTAAATAGCTCTCAAGAATATATAAGTAATTTTGATATTTATTTGACCATTTAAACATACTATTGCACACTGTATGTTAAGTTGGAACACACAGTAAGATTTTCAGTGAAAACTGCTGGATTTATTCTTCCTGATCTGGCAGTAATTCTTTACATTTATGAGGATCTATGCAATGCCCCAGCTACCTAAGCATTTGAATATCTGGGCTGAGAATATTTGTTACTCTTGAAGTCTTTCACAACCTTATTTCACATCTGGATGAGGAAAACAGACTTACCTCAGGATGAGTCACTCATCCGCTCACAGGATATAATAATATTGCTTGTCTGCTTTTCCTTTGTTCTGTTATTTTCTTCCTTCTTATTGAGTTAATTAGTGTTGTAAGATCTAAAGGTCATGAGCAAAACCATGCATGAAACACTGCAATGGGCTGCTGCCCATTGCTTCCCAGGCATCAGAGAAATTCTGTCTGTGAGGTGAGCAGCTCTGGTGCTGGCACAATTGACAGCAGAGCTCTCCAGTGTGCTGCAGGAGGGTTTCCCAAACCAGAGGAACTAGTGGGGAAACAGAGAGCCTCCAGGAGCCCATAGCTCATGCAATAACTCCTTTTTGAGCATATACACAGAATAACAATGTCACATGAAATGGTACAGTGCTATATTTACCTGCAGTAGTACAGTCAGAGTTGCCTTCCCACCAGAGCAGAGCTGTGCCAGCCCATGGGACTCCAAGTGGTGTATTGACTGTGCTTGTGGTGCTGAAAGAAGCAATTCCCTTGCTGGTGTTTGGCTTTGTCATTCTGTGAAGTCCAAGGTCGGATCAAAGTCTACAGTATTCAATTCTTTTCACAGAATTCACAGAATGACAAGGTTGGAAGAGACCTTCAAGATCATCGAGTCTAACCCATGCCCTAGCACCACAACTAAACCATGGCAGCGGGTGCCATATCCAGTCTTTTTTTAAACCCATCCAGGGATGGTGACTCTGCCACTTCCCCAGGCAGACCATTCCAGAACTTTAGCACTCTTTCCATGATATCACTTTTTCCTAATATCCAACCTATATTTGCCTCAATGCAGCTTGTGACTGTGACCTCTCGTTCTCTCAGTTGCTGCTTAGAGAAAGAGACCAACCCCACCTGACTACACCCACCTTTCAGGAAGTTGTAGAGTGATAAAAACACCCACACCCTCTCTTCATACTGGACATAGTTTCTCAGGCTTGGTAGAAGAACATACCAATGTAAGTATGAACAGCCTTGTTTAAAAATGCATTGACTGGTAGTTTCAACACTGAACTTTTCTTTTGCTATGAACTTGAATCTCTCTTTGTTCATATCTCCTTACATTTCCATTGTGACCCATTGAGACCTGTTGCTATTTGTTTTCTAAAGTCTCTGGTGTACTTAAATCTATGTTGTTTCAATTTTTTTTTTTTTTTTGTGTTGCAAAATTTAGACAAATTTTCCTCTTTAATGCTTTTGATATTTGCATCATCATCAGATATTCTTTTTGTTTGTTTGTTTGTTTGTATTTGTTTGTTTGGTTTTTTTTTAGCAAGTCTGTGTTTGAGTTCCAACATATAAAGAGGTTAAGGGGGAAAAAATGTGTGAAATAATGAATGCTTATATCCAAAACATAAAGTCAGCATGAATATTGTTATCATTTGACTATATGATAATTCAGCAGATGACAAGATTAATATTAATCAGCCTACAACTAGAGCAGCCTACACTCATAAATAAACCACTTTGAAAGACAAATGAAATGCAGTAAACACACAGACTATGATGAATTCATGCTCACTTGAAAATCAGAATACATGAAGTTTTCTAAGAAAGTAATAACAGAGAATAAAATAATAAAAAGTTTGAGTTAAAAAGCTGGAAGCATCGCAAGCATCCATGACTCTGGATAGTGATCAAATAAAAATCTCCAAAGTTAAATTTTAAAATTATTTTTACTTAACAGATATAAAACGTCACTTGTGGCTCCTGCAAAACTATAATTCATAACTGAGTAATTAATTTATCAAGGCCATCTGGAATGATGGTTCTAATAGTGGGATTCAGTAAGACACTATCTTGGGTAAGGTAGCAAATGCACTTTGGTCTTAAAAGGTCTGTATGTTACACAGATCATCTAGCCTGTTGCCTTTAAAAGATAACAAGACATACTAAGAGATCTGAAAATATAATTAGGTGTGTATCATGGAAGATAAAATATGAAAATTTTACATCCTGACACAGTAAAGAAATGGAAATGACAAAAGAAGAGACAAAAGTAGAGTGGGAAAAAATTACAAGTCTGATTGGATGTTTGATTTTTTTTTTCCTTTAGACTTCTAGAATTTTACATTGTGGTGGAATGACCATAGCTGTATGCCAGGTGCCCATCAAGCTCTTTTATCACTCCTCCCCTAAGCAAGAGGGTGGGAAGTAAATAAGACAGAAAAAAACTCAGGGGTCAAGAAAAAGGCAATTTAATAAAGAAAAAGCAAAAACTGCACAAAATAGCAAAGGAAAGCAGAAGAATTAGTCTCTACTTTCACTCAGCAGACAATGTCCCACTATTTGCAGGAATTAGGTCTTAAGAACATACCGCAATTTGTCTAGAAGACAAATGTCAATAACAAAACACAAACACACCCTCTCCCTCCATCCCATGCTCCACACCTTCTCTCAACATTTTTTTGCTGATCAGATGTATGAAATACCCCTTTGGTCAATTTGGGCCAGTTGTCCTCATTGTGTCCCCTCCCAAGTTCTTGTCCACCCTCATCCTACTGGTGTTGGGGGGATTTTGGAGAGACAACCTTGATGCTGTGTGGGAGCACTGCTCAGCAGTAGACAAAAGAGTCATGTGTCAACAGCTTGCTAGCTAGAGAAGCCAAGATCACCACTATGAGGACTGCTTATGGGAGAAATCAGCAAAACTCAATATATTCACCATGAACCTTTTATGGTAATATGTGGGTGAATTCCACACACCTTAGATGACTCCTTTCAAGGAACACTGTGAAATAATGATGGTTTTTCTACCCTGTGGGGCCCATTCGAATTGGAAGCCATGTAGCTTTAGGGTTGATTCTGTGGAAAGTACTGTATTTTTGAAAAGGAAGAGCATCTATCAAGCCTGGGAACTGAAGAAACCTCTTGTTAACCAACTGTGTTGCTCAAAAAAGTATGATATACAGAGTCTAGTTTAGTCGTCTCAAGTTAAAGTTTTGTACTTCATCCCTTAGTGACAAAAAGACTTCTGGAAAGAGTTAGGATAAAACACAGTGGCAAGAAAGAGGCTAAACATTTATAATTTACAAGCATGGTGATAATTTGAGGCTGGAATATCAAAGAACAGATCAACAAACAGAAAATATAAGCAAACAAGCTCAGTCTAGCCATAGTTGTCTGAGATGAGTCAGATCATGACAGCTTTGTGAGGATAGGGACCAATTCCTCTTGAGAGAAAACACAGGCACATGAGTAGCAGCTGTAGCATGGTTGTGGTTCTTGGGATTTGTGCTGAGCAGAACGACACACACACACACACACACACACACATGGATGCACAGCAAGTGCCCTGCTGTAGCAGAAGACAGCTCTCTGCTGATATGGTCCTCTGGGTCCAGCTGTATCAACTTTGTTACATAACTGATTAAATGGGGCTACATAATAATTGCATCTCTCCTGTGTCTATCATCATTCACAGAAGTATGGCTGCTATACTGTGTGAGTGCATGTGTTAATGTCTCCAGCAAAGAACTCATGCCCCAGTAGGAGAATCCCCAAAGTAGCTACAGTCTTATTTACTTGAGCTGTGGAAGCTCATACCCACATGACAGCTCAGATGACAGTCATACCATATGAGTCAGGCAGGCAAGAGTATGTCTCTGGTACTCAAATGATTTTAATTGCGATGAGAGTCTGCATGAGCCCTGCTGGCCTTTGTTTTTTAGTCTGTAGCAGAGTCATTAGTGACATGGGCATGGTTAGACTGTGTAGCCAAAAGTAATTATTTTCTATTTGTGGAAAATTTTAACCTTAGCATCAGAGAGAATGTGTGTGTCACTTCTGATGAAAACAAAGGTAGTGAAGGATAAAGAAAAGCTGAGGGGAGGGAAGGAATTAGTGGCAAACCAGTGTGACAGAAAAGCAGATCAGACCGACTTGTAGGCATTTCAGTCCCACTTATATTGCTTCACAGTACTGACTGTTTGCAATCAGCAAGACAAAATCTGCTAAACATGAAAGTCACTTGAATAGACAATAGGTTATTTATCATGTTAGTAAAGAATTCTTCGATTTACTCTTTCAGCTTTCCATTCTTATAGCATCTCTCCTTTTTATTTATAAGAGTTTGAAGAGGTCTGCATTGAAACATAATTGGTTTATGGCTGCTAGCCACCTGACAAAGCTAATTGTTGGTTGTCTGTGCATTGGTCCTGTGAGAAAATCCTATGTCTGTACAGATTAGTTGGAAGCCACTGCCTCATAAAAGAGTCAGAATAAATCCTTTATCCATTCCTAAACAGAGTTGTAATAGATTATAGGGGTTTTTGAGGGAAAGGGCAAAGTATAGTACTAATCTGCTATTTATGAATGACAAGGCTTCTTCACCATTGAGTTCAATTCAAATCAAAGGGTACAAACATTAAGGAACTCAATTCAGAGATGATTCTGGCAGATACTTATTATTTTCAAACCCATTCCACCTTAATAAGTCTCTGGTGCTGAATGGATTATTTCAGGTTTTGAAAGACTGGGATTGTTGTATTTCTGTATTTAACTCCAAAATTTATTCCTCCCCTTACATTTTGAAATAAAGATATTTTTAAGTATTTATAGTAATGGACTTTTATGTCTTCATATATCAAATTTTTCTTTCAATCTTCAATCTCAAAAAATTTAAGACGCTCATGTTTTCAAAGTGTTTAAACACTGAATACTTATGGAACATTTGAAAAAAGCAAGTTAAGGCTTCACTAAAATCCATCCAAACAAAGTTCCCACAAAAGTAGATGAATACTTCCATAAGACGCAAGATAGTATCAGATCCAGATATTGTGCTATTAGTATTCAAAAGCAGAAACTTAAATACTTATTTGGCAATTTTTAAATAAAAAAACATTTGAAAATACTACTTTTTTTTGCATTAATTTACCTGCGGTGAATCACAAGACATAAATGAAGAAATAGACACAAGCTTTAGTGGTGAAGTAAAGTTCAAAGTGGTGGAGAAATCCCTGTTTAGCAAGGCTATTGACACATCATTTTAGTCTGCCTGCAGAAATTTCTGTTCTCATTCCCTCACCAGCTCTTTGTCACTGTCCCTTTCCACATAGGTTACTGTCCCTGGAAATTGACCACTCATCTGAACCTTCTTCCTGAGGTCCAGTTCAAATGAAGTTGGGAAGGTTAAAATGTTCGTGACTGGAGGCAGGCTGGAACAAACCAGTATTTTTTTGCCTACACATCTGCAGTCAGAGGAGGATGTGTGAACAAGCCTTAAGGCTTCACAGCTGCTTCCCAGAGATACAACTCTAGCCTGGTCTTCTCCTGTTAATGCAGATAGCTGCCGTTGCACAAGGGAAGGCAATAATGTGTCTAGTAGGACATCCTTTGATCCTCCCTCTCCCTGATTCCTGCTAAATCCTTTAGTTTCCCCTGAGTAGGGACTTTATGCTAAATCCACTGTGCAGAGACCACCTGACAATTCAGAAGCAAGGCAGAGTTTATGAACAACCTATAAAAAATTATAAATTTAAGAAAAAATATTTTCTTGCTGAAAAATACAATTTCTGAGGTACAAATATTCATTAATATCTCATAGATAATTCAGTATTGCTGTTCTTCTGCACTGTTAGAAGAAATGTATAGAAATATGTCTCAGACTTATAGGTAGAACCTTGAAAACATGACCAAAAAGCTTTGAAATCAGATACCTAAGAAAAATTACTATAACTAATGGTTTTAAATTTCCCCCCTCCCCCCAGCAATGATGATATCATTGAGACTTATATAATGCTTCAAGGTTTAGAGTTTGCGAAATTTTAGTAACAAAGTTACTCCAAGTACTTGAACTTTCTACTTTAGTTTAATTTGGAAGTAGATTCTGAACAAAGAAATTCCCTGACCTGCACATTATGTTGAACAGCAGTAAATTTTAGAGAAAGAAGCATAAAACTCACCTCTGGTCTAGTTTAATTTGTGCCTATCTGTATATTCTTAGTGAAACCAGTGAAAGAACACTGAGATGAAATAGAACAGAACAAGTAATTTCATTTTGCAAAAATACAGTTAGGCACAAACAAGAAAGTGATTGGAATAGCATGAAACTATTTTCTTTTTATTTTTTTCCCCCTCTAACATTTTTGGGAAATTTTCAGCTTGAAATGGCTGAAAAAGCATGGATAAGTTTAAGTGCTTAGCTGAGTCTAGACACTGAAATCTTTAAAATTCTGCCATTGCTGCAATCAGGTCAGTGTTTCAACAATGTAATTTTTGTGAAAAAAATTACACCCACACTGAGAAGAGTGAAAAGGCGAGAGAGATATGTCTATTTCTGATATTGACTCAGCTCTCTCTTTTTTTTAGGGACAATCTTAAAAGATCAGCTGTTACTGATCAGCTGATACTTTCTAGTCAAATTGAGTGATTTGGCACTATATTTAAATATTGTCTCATATGACAGAAATCAAAGGAATATTAACAGCATGGAAATGCCTTTTAGAGAGAAAGCACAAAGTTTTAATATGTATATTTGTTCACAGCCATTAAAAATCTAACTTCTTTCACAACCAAAACACTAGAAGCTTAATGCCCACAAAAATACTCATGGTATCTGAATGCCTTATTCAGGATTGACTATTGTTAAGAAATTTACTGTCAAGCAGAAATTTTAGAAATTAACCCTCCATTCAAAGTAACTATAGCTGTACATGGGTCGGAACATCTGTTCTTACTAATTTCTTTACTCTATAACTGTATTGAAACCAGAATTACACTCTTTTTACACAGTTCAAGTAGGATTATACTCATAATTTCTGAGAAGACATATAGTAAAAAAACCCCTAAACCCTTCTATAGGAAAATTCTTCCAGTGTATGGTCTTAGACCAAAGGAGTGCAAATAAAGCTAAGTGTAAACCAGATGACTTCTGTATTTGAGAGTGATTTTTAATGTCTAATTTTTTCCAAGCTTATCACAAAATTTTCAGAAAATTTTGGAGAATAGACGCAAATAATTTTCTCTTTCTGTAAGCATTTCCAACTCAGTTGCCTGAGAAGAAAGTTAGAATGAAATATCATTGCTTTGGGTTGTTTAAAGGTCCTGAGCAGTACCTGCCAGGCATATTATTATGTCAATGAACTTTGTACAAAGCAGCAATGTTCCTTCAAAATAGGTAAAACATTTGATAACATAATGGCTGTGTTTCTGCCTGTGAAGTTCACAAAGGTTTCTTATTAATACAGTAGTGAACTTGTTTTGAGATCTTGTCCTCTGTGTTGATTTTGGCAGGGGTAGAGTTAATTTTCTTCCTAGCAGCTGGTTTGGGGCTGTGTTTTGGAATTGGGATAAAAGCAGTGTTGACAGCACCCCAATACTTTAACTATGGCTGAGAGATGTTTAGACAGAGTCAAGACCTTTTCTGCTTCTCACACTCCCTGCCAATGAGCAGGTTGGGGATGCACAAGGAGATGTGTGGGGACACTGCTGAGACAGCTGACCCCAACTGACCAAAGGGATATTCCAGACCAAATGGCATCAATGTTTGCATATAAACTAGAGGGAAGGCTGGCCAGGGGCTGCTGCTCAGAGACTGGCTGGGCATTGGTTGGTGATGAGCAGTTGTTTTTCTTGAGGTTTTTTCTCACTTTTTAAAATTCATTTTCCTTTTCTTTACATTATTATTATCATATTGTAATTCCGTTATTAAACCATTCTTATCTTAACTCATGAGTTGTCTCTTATTTCCCCTTCCAATCCTCTTCCCCCATCCTGCTGGGTTTGGGGGGATTGAGTGAGTGGCTGTGTGGTGCTCCATTTCCAGCTGATATTAAGCTAGAATATCCTCATTCCTTTTTTCTCCCCTAACTGTCTCCTTCAGCTTTGCAATAATATTTTTGCTGTGAAGTTGCTACTGACCCAGCATCCAATGTGGAGGATTGATGTGTATCCTTAAGAGCTTTGAAGGACTAGAAAAGACTAAAGTGATTCCTCTTTCCAATGAGAAAGGCACTGTGCAAGCTCATACTAGCATTTTTTCTTTGCTTTTTACTTTTACTGTTTGAGGATGAGAATTGCAGCTGTTACAGTATTGTCAGTGGGATGTTGGATCATGCAGAAAATAACCCCACAGTTTAGGTTCTAAATCTAAATCCCAGCTTAAGTCAGCCAAATGAAAGAAACTTCAACACTGAAATACTGATGCTCTATAACAGTGTCTCTAGTTCTATTTTTTCTTATAGTTAATGATGAAAATGATGGATCAGGCCCATAAGATCAAAATATCTGAGAGAATGGAAATGCATTCCAGTGCAATGGAAAGGAATTCCAGACAGATGGGTAACAGCAGTCAGTTTGCTGCTGTCATGAGTTACTACTGTCTAGTAACTGAGCTCTGGTAAGTCCATATTCAGAGTGACAGCTGAGAAATAAATCTCATTAAAATAAGCCATGATGGAAGGAAAAAGGGAGAGACTTCAAGACGTATACAATTTTTGTTCAGATGTAATTTTTTAATTTCCACTTTAGTTTTTGGTTTTATTTTGCCTTTACTCGATCCCATATTAACATTCTACTTTATGTCTTGGTCTGTTAATGTTTTGTTTTAAACATTTACATATATGCTCAAGAAAATTTCTGCATTATTTGCAGTACTCAAAGTCCCTAAAAATATACAAATCTGAGTCTTGTAGTAACTAAAGGGACATTTTTGTAGCAATTACTATTTTCCCTAATAATGCAGTCAATGCAAAAATCAAGCCCACTCATTATACTATTGGCAAAAGATGGGAGGAAGGAGCTAAGAAAGAATACAGAGATTGATAAGATCAGCCAAGTCACAGGCAGAAGAGATTCTGAAGGGTTGTATTTTGGGAATGCTGAATAGTACCTGAATTTTTTAAAATACACTGCATACGCTTCAAGTAAATGGTAAAGTAGAGGGATTAGCATGATGATTGATAAATTAAAATCTTTCACCAGACTTCTTTTTCATTAAGTTTGATACGTAAGAGGTGTGTATTAAAAGTCACAATAGGCATAGAAGTTGCTGCATTACTTTAATATTAAATTATTGTGAATTCTTTGAGCTTAGTTCAGTTGGTTACAGCATGGTGCTAATAATGCCAGGATGCGGACTCAATCGCCATGTGGGCCATCCAGGTAAGAGTTGGACTTGATGATCCCTACAGGTCCCTTCCAACTCAAAATATTCTGTGAATAAGATACATATTACTTAGAAGTAAATACAACCCAAAATTTCTTGTAAAGCAATGACATATGTTCAATTTTTAATGAAAAATATTAATTTAAAAAATCTTAAATACAGCAGAATCTATCTATAACCCTTTTATAATTATATTCTCAATTTATTACAATTATTTCAAAACTTTTTATTTGGATAAGAAATCAGTATAAAGCAGAGCAATTCCAGTTAACATTTGTATCTGAAATTCTTTATTTGATCTGAAATTTTTACAACGTATAAATTAATTAGGTTCTTTCATTCAGTAAGTTTTTTGGAGTTTAGCATCTAAATTCCTTTTTCTTTCTTGGAAAGCCTGTTTAATATGCTTTTCATGGTTTCCTCGCATAGCTATGAATGTATAATGCATTGCTTAAATGTCTTTGGAAATACTACTGATTGAAAATAAAGAACGTCCGGTACAATAAAACATGTAGTTTCTGAAGATACTATTGCTTGCTCTCTCAGTGGTATCAGTTTTACTGGAAGTTCACTCTCCAATGAGCTCTGACAAAGATATATGTCATATCAGATGATGAAAAAAATTCATGGCTGGGTAAGAGTCATTTGGTGGTCAACATGCCACTTGCCCTCAAAATAGAGTCCAACCAGAATTTAAATAGTGCGTGGGGCCTCTTGCAAACACTGTACAACTGAGAGAAATGGAACAGGCTAGGAAACAAAGATGGCTTTTATTCTCAGATGGGAGAGGGAAAACTGCTGCAAAGCTCAGGCAGGTTGAGCTACTCAGTCTTACACAGCCAACAACCCTCTTGTGTTGCCATCATCTTCTCACTGCAGTCAGTTCCACCACTGAACAACTGGTGATTACAAACAAGAGAGTGTAATGGAGACACCACAAAACTTTCTTAATCTCATTAATTAATTTTTTCAGATTTTTTTTCTCAGTATCATGATCTATCAGTTTCTTGACTTACAGCAGATATCAGACAAAAGCAGATATAAAAAACATCTGCAAAACTTGCAGGCACATGGGTTCTGTTAATTTTCATTACATAAGTTGCCATAAAGAAGAAATATTAATATATCACCAAAAGGAAATTTCAGAACTAAGACAAAATCAAATTCATTTCACATGGATAACATACAGCATGCTACCTTTTTACCGTATGAAAGCCATGCGAAATACCAGATGTGTTGCTATCTTTTATAAAATAACTAAAGAAATAAAGGACAAAGGTAGATTTGTTAGGCAGACTTTTCAATGTAAAAAGTTCTGAGAAAATAGATCCTGTTTACTCTAGCAAAAATAAAAATTGGGGTAAATTTACAGGACTGGAGCCAGAACTTGGACTTATTAAAAAAGTGCATCTGGAAGATCTTTAACATTTTCTAAAATTGTGAACTCAGCAAATTTGAGCAAATTTTAATATCAAAACAGGGAAAAAATGCTAGTAAAAATTCTCATGGGCAGGTGGATTTCATAATATGAGTACTTGGATGAGGCTAAAATATCCTTGTATGACAAGCACCTTAAAAAATGAAGATGGTTCAAAACCTTTCTTTGACCCTATTCATTCATGTCTGATCATTGCTGGCATTCCATGAATTGCTGCTGTAGGAAGGGCAGACCTCAGGGTACATATTCTACAGACCCCATCACTCTTAGCATTGAGGAATACTGAAAAGAGAAAACAAACAAAGTAAGGTAACTTAAAATTACTTATTAAACAGAGGGTACAAAAAATCTTCTCTCCTTCTTATGAAAAGGAAAGCAAACTACAATTTGAAAAAAAAAAAAAAAAAAAAAAGATGCAGCAGACAACATCCAGCCTATCAAGACAGGGGGGACAGCCTTAGTAGGTATTCCTGTATAAATACAAGCTCTTTAAGCCATTTACTGTCCTGTTGAGGTTATAACAGTAATATCTGATCATTTAGAGGGTTTTACCATCTGCTTGCAATTTATTATAATGTCCTCTTCCTGTAAAAACTAGTGTGTGATTCCTGTGTATCCATGTGCATGGATGAGCAATTTGGGGACAACCTAGCTGACTGAGCAGAGATGCTCAGATGACTGTAGAATAGAGGTTAGAGGTTACTGCAAGGAAAGAGGCAGAAACAGCAGAAGCTGAAGGACCACTGGAGGAACTCAGGAAGCAAATACAGCTGTGCTTTGGGGGTGTGGGTCTCTTCCTAGAGATGAAGATGCTGTGCTGACAGGAATGTGGATGAGTGTAGACGAACATGTGACTAGAATGAAAGGACCAAATAACAAGAATGGTATTAAGCAGGAAGATAAGCAGTTGCTATTAAAACTCATTTTTATATTTGTATTTCCATTCTGTTTTACTCAGTTGCTATGAGACTAATGTTAAAATTTGCATTTTCTTATTTAAATTTTATTTAGCTCTTCCCTTTGAATTTAAAATCTTTTAAGTCTTTGTTTAGCTAGGAGTTTCAGTTTTCTCCTCAAAGACATTACTTATTTGGAATGTCTCTTTTCTTATATCTCTTTCTGCTTACCAATTAAAGCACACTTTATTAGTGATCATCTGGCACTTCCATTTCAATTTAAAAATGTTCTTTTTATATTCTCAGCCTACGCTTGCTGTTCTTTACAGTCTCTTCAATATTAGTATAAATATCATATCTCAGTAAATAATAGACCCAGGTGAATAAAAATATTCACTTGTGGACTCCATTGCCAATGACACAATGTCACAGTGGAGAAATAAACAAGTGTATAGATATTGACAAAAATGCATATAAATCTTGCAAAAAATTCAATTTCACATGAAGAATCATAACAGAATCAGAATCTCTTTTACATGTACATGTACTCTTATTTTCTTAGTCACACAATCATTCAGTTCAGGTTAAGACAATAATTAACAGACAGGCTATTAAAGATGTTTGAGTAGGTAGATATACATTAAAACCTCTTACAGAATTTGAAAGTAATACCTGGGAACTCAGCTCAGTTATTGCTGAAGACCCATGTATGGTCTAGGTATACTTTCACTTACTTCTATCACTCCACTTTCAAAATGGAGGAGATCTTCTGACTTAATTATCTATTTTTTGTTGGATATCACAGTAAAAGTATCAATCAGATAAATGAAGCTGAATCTTGAATAGCCAGCACGCATGACATTGGAATTAGTTCTAGTGTGGTCTCTCTTTCAAAAATATTTTTAAACACAGCAAGTGGACTAATTCATTCAAAGATGACTATTTGAAAACTGATACTTCGTCTGTAGTTAAGATCTATTAAGATGTACTCAAATGGTTTATGAGTCTTGCTTCAGTTTACTGTAATAATATCTCATAATCTATGTGTAAATTGTTTGGGTTTTTTTTTTTTTTTTTTTTTTTTTAATTTCCTTTATCCTCTTTGATTCTGAGTTATTTTCCCTCTTTATACCTGTAACTTGTGTACTGGTAAATGCTTTAAACTTTGTAGAGTACTGTGGACTATGGATATGCTTTTTAGGTGC
This sequence comes from Vidua macroura, assembly GCF_024509145.1. NCBI lineage: Eukaryota > Metazoa > Chordata > Aves > Passeriformes > Viduidae > Vidua > Vidua macroura. The sequence continues at coordinate 128,101,935 of NC_071571.1, forward strand.
CCAAGAAGTATATAGACTCTTTAAAACTGCAGTTCAGATAACATATAAAAAGATCATATAGAACTCATAAGAAGGTATCTAGAGGAAGAAACTTGGAGTTTCTTGTGTTTGTTAGTTTGCTCACTAAGAGATATAGTATTCAGAAACAAAATCTAAAATGTGCTTGATTTAAAAGGTAACTATTTTTCAGACTGGAAACAAAGACAAAAGATGAAAAGAAACTTGAAAATTTCCCAGTACTGAAAAAAATTCTTTACTTTCTGAATAGCAAACCTAAGGCTGATAAAATCTGCCCGATCAATGGTCCTGGAAGGGAAGGTCCTCCTGTAGCAGAAAAGTCAGATGCATTGAACTGAAAGCGATGCAACCAAGTAAGGACAGCTATCCTGCTTCCCATCTGTTATGTGCACAGGCCTGCTCACTTGCATCTAACTTGAGAAGTGCTAGCCCTGGGTCTTGCAGAGTAGGCTTATTTTCATTGTCATTGAGCTTTGAGTTAGCTATGGCCATAAAAGGCATCTAGAGAAAGGGTGGTTTGTTTCTTCCCAAAAATAGAACCAAAACCTGAGGCTGAAAGACGAAAGCTTGTGTCACTCTAAAAGGTCTTACTAGAATGCCTCCACCCTGAGGTTTTTATTCTATAATTTTAGGTTTAAATTAACTACTATTAGAGAACTTGAGGCACAGTCTTCTCAAAAAATATGAAATGTGTGTTATGAAAGGGGAAAGACCATCTGGAGTTTAGATTGATATTGAAAGACTGATTAATAGTATAGTGTTTAAAACTGAAGAAAATCTCAGGCCCAGCCATTTGGCAAATGTAATCCATTACATGAATAGATATGCCAGTGCTTCAGGGAGATCGTTGTCTTTCTCATTTCTCTCCATCTAGCTCTTTTAATTTGTGTTTTGTAGCTATCTATCTTCAGCTTAAAATTATGTTGTTGTCCATTCTAAATCTTATGCCTTCAGCTCCTTTCTCTCATTACATAAACTTTAGTAACTGTCCCTCCTAGCTACTTTTAAACTTGTCTCTGTTTTGAGGTACATGATCTAGTTTTAATTACTTACAGAGGAACACAAAGAAAAATATCAGCCACTGTGAAAAAAAAAGAAAAAGGAGAGGAACAAATAAACACACCCCTAACTAAACAACTCAACAAGCAAACACAGTGAAATCACTTTCCAAAACCCTGCTGTCTTTATTGCTCCTGTAGGTACCATTAATCTGAGAATATTTTGTTCTTTTCAGGCAGCAGCCAATAAAATGGAAGAAAATTTCTACTGGTTATAGGCTCTTAATTAACTATGCTACAGAATTTTTTGCAGAACTGAGGGCATCATCAAGAAATTAATAATTGATGTGGCTGTTCTGCTCTGCTGTACTTGTTAATATTCATTAATGGCCATTTTCAAAACTATAAAACAGGAAAAGTGAGAAAGAATAAAAACAATGAAGTTATATAGATATACTGGAAAATATGCAGTAGAGGGGAAAGAATAGATGTAGAATAAAACCATAAGGAAATAGAAGGAAAAAAGTAGATAAACAAAGTGGAAATATTTGTATAATTATTAAATAGAGGGGGAGAGAGAAAGATGTTTCTATCAGGAGAAAAACAAAAACATTGATGGATTTAGAAATTTCTTTGGAATATTAGAGCACTGGATGAGATCTTTCTGTAAGTGAAGGCACATGTGAGATTCTGCATAAATAATTGACCTTTTTATTGACTATGCAACACGGTATTGAACAATGCATTTATATCAGTATTCCAGTTGAAATAAAAAACTTAGGATTTTTTTGCCAGCAGTCTAATTCAGTACTGTGGGTTGCACCAGATACATTAAGCACCAGTTAAGTTTCCTGACTAGATAACACTCCTATTTGTGTTAGAACCTATGGCATTCTTTTCAAGCTTCATATTCAGTAATATCTAGTCAGATCTTACTGTGCTCATTATTTTTTAACCTACATTCAAATTATTAAAACTTAGTTATCTAAACCTTCATGAATGTGGTAGAAATAATTAATCTCAGAGTCTCTGTCCTGCCACAGATGATTTGATAAGTATATCCAGGTCTAATCTGTGGTCATATTCACACAGATTAAAATCTGGAGAAATTAATAGAAGTGCAGTTGTCATGTACATAAATAAATCTGCATCTAGACTGACATAAGTAAATCAAAAGATGTTTTTTAATAAGCAGAAGGAAAGAACTGTGTTTTAATATAAAGCAAAACTAAATAAACTTTGAAAGCTTGGTTTAAGTAATACCTATACCTTCTGCAAGATCAGTTCACACTGGTGAATTTCAGCCAAGGAACATTTCTCTTGAGGAATTTTAGTGAATCCTCATTTGCAAGGGAACAACACTGAGAACTAAATACTGAGGTTTTTTACTAACAATTATAGTTTTGTTTGCAATTTCAGTGGCAGTGGCATCAGACCAGAGGCCATATCTGTGGTGAGGTTTTGTTTCCAGGTTTGTAATGAGTCCGTTCTGTATCTACGTGTGAATGCAGGAGTTTAACTGTGTAGTTGCAATTATCTGTGAGGAACAAACTGGAAATTAAATCTCCTTTGGGATCTCTATTACGCAAATTTAAAAACTCAAACACATAAAAGCAGTATGAATTCAGCAGAGGAACTTGCCCTACCTTTCAGAATTTGCAAGACATGTGGTGCTCAGGAAAACAGTTTAATCTGCTTTCCCTCTCTGTCTTTTAACATACCACTGTGACAGACATTTATTAAATCTATGTATTTTATGCCAGTGAGAATAGATTTCATTTGCTTATTTATTATTTATAGCTCTTAGCTATTTATGTATTGATAAAACTGCCTCTCTTGATCTGTATTTAACCTTGACAGTGTCTGCAGATACTCTATTCTATGTAGTCTTTTCACTTTGACTGTTTTTCAAAGGCATCTAAAACAAGGAGAAACTTGCCCCATTTGACTGCTGGGTTAGTAAATGTGGAATGTGCATTATAAAATGAATGCCATGTACATGTAATTAAGAAGAATAAATGCAAACTTTGAAGTTTGATAAAAGTTATATTTTGTCACATGTAAGCACATGAATCAATCCATATTTCTCTCATACATTTGTCACTGTTGTTTTTTGGTTATTTTATTTATAGTTGCTAGATCTGTGATAAATCGCCTCCTCCAAAAGAAATATTCCAACAAGGTAATAATTATGCTACATAGTACAATATGGACTGCACAATTTGCAATATACAGTCACTTAAGGCTATTGATTTTTAAAAGTAATTAATATATTTTCCTAACATTCTGGCTGAGAAGTTCTTCAAATAAATTCTCTAAAATAGAGTCTTGAATGTTTTAAGATATAAGCCAAATTGTTTCCTTTTCCAATAAAAATGTGGAAATTTTAGAAAATTTGGTGGAAATTGAAGCATGGAAGTATTGGACAAGGAACTGGTCGTTGAATCTGGGGTTTCTCTTCTTCCAGGTGACAATGAGAGAGAGAGGACAATGTTGTCTGAGTGTATATTTCTCTTCAGTTAGCAACAATTGAGACAAAATATCTATATTGACTTTTCTTTCTACTATCTGTCCTTATTTATTTGTTCTAAATTCATAGAATCGCAGAATGATAGAATATCCTGAGTTAGAAAGGACCCACAACCATCTCCAAGTCCAGCTCCTGACCCTGTACAGAACAGAACCAAGAGTCACACCATGTGCCTCACAGTGTTGTCCAAACACTCCTTGAGCTCTTTCAGACTTGGTACTGTGACCACTTCCCTGGGGGGCCTGTTCCAATGACCAACCATGTTCTGTGTTTGAAGCCTTTTCCTAATATCCAACCTAAACCTCCCCTGACAGAGCTTGATGCCATTCCCTTGGGTCCTGTCACTTGTCACCCCTGAGAAGAGATCAGTGCCTGCCCCTCCTCTTCCCCTCATGAGGAAGTTGATTTCAGTGAGGTCTCCTCTCAGTCTCCTCTTCTCCAGGCTGCGCAGATCAAGTGACCGCAGCCTCTCTTCATTTAGCTTCCCCTCAAGTCCCTTCACCATCTTTATTGCCCTCCTGTAGCATCCCTTAATAGCTTTATATATCTTATATTGTGGCACCCAAAACTGCTGCCAGGACTTGAGGTGAGGCTGCTCCAGTGCAGAGCAGAGTGGGACAATCCCCTCCCTTGCCCAGCTGGTGACACTGTGCCTGATGCCCCCAGGACAGGGTTGGCCCTTCTGGCTGCCAGGGCACTGCTGACTCACATTCAACTTGCCATGGACCAGGACCCCCAGGTCCCTTTCCCCTGCACTGCCTTCCAGCACCTCATTCCCCACTCTGTCTGTAGGTCCAGGGTTGCCCCATCCCAGGTGCAGAATCCATCACTTTCCCTTGTTTAACTTCATGTGGTTGGTGATGTCCCAGACCTCTGATTTATCAAGGTCTCTGCAGGGCTCCCCTGCCTTTGAGGGAGTCAACAGCTCCTCCCAATTTAGTATCATCAGCAGACTTAAATAATACCTGTTCAAGTCCTGTACCTAAGTCATTCATAAAATTGTTGAAGAGCACAGGGCCTAAGATGGAGCCCTGTAAAACCCCACTAGTGACAAGTTCCCAGTCTGATGTCACCCCATTCACTGTAACCCTTTGTGCCCAACCTGTGAGCCAGTTGCCAGCCAGTGAGCCATCATGCACCCATTGCATTATGTGTTTACCCAGCTGTGTGCTGGACATTTTGTCCAGAAGAATTTTGTGAGAGACAGTATCAAAAGCTTTACTGAAAATCAAGATCACATCAACTGACTTCCCTTGATCAACAGGGTGGGTTACCCTGTCCAAAAAGGAAATCAGGTTTGACAAGCAGGATGTTTCACTAATAAAGACATTGTGCCATGGTGACTGTGACCAATGACTGCATCTCCACTGCAGTGGAAGTTCGAGACTCCAGAGACTGTAGACTTTTATGAGACCAACATATCAATCTCTCACTCATTCTCAAGAATACTGCTCAGATTGTCCACTTCCTCCCATAGTTCCTTCACCAGCAGATGCAGCTCATTGACAGCAACATATCTTTTACAAAAGGAATGTCTGTCAGACCTGGTCTCAAGGAGAGGCATCAGGGACTCCTGTCAACTTGAGTCCTGAAGAGCTACATCTGCCATCAGAAGGTGTGTCTGGCTGGAGGTCTCTGACATGGCTACTGCAGTGACTCCATGCAGCTACATTTTTATAGAATGGAAAATTACTTACTGAAGATGTAACAACTATTTCTTCTACACCATTCACATCACAACAATCACAAATACTTATTACACCTCAATTTTTCTTAATGGTGGACATTTGCCTTTTATCTTTCCATACCGAAATTTCTAATTAATAATATATGCTATTTTTGCAATGGATTATTAATATTATTTGGGAAAAACTGCAGAAAATAAATGCTATTATTTGATCAGTAAGATTACAGAAAAGTACTGCATTTTTACATGTGTTTGAGTACTGGAAATAAAATGCTAAATATACTTACATGCCAATAAATTTTTCTATTTAACTTAAAAAAATTAAAGAAAAATGTCCTTGCATGATCCAATGTCACGAACATTGCCATTACTTGCTACTATAAAATTAATTTGGTAATCTAATTCAGCAATAGTACAGGAAAAGAGCTGATGAGTTAAGTAGTTTAATGGAACTTTCCTTCTTGCAGGAGGTCAGAATTTATCAAATATTCCCTGTTTCCTAGCTCATGTCTTCTAAAATCTTTCCTTCTCTGTGTCTCTTTCTGACAGAAAGGAAGAAGTGTGACAGAAGAGTTAATCCATTCATGAGTCATATGTGACAGACAAGAATTAAATCCAAGAATAAATTATAATAATTACATAAACTCTGCATCCTTAAAAGCCAAGACAATTAACATGCAAAATGTGGTAACCTCCTGCCAAGACAATTAACATGTAAAATCATAGTCATTAAGGCCAGCACCAAGGGCAGATGTTATTGGAGAAAGGAATTTTTGCTTGCAATGTTAAAATATTAAGGTGAAAAAAGAAAATGGATTTTTTTTTTTTTTTTTCAGCTCAGACTAGCAGGGTAAGTACAAGCAATGGGAGAGGCATAATGGGTAATACTTAGACCTTGTTTGAACAGAACAGGTTGTTGGTGTTTAAAAATGAGCTGGCTAAGCCAAAGGTTTTACAAGATTTGAGTCAAAGGAGAGAAAAATAGTATTCCAGATATTTGAAAGCAAGATTATTTCTCTGACTGACTGGCTAGACAAAAGTGTCAAAGAGATGAAATGCAGTCTAAAATCACATGATGATGTAACAAGTCTGATATTTTCTGGTTTAAATTTCTCTAAGTGCTGTACATGCTATAATATGCAAATTTTCTCTTATTTGAATCTGATGAAATCTATTAATAAATCCTGGTTTTAGTTATATCACTTAAATCATTGGATTTCTCAAGGAATGTTATACAGACTGTTCCAAAGGAATGAAAAAATGTTTAAGGTTTAGGATGATATCATGAAGGGAAAGCGTCTGTAACTGTGTGGCATTCTCACAAGGAATTCAGAAACTATTTCCTGGAAGAAAAGAAGTTTTGGACAAATGATTAATGCTGCATTTTCCTGTCCAGTTTTTCTAAGCTTATTAGGTTAAAAGGACAAGTCACTGGCTGTCATCGATACCAGAGGGTTTCTCCACCTCCTCCTTTTTAAAACATTTTTTCCCTTGCCTACTTTAATAAGGGTGAAAGAAAGATGGAAAATTAACAAATGCATACAGCATGACCAAAATTGGAATATGAGGAAAGACAAAGGAACAGACAAAACAAAACAAAACAAAACAACAGAAAAACAAAAACAAAAACAAAAACAAAAACAAAAACAAAAACAAAAACAAAAAAAACAAAAACAAAAACAAAAAAAAAACAAAACAAAACAAAAAAAACAGCTGATGAAAAATGGGACATGGAGGGCAAGACAGGACGCAAAGCTGAGGATGAGGTAACTGAAATATGGCATGCTGTTGCACTGTTTGTATGTTCATACAATCCGCTAGTCTATTAAATTAAGCTTAGTTGTTTGCTATGCTACATGGTTCTCTGAAGTAAAATTTTCTTGTTGTGGCAACAGAATGTTCTGTACCCTGAAGAAAAGCACACACTATCCAGGATCACCTTGTCAAGTCTGTACTTTGCAGCTCTGCACTGATAGGAGATGGTGTCCTTTTTCAGTGTTCATCTAACTATTCCCCTGTCTGCAGAGTTCCTTAAATGTACCTAACATAGTTTCTTTTATAATCATCCATATAGAGCTGAATAGCACTTTTTTCCATTCATTTTCACCTCAAATAATGCAAATCTTATCAGATCTCATGCATGACACAAGTCTCTGAGTAGCCAGAAACCTTTGCTTCAATGGGACAGCTATCTATTTTTTGCTCATTCTGTTATTGCTAATGATTTCAGGTTGCCCCTTGAAGAAATAAACCAAACGGAGTATGTATTGCATGAGCTTCTAAACTCCTGTGTCTGCCTTGAAATTTAGCTTAACAAAGAAAAATCCACTCTGCATAGAGGAGTATGACCTCTGTCTCACCCATGGTGCACAAGAAACTCTCACCAGCATGCCTGATTTGTCATAAGCACACATATTTCAAGTGTGTAGGAACCTGTTTACATCTGTACCTGGCATTCTTCATTCTCTTCGTTGTCACTCAGATTATCATGGATGCTTTTTCAAGTTGTTGGAGTAATTGACAAGAGTAAAATACAATCTTCTTCTCCAAAATTCTGGAATATTGAACAAAATTTGGTGGTCCAATTAATCCATGGACTATTTTTATACAGTTTTGGGGGAGTAGTACTGACCTCTTTTCAAGTGCTTCACAACCTGTCTTCTATGATCTTCACAAACAGAAGTTAAATTGTCTGCTTCTAAAATAGATTTCCTTGTTTTCTGGATGTTATTCTGTTCCCTTCCTCTGTCTTTTCTGTACTTCTGATCTTTATTCCAGTGCTTGAATGTCATCAACAAGCTGTTTTTCTCCCTGTTTTCAATATCATTAACAAAGAAACTAAGAAAGATTTAATCTAAGGTGAGACATTTCTTCCTAATTGAATATTTTAATCTTTAACATTGAACTTTGTTTATGATCTTCTACACAGCTTTTAATCAAAATAATATGTTCCTATGTATCCAAAGTGATTTGAATTAATTTTTCAGGTAAGACTTAATTTTTCACTTCATCAAGAGATTTACTAAAGTGTTTCACATGTAGTGCTTTATTTCATTTAGTGATTCTGTAATTCTGTTTTAAAAAATGAAGTTATAGGATCAAAACATTATCTAGTTCCTTTATAGATGCAAAATGCTTTTTAATATACCAAAACTGCTGCATAGCAAAATTAGTTGTGCTTGCATTCAGCAGGAAGTGAGGGTGGCTTATTGAGAGAGGAAAAAATATAGGAAAAAAGGGAAAAAATAAGAGTCAGAAACAAAAAAAAAAAAAAAAAAAAAAACAAAAAAAAACCACACACACACAAAAAAAAAAAAAAAAAAAAAAAAAAAAACACCAAAAAAAAACCAACAAAAATAAAAGTGCCAACTATATTTTCAATTATGGTAAAAGAGTATCTATACTAATACTTCTGGTAGTAGTCAAAAAGAGGAAAAAGTTCAATAAGATATACAAAATACATCCCCTTTCCTCTACCTTCTCCTGATCTGGCTTCATGCCTGAATCAATTTATGGTTCAGTGAGTTCCCATATCAGAGATTGACAGACATTACTTTTATGAATTTAACAGACTTCTTCAGCATTAAATGTCACAGGAAACTGGTTTCGTATTGTGCAAGTACCAGTACAGGATATTGCTTGTGACAATATTTCTTCCAGAACTTGATCCCTTCATTTATATTTCTGCATTTCATATTGTAAGAAGTACTGAACAGAACTTTCACTTATGACCTTTTTTATGTAATTCATGGTTTATACACATGTACCATAACTCCTCTCAGTTATCATTTTGGGTTTTTTTCCAGGTTGTAAACTCACCTATTTTTGTTGTAAGAAAGTTATTCCATGCCTCTAATCACCTCCACCTCATGCAATTCTTTTTCAGATTAAATTGGCAGCTGCACATACAATTGAAGGCACAAGGACAGCATGGGTTTCAATAGTCCTTAGAGGGATGTTTCCTATTTAATTCTTTGTGCGCTTCCCAAAATTTGTTTTGGTTCTCTGATGGCTGTGACCATTCAGCTCATGTTTTTGCAATCTGCAGACTGATATATTTATCTGAAAAAAAAATCCAAGATATCTGGAGTGATAAGAGTTATCTGAAAAGTTATCATTTTGTCACTTAATGGAGGTTATTTTTCCACTTTGATGTGTGGGTCATTTACATTTATAAACAGTGAACTTATCTTTCATTTGGTTTTCACACAGATCCCTTACTGTCTTTACCACAAAACAAAGACACTCTTTCAGCTTCTCTGCAGTGGATACTAGTTCAAAGAATTCATTTACCTTTTCTTCCATAGCATTCATTTCTTTGGTAAGTGTGGAAGGTAAAGCAGAGATGTAGATGACTAACACAGAAAGAAAGAAAACAGTAACATGAGAAAGGAATTAAAAACTGAGGAAATGGAACCTATAAAATCTGAAATTGCCTGGACTACTTGAATGACAATCACAATGATTTCTATATCAAAATATAAACCCCACAGTCTCCAGTTAGCTAAGATCTCCTGCCCTAGAGAGAAGCAGTGGAAGCCTAAGACATTCATTTGGATTTCTGGGTTTTGAATTAATAAGGTATTTGGCTTGTGGATGTCAGTTGCAAAAAATAATCCATTTCCCAAGTGCTACACCTTTCTTGCTTTCTGGATAAAAATCTACTTTCTGAGGTAAGTGTGACTTTTTTTTTTTTCCTATCTGTATGGTGAGAGAATGCCTGGAGGTGGAGAGTTTCTCATGCAGATGGAGATGAGTGTGTTGAGTCACTGTCCTTTCATGTGCGACAGACTTCCTGCAAAAAGTTAGAGAATGCTTCAGTCTCCCTTCTGTATCCCAAGTACAGAATTAAAATATCTCTCTATCTTATGATAACTCTCTTACTTGATTTAGTTATTTCTGGCTTTCTTAATAAATGCATGTTTTGCAGTGATCAACTGAAAAAAATGGGGTCTTAAGTCTTCAAGAAGCATTCCAAAACAAAAACCTCTAGTGTGCTTAGGAATGTGATGTGCATTTTCCTGAAGTATTACAGATGAAGTCTCTTTAGTTTCTTATTTATCCTTACAGAGTGCAAATACTGTGTACATCTCCTCTGTGTCAGATCATATCCTCTTCATTCAGAGTGCATAATCTGTTTTACTCGGCTCCTGTTTCTGAAGGGAAAAAGAAGAACCATAGCATAACCTCATTTGAATTAACATCAGCAGTTCCAAATGCTTCATTAATTTTCACATAGCTATGAAGACTTGCAATAGCAGCTATCTCAACTCAAAAATCTCAGGTTTTTGTTTTTGTTTTTTTTTTTTTTTTTTTTTTTTGTTAAATTATGTGTACGATAATACACACAGTAGAAAGATGTGGAATGAACTAATGTGAAAATACACAATGTCATCACAGTAACTGTGAACAACATCTACAAAATCACCTCATCTGGACTGACACCTCCAATATTAATGCTGCGTGAAAATGCACATCCTGTATATTTCCTTTCCATTTGGCCTCTGCTAATGTAAATATATTACACAACTCCAAAGTTCTTAATTCATCACAGGAATTTTTTTGCATTTATTTGTTTTGCCAATTTACTAAGGAAGAAGTTTCGTGCTTTCCAAAAATACTAGAACAAGCAGGATGTGATGTGCTTGAATTAATTCCATTTGCATGGAAATTGACTCCAATTGCACTGCTTGAGATAGATGTAAAAGTTCAATGGGACATTTAGGAAAAAAAAAAAGTAATTTGAAATATTAGTAGTGAAGCCTTGGTCTTGATAAACTTTGTTTCCAGCATGGATGAGTATTTCATCTTGTCCTCAGGGCAAAATTTAAGGCTGACTAGATTAACAGGAGCTACCCACATGCACACAAAGAATCAAACTATATGAATTTATCAGTAACAAATTGTTTGAAACCAAGTAAATATCTTTCTCTGACAGGTACCAGATGTCAGGAAGGGAAGAGGTTGCTTAGGGAAATTGCAAGTGTTAATGATATAGTTAAATCATGCTAAACAAACAGTTTTAGTTTTGGGGTTATGGAAGGGTATGTATGTGTGCCTGGAGGTCTTTGCAGGATTTCCTCCCTCTTCAAGACCTTTACTATATTTTTAAAAATATCATCTCTTCAGCTTTCGAGCAATAGCAAAAAACACCAACCAAATAAAGTGTTATTTTTCCTGATGGCATTTGGGAAAGGAAAATTTTTGTTTATTTTTTTCTCTTTTTGTTTAGTGAATTTCCCCCTTATTTATCTTCTTGCTTTCACTTTTTTCTCCTCTTCCTATTTATCTATTTATCTTTATTTTATAAATCTGATTTCTTTCATGGGGACAAAAAACCTTGGCATTGATCACTTTTTCCTGAGTCTCACCCAGGAAGTGTGTTCATTTATTACACAAACAGTTTTTGGTGGAATTCTGGATCTTTGGCATTACTGTGGCAGGTAAAACACACAAGCTGTAAAATAAGGCATTTTCTAAAATTTGCAGGTTTTGCACAGCAAAAGGTATTTTTTTAATTTCTTTTGCCAACTGCAATGTTGAATGGACTAGGGGAAAAAAACCCAGACAAGTAAAACTAACTTGATTTTTTTAACGTTCCTGAAATGCGTGAGTTATGATATAATTAACAGTTTCAGAAATATGTAAATCTACATTATGTCAATGACTTGAAAGTTATATAATTGAAAATATAAGCAGAAATGGATTTTATTTGCCTTCAGTTCTTTCATTGTGTAAGATGCACAAGATCCAGACTTGTTCTTAAATTATTTGAATGTTCTTAAATCATTATGTTCTTAAATCATTTGAACAAATGCAATTTTTAAAATGTAGATTATATGTGTCACAGAAACATACTAGTCAGGCAAAAAACTGTTTTGTTTCTCCTCAGGTACAATGACTAATTTAAAGCATGTGTAGGGCGTTTCACTTCTCTGACACATTCACCTAAATGAAAATATTTAGTTTATCTTTATAATATGGTAATTTTCTTTGTAATAAATGATTCATTCTTAATGTTGAGATTCAATGGATCAGGTTATGATATATATATATATATATATTATCTGAAACCTTTTGGATGAAAGCATACCTTACTGTTTTCTCTTAATTGTCCACTTAACAGGAGTTTAGAAAGGATTTGATTGTAATTTGTCACAGCTGTCTGAGAGAGAGAGAGAAAGTGAAGGAGAGAGATCCTGAGAAAATATGACCTCCAGCTTACAATCAGTGAAAAGTGCAGGAACAGAAAGCAGGTTACTGGTCACACAAAGAGGAGTAAGAGCAATGATTCCTGCCTGGTTTTGTTGAGGTAATTGTTAGGGCAATTATTATTATATTTTTCGGTTAAGAATTGTCATTGTGCTGAAAACTTAGAACAGTTTGTCTGGAGCTGCTTCTCAAGTCCAAAGTTTGTCAGTGTCTGTGTAAAGTACTGCTGTCCCGTGAGAGACACGGCGTGACAATCAGAAGTCACAGCTCATCACAGGAACGTATCGCGCTGATGTCATCTGCTGGGCAGCAGGAGCCTATTCCAGCACTAGGGCTTCCTCGGGGACAGGAAAAGAGCCAACCACAACACTTTTCCTGACAGTGATCCAAGCATTCTTTTACTCTTCCATCTGTTTCTCTCTCTAGTCTACTATTTCTGTTCCATACAGAGAAAGGTCTTCTTCATTGTCTGTATATCATTAACAGCTCTGCATAGCAAGGCTATCAAAATGCCATTCTGCTGTATATTCTTAAATACACAATGAGGAGGTGCCAGAGTGAAAGGAAGCAATGGATTTTCTATATATTTCTTCCTTTGGAATAGACAAAGAAATGCACTCTTTTCATTAAGTATAGAAGAAACTGTTCTGTTCCCTATAAAATACATGCATAAAAATAACAAAGGCATATCCACTGATAAAGCATTCCAATTTGGAATCTGAATTCCTGGTGGAAGAAAAAGAAAGATCTTTCCTTCTCATTTCTTTTTGGCTTGTCTTTTCCACCTCATTGGTGTGCTAAATGTGAGCCCCTTAGGCCAAAGTTGGTGCAAGTTTACATACAATTCTCGTTGAATTTGCATAATATATCTCTAAAATAATTTATAGTGTTTTCAACATAGAGTACTACTGCCCTATATTATAACCCACCACTGAGGGAGTGAAGGAATTCTCCAGCCACTCTCTTTTCTGATAAACTGAACACTTTGTGTAATTTTTCTAATTACTAACTAAAATGTAAGCCTGGCAGTCACTGACAGCTATTATTCATTCCAAACATATTTCAAAGTAAACTGGGAGTATTGGGGGGGGGGGGGGGGAAAGCATAAGCAAGAAGAAAACCAAACAGATTTCTTTTTTATTTTAATAGAAATTCCTAAGAAAAGAAAAAGTGACTGTATTTGCCTTCATATATATATTATATAGAACACATTACTGAACTTTAGGCAATACATTCCTGAAAGATCAGGTGTCTAAATCCATAAAAGAAGAGCTAGAAACTAATGTTCTGTATTCCTCCCAATGCAAGTTTAATAACCTGCTTCTGTAAGAACATTATACAAAAGAAACAACTCTAATGCATTTGGAAGCAAACACAATGGAGGAAACATCTCTCTCATTGTTATGAGAAGCTATGAAAACCATACTGAAAAGGTGTGTAATATTGTATTCAAATCACAGGAGGAAAAAAAAAAAACAACATCAAAACAAAGAAATTAGAAGAGAAACTAAAACCAGGAATGCAGAGAACTCTTCCAGAATAGAGTAGACAGAAAATGCTCTAATTCACAATTACTGGTCAACACACAGAGAAATAAATCCTTACAATTTTATATCTAAAGCAAAATGCTATTTTCAAGTCAATGGTGAAGAATAAGCTTGGAGAAGTACTTGACTCATCAAACATTTTCAGCCTGGTTATTGTTGTGTGTCTTAAAATACCAGCACTGCAACCATAATTACTAAATTTCAGGAAATAATGAAAGAATGCTGCAATTTCTGGGAGAAACTTAATGCAATTAAATGCAATTCAGAGAAGTCCATGATGGCTGGGCCAAGTGTTTAAAGTTGTTGATTCTTTCAAAACCTGAGTTGCTTAAAACTCCACTGTGACCATATTAGTTCAAACCATCCATTAAAAACATCAATGGATGAAGTGCTTGGTGTCTGGATGGACTGAAGAAGACATAGTAAAAAAGCTTAATTTAATCCACTTTCATAGCAAATTTAAAGGTGACTAATTAGATATTACAGGTATTTTTTTTTCTATGCAACTGCAAAGAGCAACTTTGCAAGAGCAAAACATTTTTTTTCTCTTCGTGTCTTTTGCTTTAAATGAAAGAAATCTATGATGAGCAAATATAAATTTCTGCTTGATAGAGAGTTAAAGAAGAGAAACAGGAAAATTTAAAAATTACTAGTATTCTAATAGTTTTCTTTGAGGGATTCTCAAGCTAGTCTTACAACAGACGGCAGCGGTAGCAGAACAGGTTCCTTTATGCGAGTTCAGCCTATTTATCCCCAGCAAAGGAAAAAGGTAGATAACAGAATCATCCAAACACAACAGATGGAAGATGTACTAAATCGCCCATTTCCTGTGCTGTTTCTCATCCATCCTTAAATGATCAAGTACCTTTTATCTAATACCACAACATCCCAAGGTATGCATCCCCAACACAGTTTGCAGATCTTTCCCTGATGTTTTTCATTACTGAATGAGTGACCCTAGAGCTCTCTAGTTCCATACTCTTCTTTCCTACAACAACATCACCTAGAACCATTAATTTGGGACTTTTTCTATGCCACATTTAGGTGTCATCAGCCTTCTCCTGTGAGCAGCAAATGCCCTTCACCTGACAGAGACATCCTTCTTCAGCAGTGGATATGGCTAAGTGAAGCATTAAATGCTATATTAGCTATGTAATATACCCCATATTCTTTTTTATGAAAACTTGTATGTAACACTACAAGCTAGCTGGTCTTGTTTTCATTGTAGCCATTCCTGTTGGTTTAGGTCATTATACAGGTTCTCCTATGATTGCAGGTCTGCTATCTGAAAGTTTTCTTGTATAGTCTTAAGCAGATAAAAACAACTTCTAGCAAAAGTAATGCATTATATTCCCAGCTGTTAACAACACTGTTAAATAGCAAAAAAGTGTTGCATTGCTAGTCTTAGTGATATCCTTCAGGTGTGCCTTCAGTGTGTGTGTGAGGTAGGTGCTGCAAAAGCTGAATGACACACTAGCTGCTACCATTTAATGAGTGTTAAATGGAAAGGAATATTTTGTAAGATAGGTACAGATACTGTGGAGGTGGGAGAGGCACAAAAGTGTTTGCCCTGTGGCAGCCTAAACTGATCTCCGTGCTGCCTGCCAGAGTTTCATTCTCCTTCCATCAGGCCTTCTTGGGCCAGCTCCAGCTGAGCTGACACAGAGTGCTGAATCATGAGAAAACACTTGCCTTTACTGTCAGGTCTATTTAGTGCTGACTTACTGTGCTGTACACAGGGTCTGGTAGGCACTGGAGCCAGCACAAGGAAGAGACTGGAATGCATAGGCAGGGCCAGCAAGATGAAATGGCACTAGAGAAACCAGTAATTAGACTAGGTTTCAAGTCATCAAAATTGCAGCCTATACTGCATATAAAGACAGTCAGCAGTTGTGTATCCTGCATGCCCAGTATATCACTACTCTGACTGGTGTAAGATGGGAATTTGTCAGAAACAAAATACTGACTTGCCAAAACAAAATATGAAAGATGACAAAACCAGGAAAATAACTGTACCTCAAAAAAAAGGTCTTGGAAATCTAGTCCAACTAGGAAAGGATATAAGCATATTTTAAGATGAATTTGTTGTTTTCCTGATTGTTCTAATGATGATTTTTTGCCTTTTCTTTTATATACCTTTTATATACATTTTAATGTATCTTCAGTATTCTTAGCACGCATACTTGTAATTCATTAAGTCTGATAATTTAGCATAGTCCTCATATTTTATCAGGCCAGGAGACCAACCATCCTAAAGGCCTTGCAGTTGGAGGCCAGAAAACCCTATGCTATCTTGGAAAACCAAGGTCCTCTCTAGAATACATCCTGAAAACTAAAGATTTGGCCCATCCAGGGGGGAATTCCACAGATGAGGGAATAAA
Organism: Vidua macroura; assembly: GCF_024509145.1. Taxonomy (NCBI): domain Eukaryota; kingdom Metazoa; phylum Chordata; class Aves; order Passeriformes; family Viduidae; genus Vidua; species Vidua macroura. The sequence continues at coordinate 128,118,308 of NC_071571.1, forward strand.
ACACCATTTCTCCAGGCCTCCCATTCAGGCATCCTTTTTAGATATGCTAATTTGTAAGGTCTATAATTTGTATACACAATGTATCTGGTGTGTGCATTGCGGTGCATTCTACCTTGGCGAAGTGGTGCACCAATGAGGGAGGATCCTTTTTAAAATGCTGAGGTAAAAACCCCTTATCCCTTAATCATATCTGGCTCTCAATTTTTTTAAGACCAGGAAAAGGTATCACTAGATAAACAGAACTGCTGTATGTTCTTTGTCAACACAAACTAGGCAAAAACTATAGCTCTCTCTGGTACCAATCTCATCTTCTGTTGGAAGGTGTTGTGGAGTATGCTAAACATCAGCTATATGACAAGGCTGAGAGTAATAAACCATAATACTATTTAAAACAGTCTTGATAAAAAGATTTACCCAGTATAACTATTTCACTGTATTGTCTTCCAAGGCACTGAAAAAAATCCTTGTGCTGAGGGTGGGCATGGCTTCCTTGCAACATATACCTGAGCTGGGCAGGAGCAATCCTCCTTTTCCTACATGCTGGAGACACTCTGTCCCTCTGACCTCTCTCTCACACTTGCACTCCTTGATAAAAGTGTTCTAAGCTCTGACATTATGAACCTGAATTGCTCATACATCTCCTATAACCCCTGCAATGATAATGTGGTGTTGGAATGTTCTGGTTTATACGATATATGTGCAGGAGGTGTTTTTAGTGTCTCTTGTTTTTTGAGTGGTTGTGAATTGATAATAATAAGCCTTATTTAAACCATCATTCTCCAGTGGCGTAGACAAAACACACATTCCCTTCAAAGCACAAGTTGGTTTACTGTGACCAATCAGATTCCAATGTCAGGATCACTTCTTTACTGGGACTCACAGTGGTAGAGATAGACAAATCAGCAGAAGAATATTCACTGTCACCTAAATATAGGATATAAAAATATCCTATATTTATGGAATAATATAATTAATTATTCCATAAATAAAGGATAATATATTTGTCTGTTTAATACATCTGTATTAATTTGAAAAGAGCTTGTAATGCAGTTTTCTTTTCCAGGCCGTATTATAACAGTCTCTAAATGGAAAATAAACCAAAACAAACCCCAAAGCCCTGGGAAGCCAACTGCACCTTTAAACCTTACAGCTCTAATTACCAAACAATCTTGTCTGCCTTAGGAGCAAATTCAATACACTTCAACAAAATATCAATATTTTTATTAGCAACCTCTTTAAACAAAGCAAAATGCTATGCACTTATGATCTAAGAATGGCTAAAAAGGGAAAAGGAAACAAAAATATCAGAACAACAAAAATGCATTTGCTTTTTTGGGATAAAAGTAAAGAAAACCTTTTCCAAATGTGCTTCAGATAATATACTTTGTTGAGTCAATCTTGCCCTTTCAGGCTTTATCATTAATTATTCAACAGGGCAGTAAAGAAAGCTCCAAGCTTCAAGCAGTGTGATGATTTGTTTTTTATGTAAAATTCAGAGTTTGATTGCAATCCTTTTTACAAGCAGCACCAGCCAAGTTGCCAGGATTCATTTTTAGACTCACACAGCATTTAGCAGAAGCTCAATAGCTACTAAAGCAGTGAAGCAGAACTGATCAGGCATGGATCTTCTCACAGGCAAGTTGTCCTGATAAATTTGTCAATCTTTTCTTTTTACAAAATCAGCAGTCATATTCTTCCACAGCTGTAGATGTTTCTTGAGAAAAAGGCTTTGTCCACATGCTATTGGCTTAGACAAATGATCTTTAGTAGCCCAATTTGCACGTCAATCTGGACACTGCTGAGCTTTCTGTTGCAAAGATGGCATCTCACAAGTCTTCCTAGAAAGACAGCTCTGAAAAGACAGAGTTTCCTTTGGAAAAATACCCCAGCATTTTGAAAAAATGACAACAAATCTGGGAATAGGAGTCACTGTGCTGAAGGCCTCCAAGCTCTGTCCACAGAGATTGGAAGAATTTTCTACCAGGACCAAAAATTTTCAGTCCTGAAACCATATGGTCTTAAAAGCTCTTCACACCAGTCTTACCTAATTTCACGAACTACTTACTAGTTTTGTTAGCTATGGGTAGTTTGATTTCACAAGTTTTATCAGTTGCCCAAATATCCTGAAAGATGAATAAGAGAAGATATGAATGTCCCACACAATCAAGAGCATATATTAGAGTATTGTTTTTCAGGATTAATTTCAACAATTGAAAAATTATTTTTCAGATATAGATCCTTTCAATTGTTAAAATCTGCTGGACTGAAGGAGTAAGTAACATTTCTAAATATTTAAAGTGTTGCTTTTGAAAAGCTATCAATTACCATTGGAAAAAGTAATTTGTAATTTATAGATGCTGATGTTTATATGAAAACATGTTTATTGGAAAACACCACATAATATGATTTTTCAATGATAAAAATGAACTACTAGTTTTCAATGTTAGAAAACACATTAGAAACTATATAACATAAAGAATCTTGTGCTCATGACTGAGCCCATCTTTATTTCTTTCAATTATGTCCTCTTACAACATAATGCAAAGCAACTATGGTATTCCCTTTGCATTCAGACAATTATGCAACAATAAAATTCAGCTAAGTAGCTGTTTGTATAATCATGTCAAAAAGGTTTGTTTTACTATTAACTTATCTCAAATTTAATTGACTTACAAAGAGTCCAAGATAAAACAATTTCCAAATTTCTCCTTATAATATATCTCAGCAGAAAATAACTCCTGAAATTCTCATGCGCTGGAAACAATTGCATTCAGCAGGGATACCAAATGATTCAGGAAACAGCAAGATCCTACAAAATCCTACAAAAGCTACAGGAAGAATCTAGTTTGATTTTCATTTGTGCCAACTGAAGTCTTACTTCAGTGTTTTACATCAGCAGGCAAACATAATTCAGTGTTTCCATTTATTAATAAAAACTCTCCATGCTTTAATGAACTAGTTCTTCAGAAAGAAAACACATTATTAAGTGAAATACTCTTTGCCAACTAAGATTAATAAAAATCCAGAACCAAGTAGGATAGCTTTTACCATGGCAACTAAAGCTTGGACTTATCAAACACATCAAAGCTTACATTTGATTAACTGGATTGAAACCAGGCCCTGTTTCCCCAAAGAAAAGAAAGGAAGAGAATAAGATGGGAAAGAATGAGAGTTAAACAGGTGTAACATCATAGGCATGTCTGGTACATGCTGTTTGACATGTGATTTTACTGCAGCAGCTGTCTTTCAATAAAATTTCAACATCCAAATCACAGGCCTGATGAAGATGAAATGTAAGAATCGGATTGTGCTTAAAACTGGTAATTAGTCCGATATAATACCTTTCTTGTGCCAGGTGTGTGCTAGACAGATATCACTCACCCTGGTAAAGGTCACCCACTGACAGCTTGGGCCATCTGAAGATACTTGGGCTCTGAGATGCCCCAGGGCTGCTCCCTTGCCTGAGCACAATATTATGTGAGAAGTGCTGCACAGGTCAGTCCTAGTTCTTCTAACATCCAAGGTAGATCTGATATGAGTCATTTCCTGCATCAAAGAAATCTTGACTGAAAAAGACAGTTATAGATTTTAGGACAACAGCCTCTTGTCACTAAGTGGGTTAAAACAGGCTGTTTATTTAGGACTTGTCAGGATAGTAACATTAAGAGCATAGAAAAAAAAAAAGCAAGCAGAGGGACTGAAGTACATGGGTCTGTCTCCTTAGCTTGCAGAATGCCAAAGCAGAATAGAGCAAACTCTCACTTTTTGTTATTTTATCACCTTTTTTTCTGCCCCTCTAGTCCCAGAAAAACTTTCCTTGATATCAATGCCAGTATAGCTCCACATATCCTAAATTAGCATAGTTACAAGATTTAGTTTTGCTTTTCCTTCTTCCACATGTTTTAATGTAAAATCTGAGCAAATCACATTGGAAATAATAGTGTTGAATCCGAAATTGGGTTGTTTTTTTCCTAAGCTATATCGTTTTCTAAGTACATTAGTGAAAAAACATTCTGCTCCTTTTTTTTTTTTCCAAATTCATTGTTTTCCTTTTTGTTTAGTTCAGTCATTCTAACTTCAAGACGTTTCCTTTTTCTGGGTGCATGTTTGCTGTTATTTTTGCTGTATTATCATTGTCATTGTCCACTTGGTGTGGTTTTTTTTCTATAAAAATTTCCAAAGTATTTTTAATATTTCAGTCCAGGCCTGTTTCAGAACACTTAGGAGTTTACTTGAGATTGCCATCACTTGATTCAAACTATTCCACATTTTCCCTAGTTTTAAGAAATCTTGTTTAGATAATCCTGGGACTATCATGCTAGTGGTCTGAACTTTATTGTTTTAAAACCAAATTTTGCATCATTAAATAGATATGGCAAAATAATAGGACAGATTTTTTTTTTTTTTTTTTTAGCTTTCTCAGCTCAGTGTGAGAAATCAGATGCCTGAAAGATGGTCCAAAAACATTATCTCAGTATACAAGTAGGATTTATGATAAAGCATGAATGATGTCATCTGTCTCCACTTTCCTTGAAAAATAAAAAATGCGACTGGGTGTCCTTTCATTTAGTTTATCATGCAGGCATGTTTCAGTCCTGGATTTTTCCTTTTGCAATCCCCATATGTTCTTAGGGAATCTCTACAGACTTTTAACATACTGAGTCCTGAACAGAGGTCTGCAGTGTGTCTGTTGTGGGTGGGCAGGTGTAAGCCTGTGCTACACACACTCAGAGGTAATACATGCTTTCCTCACCTGAACTCTGAGCTGGTACAAACTCATTCTGTCCATATCTTAGTTCATAGGGGAAAACTGATTTGGAGGTGATGAGCTCTGATGAAAGTATACGTGGGGCCTGCTTATCATAGGGATGTGGCTTTCAGTAACAAATTTATGTTTACCTGTGATTTACCACACACAGGACTACAAGATTTGGAGGGGTATATATATAATTATTATTTTTAATATGTTATTATTATTTGGAGGGATATATGCTGTACTATGACTTTGCAGAGACAGTAACGACAGAATCTTTTAATTTTGAGACCCAGAGGCTCTATGCTTAGTCTCCATTTGTACAAGGGAATCTTATTCTATTCAAATCTTAAAGGTATTTTTAAGTGACAGTGCAAAACAGTACTGAATCTTTTTTTCACAAAAAAACATTTTGGTTGAACTAAACCTTTCCTGCAAGGTTTTTTTTAGTCCTTCTCTGTGATTTGATACTCCACCACAAGTCTTTGCAAATCACATATGTATCCATTTTGTCATTATCTCTTGAGACTTTCTTCTCATGAGGGTGTTTAAAATAGACTAAATGTTCCCTGAAAATAAATACTGTCAAAATATTGTCTCTTGTACTAGAGGTTAGGTATCCATATCATACCATCTTTAGAACTTCATGCATATAAATAAATCATAATGCAATAATTTAACTAAATTAGTTGATCTGGTACCAAAATCAGACTTGCATTCTCCCACAAACATGCCTGTGAAAAATTTTCAGTGGGTCCTAGTCTGCCATAGCCTTGCAAAACTAGAGAAATCTTGATGAGCATTGCAGGAAGAAAAGGAAGAGTTTGGGGCAAAATGTCTTCAACTCTTATTGTATGATAAATCACTCAGAATCACAGAACATTCTAAGATGGAGGGGACCCATAAGGATCATCAAGTCCAGCTCTTGAGTAAATGGCCTGTACATGGATCAAATCTGTGCCCTTGGGATTATCAACACCATGCTCTACCCAACTGAGTATAATATAATAATACCATACCAAAACCTGCTTTTTTATTCCTTTATAGGTGACAGTTTTCAGAAGTCCTGAGATAGCCTTTTCTAGTTCAGGTAAATATTTCACAGTAGCAGATGAATATGGGACAAGAGACCTTTTTTAATCTATTTATCCAGGAGTCCATCTGGGGAACAAAGGCAGGCAAAGTAAAAAACAGAAGAGAAACAGAAACCTTGTAACAGAAGACCAAAGAAAATAACAAGGAGAAAGGAAAGGCATGTGTTAAAATATCTGTATTAGAAAAGGCAAGGCAAACAGAAAAATCCATTGTCAAATGGATTAAAACAAGATTAAAGCAATTAAACAAAGAAGATTAAAGGAGAGCTGAAAGCAACAAAAGGTGTTGAAAAGATAAGAGCAAGAAGCACAAAATGGGGCAAAACAAAAGCAGCAGATATCTGCAAGAACCAACAATTTTTAAACTGATGCAGCAAGGGTCTAAGAAGCAGTATAGCCACGTAAAAACTTTAAGAGCATGTGGCTTGTAGGAGCATAAACATATAGGTTCCAAGAGTCTGGTTTGGCAGGTTACTTGTGTCAGCCTGTCAGAAAGGCTGCTCACTACCAGGTAAGGGTGAATGCCCTGGGTCTTTATGAATCTCAGTGGTATCCAAATCTGCAATCTCCTTTCAGAGACAGAGATGTCTGACATTGATGTTTGGCATTCTGCAATTCGGAAGAGATTCCATAAGCATTTACATAAGTTTTGATTAGAAAATTTTCTAGTGACAAACACATGTGGTATCCCAGCAACTTCCTGTAGATAATGAAAGCTGTTCACATAGCAATATTATCCCTCAGGAGGATAGATTCAAATCCTCACTGGTCTTAACACATTAAAAGCCCCCACATGACAACTAGCCTCTGCTAGAATGAAACCTGCTGCCAAAAGCTAAAGAAAGTATTTTCCTTCTTGATTCCCACCACAGCTAGTGAAAGAAGAAAAATCAGTGCCCATATGTGTGTCTGGTTTTCTCAAGCTGAATAATCTAAGCATTATTTCTGCCTTCGTTTAATGCAGGTGTGAACCCACTCTCAATGGCAAATTTATCCCCATTCTCTTATACTCTCAAAGTGTAGTGAGATGGAAGTTAAGCTGATAAATACTTCAGTCTAAATCCAGATTGTTATGGTTTACAAGATATGCACATGAGTCTGGTCCATTTCTGTTTGCCAGCAGATATCTTCCCTTGTCTAACAAAATAAAAACTGAACTATAGCCAAAAAGATGAAATATGTGGATATGTCAGTTAAGGTATATTTTAACTTGCTCTCTCAAGCATGTTCCTTATTTTACAGGCTGTGGTTACTCTGTTTATAAAAAAGGAGTAAGGCAGCATGCAACTTCTAGGATAGTCCCTGGCATAGTTTAGAGTCATGTGAATGAGTGCTTGCACAGACAGTATCCATGTACAGTTTGGAGCTTAGTAAAGGCTAAAACCCACTCCTGACAGGCCATTTGAATAAAGCCTTTCTGGTTTGGGCAGTTGCAGGGTTTAACTGTGGGGATGTGAACTGAGTCAGAGATGAATCCCTGCCTTGTATTTACTGTTCCACAGAGGTAACCATAGCAGTCATAGTGGTTACAGGGTTATGCAAACTTCTCATATTAAAGAAAAGATCTAGTTAAAACATTTTATTTGTGGCTGGATAATCTAATTGCAATTATTTGACCATGGAGAGGCTCTTGCAAGCAGCATTTATTTTTCCAGCTAAACCTGGGATGAACACAAAAATCACATAAAATAAAGACAGAGAGGTATCCTTTCAGCTGCCATTAAAAATCTGGAAAACCTGGACCTGCCCTCTCCATCATGCTGCAGATATTCTGTTTCAGGACATTGTGAGTATTAACAGGATATTTAAGGTCATATCTCCTAGCTCTGTTTACTATGGCTGCTTTTCTCTCCCTGATTGCTGCAAATGACTGCTTTTGCTAAAAAACAATCTCCTTCCCACTGACAGTCTTATGGCAGAGAATCTTTTAAGTGGTAAGAGTCAAATCTCAGTAGTGAGTCATCCAATCAGTCAATCAAGAAAATAGTGAAGATTGGCCATAAAGCAACTTCATACATACATATTACCCTTTGCTTTGCCCATCAGTGTCAAATTCAAAATGCAGGTGCGTAAACGCTCTTCAGTACTGCATAGTCATTATCCCATAATTTAACTGGTTGATAGGCATGCTCAGTAACATGACTCACTATTCAAATTTCCTCCTCACCAGGGGGAGTATTTTCTTTTCAGGTCTTTTTTTTTCTAATTCGCACCCAATGATTTTAGAAGAAACTAAGAAAGATGGATGTACAGCATGGTGATTCTGGTTTACTAGAACAACAGTAGGCCTCTTCCTTTTTAGTCGTCTGCCATTCATGTCTTCTGCATGGAAGAGGTCTTATGTATAACCCACTTTTTATCACCGATAGTTGACATTTGGTATGACCATTCAAATACTCACTGCCTCCAATTCTAGGCTCTTCACCTACATAGCTACATCAGGAGTCCTAATTTCTGTGACCTCATGAGGAGTTGGGGTTTGCCAAAAGGCAATTCAAAGCCTGTGTATCTGCCCACTGTTCACGATAATGATGTGAAAGGGTGTGTTTTTCTGTGTTGTTTATATCTTAGTCTGAAGAAACTGATTTCATAATTTAGCCATTATATTTAGATGGCTAGAATTTCATATGGAAGTGTAACTTTTACAGTGTTCCCAAATTGTAAAGGCCAATCCAAGATGTGGTTATGATACAATCTTGCCCCCACAATGCAGTCACTTTCTTTTCTGATCTTTCCTGACACTGAAGCATAGATTAAACTGGCAAACCATTTCAGGGTGCTATCATAATGTAAAATTAGTTTTGTGAAAACCTGTCTGCTGTTTAAGCTTCATCAGCTGTCTCACTTCAGATGTCAATGCAGAAAGAATTAAATGAGAAGTATGGAACACCAGTCTAAATAAGAAGTGGTTTAGATTAGTTGATAAATTGTTGTGAAAAAGCACCATGAAGATGAAATCCAGAAGAATATAATATATTTGGACTCAAAGATGCAATATAAATCCACAACACACATGGTTTCCTAAATGGCTTTAAAATTGCTGAGTCAGTCTAAATGCCTAACTCAGGCAGCTATGACTCCTGGCTAAACAAGTCTGTCCCCTACATAAGAGGCATCAGTGGGGCCCCACCAAGGAGTGGGAGAACTGAGCAAAGTCCAGGCCCTTGGTAGTAGAAGGATATTACCCTATAACTCGCCCTTGTAGTATCTTGGAAAGAAACATCCACCATCTCTGCTTTGGAGTTGGGCCACTGTGTGTCCTCTAGCAGAAAATTCTTGTGTTCAGACAAAGAGGGAAGGGCACAGCAAGGAGCTCAGTTCCTGAACCTATCTCCAAACACATGAAGAAGCAGACTTGAGTTTCTCAGTGTCAGCTCTGAGGCTGGCTACAAGAAGCTATTCTGATCCATAAGCCACACAGAGGATTTTCTGTGGCTGACCTGGTAAGCCCACAGCTTGTTAGCTTTGGCATAGAACCAGACCAGCATGGCTAAGCAGTTTCTAGTTCTGACCAGCTCAGAGTCTGAGCAGAACAATGCTAGGTCTGTCTGAACTTGTCTGTGTACGTTAGGTGTCACAGCATTTGATTAAGTGGTGAAAGCCCCCCAGTACTGCTCTTTTGGCTGTATTTAAATATGAACATCAGGCAGTTACAGACAGACAGTTAAGGCATGTAGGGCCAAAATCTAGGGACTCCACGCTGAAAACTTGACTTGTCCTTCTACTTCTCCTCAACAGTCTTAACCTGACCTCGGAACCAATTGAAAGAAGAAAATGGAGAACTGGTTTGGTCCTGTAAATAAAGCCCTGAACAGCAGGAATGTAGGAATTACAGCGATTGAACGCCAGTCTAGGGAAGCTTCAGTGTACCACACATAGGAGACAAAGAAATGGCTTCCATCCTTTCCAAGTCACTTTTCCATGTTTTTCTGTCCCCATTAGGCCCTTGAACTTCCATCTCAACAGAAAATCATTTTTGTTTGCCAGTGGCATATATAATTTCCTGGACTACAAACACATTAAGTTCAAATCTACTGCAGCTGAGGCATACGGCTCTTAGCACTAGGTCTTCCACTTCCTAGCTAGTCATGGTTACTGCCCTTATGTCAATATTATGCCTTTCATATTGACTGTAGACCTCAGTAAGTCTAAAAGTTTCAAGTCTTTAGAATTTAGATGGTTGTAAGCCTAAATCTGGAGTGTAGAAATGCTATATATAGAAATTAGTATCTATTTCTCCAGAAAAAGCACTTTTGAATCTGGTTACATATTTAAAATTAGGTTAATACCAAAGGTTAAACAATAAGTCAGACATTGACTTTAGGGACCTGAAGACTTAGGGGAAGTTTGAAATCCAGTGAACTGCTGTTGGGGATTTCAAAGGCTTTGAGACACTTCAAAATCTAAGACAGACAATGCAAGCTTTAGCTTTATCATTAACTAAGGAAATTTCATTCACCAGTTTCTCTTCAAGTGTTCTGCAGCCTATGGGATGCACAGGTCTATCTGCTTCAGGAGCAGGAAAGGGTGACACTAGTTTTTCATCACTTAGAAAAGCTCTCAGCCTGGTAGTTATAGATATTCTCTTTGAATATAAAGGTTATTTTTCGAAACACTTCTTTCTTTCTTAGAGCAGGAAGAAGTTTTCCATTTTCTAGGACAGCACCCACCGAATTGGGCTGGTTTTACAAGACCTCTCTGCTTTGAGTTGGATACAGTGTAAAGTACAGAGTCTCAGGAGGGTGTATAGTGAAGGGAGGCACAGAACTGCCAAGCTTCTGTAACACAAGCAACCACAGGTGGAACACAGAGATGGTGTGCCAATCCTGGGTGTGTACAGAAAATACAGTACAGAAATACAACTGTAGGTCTTTAAAAGAATTCTTGCCAGGAAATATAAGCAGCTAGAGCTTTTAAGCAAGTTAGAAGTGGGATGAGGGGGTGTTTTTGGATAGCCCTTCTGATCTGTGGTTTATATATTCCATTTAAGGTGTTTATGAAGTATTTTCATAGTCACCTTAAGGCCTTGTGAAAAATTTACTTCAACTTTTGGCTCCTTTGCTCAAAGTAAAAATGTATTTTTTGTCATCTTGGCATGCCCCTATATTTTACTTTTCTATGAGATACATACTTTGTGCTGGTAATGTTTTGGCTCATTTTCTATTGTGTCTCCTATAAAATACCATTATTAAGTGTATTCTCTTTATTTTGGAACTTACATAAGTGTAAACTCATTATATATTGTTTCCATTTAAATCTCTTCAGCTTTGATCCTTTGTTTTGTACTGTTGGCTGGTCCAAATACTTTAGTGTTACCTGGAGACAGGGAAATGAGAGCAACAGTTTTATCTTCCTCTAAATCATGTAGGTGCATACTGAATGCATCAGGCTCAAACCTTTCCCTCCTTTCAATGTATTCCACTAACAGTTGAAAGGCATTAAAAAAAATAAAAAGTACTTAATATTGACATCACATTGTGGCCAATTTTTTTCACTATCTTACTAATATTGCAGCCTAAATTTCACTTTGCCCTTTTAAATTTTAGTTAATTCAGCTACAACAATTTTCATCCAATTATTTAATATAACTATTTATAGGCATTTCAAGGAGCTACTTATGTTAGTGTCTTAACTGGGATACATATCAAGAAATAATAACTACATGTCCTGTTCAATATAGAAACTTTTTGACAGATGAAAATAATGTAAAATTGTCCTTGTAAAAAAAAAAAAAAAAAAAAAAAAAAAAAAAAAAAAAAAAAAGCTGTGCATGCTTAAAAAGTGTACATGGACATGAGACAATTGTATGATTGTATGTTCATTTTTAGGACACCTAGACTTTAAAGTGATTCACGCTTAGACTTTAGATTATCTATGATCAGTTTGAATTGGGATAGATGACACCATTTGAAGGAGAGTGTAACAAGGATATTTCAGTTTAGCATTTACTTTGCCAAGGTTTTAGTATTCTCATGTCTGCAAAAAATTATCTTTCCTAAATATGTTTCTCAGTTGCACTACAAACAGACTTTCTAGTTGCTGGATAGAAATATAAGTATTGTTAACAACAAACTTGGGTGGAAATGTACTAACCAAACACTTTGTTTGAAATGAGCAACCGTAAAGATACTATGGATGGCAAATTGGAGTTACATCCTACCAAATCCTATCACTCCTGGCCCTGTTCCAGCACATGAGGAGTCTCATTACATTCCAGCCCTGTACTTTAGTTCTTACTGTTAAAGTCAAGCAGTGTTCAAAATGAATAAAAACATCATAAACCAGCCTGCAGAGTTTCTATTCCATTTCTTCTAATCCTCAGCATTTAATTAAAGAAAATTCGATTCCTCTTCCATCCAAAACTATTACAAGTGTGGTAGGATACATCTAATCAGAAAACAGTTGCAAAACATAGCTATTTTACAGACATGAGTCAAACTTTCCAAACAAATTTTATAAGAAATTTCAAGCTGTGATAAGTTAAATATGGCCCAGTATCAGGATTTGAACAGGAAAGAAAATATAACAGGTGGCCTTCAAAGAAGGAAATTTTAGAAAATTATTTCTTTTAGAATTTAATGAGATTTCTGTTAAAGGACTATGGACTTTGTAAAGATGAAACAATTGGAGAAGAAATGTTCTTTGTTTTGGTTATTCTGAACTTACTAAGGTATTTTTTTAATTTCTGAAAAACTCGTGAGATAAAGATATTTGAAATATCACAGACGTGATATTTGTGGCTGAGAGATAAATTTTAATCATATTCTGTGGTTAACTTCTCTCTGATTGTTAGTTTTCATACAGGTCTACATTGATGCATTAGTACTTTGTAAAATAATGTCTCTCTATTAAATCTACTGCAGAAATTCAACAACAAGAATAGCAAAAAATTAAGAAAGCCCACATATTATAGCCTACATACTTAAATTAAATACCCCATTTAACTTTTTCAACTTATGTGGAAGGGTGCAGTTTTCTGGATACCAACATACTTATACCCATATACAACTACATATGCATCTGAAGTCAAGAAATATTCATTCAGGCACATGAAAGCACTGGGCCCCAAAAGAATAAGAAAAGACTAACTGCGGAAAACCAACCAAACAAATTCCAAAGCAATTAAAACAAAAACAAATTAAAAAATCAGGACAAATAAAAGTTATACATTAACGATATGCATTTTTCTTATAGCAGCCTGTTATATTTATTTATTTAGAGCTGCTTTATTGAAGCTGCTTTATTGAAGCAACAAAAGCTATACTATAGGTTCGTGACTTTGAATTATCTCATAAATTCACGTGCTAAAACATTACTGCTTTTTCCAGGCTCTAATATTTATACTCTGAAAACAATCAGTTTTCACCAAAAGCTGTTCCTTCTGCATGTCCATAGGAAGAAAGTGATAAAATTGTCAGGAGGCCTTTCCTTTAAGGAACAGAAATACATTTGTGGAGAAGGCTACAAGCCTTCTTTAAAAATTTTGGGATTACTTACCAAAAAGCCCATATAAATCAAATTTATGTAGCATGTCTTTATGTATGCCAAGGCCCCTGAACCTACTGAAGCTGAAATGCTTCAAAAGTTTTCTAGAGCTTGCTATTTCACTCAGACAGCTGCTTTGCTTGGTGTTTAATCTAGTTAAAAAATGTGGGGCTTCATGCACTTAGCTACCATATCCAAAACCAACTTTCTCATACAGTTGAAATACAAACATTGGTTTTCTTAGCTGTCATGAACTTGGTATGTGTTATATGGAATGTCATCACACTCTGTGACAGTTGAATTGAGAAAGTTATCTTTTCCCATGTTAATCTTGCCAGTGATCTGATTATATTGCATATTCAGGATATTAAATTGGAGGACAGACCCTACCAGAAACCCTAGATTGTAGCTTGGCTGGAGCAGTATTAACGTGTTCTCTCTGGAAAGCTCTCTTGTTAACACCTGCTGCATTTATTTTTAAAAAATTTAAAAACCCCATATGATTTGTACTCACTTAAAATAGTAATATTTTAGGTTTGACTGTCAAATAATAAAGTGAATGCAGCTAGTTGAGAAGTTTTATATAGATTTTTGACCAAAATCTCTGATATAACTGAAAAGACAATACATTATAAGGCCTACAAGCCTTTCTGCAAATGACAATAACATGGAAATAAGTAATTGTTCAGGACCAAGATTCTAAATAAACAGTAAAGTAAGAAAAAAATCTTTGTGGAAATTTCACATTTAGGTAAATCTTAATTCTATTTTAGAATATAGTTATAATATGAACTGTCAGTTACATTCCTAAATTTACAAGGCAGATTGTGCAAGGTGACACACACAGATACAGTAATGCCTATCAGCCTCCTCTTCCACATGATCTTCCCACCAACCCCCTACCATTTCCCACAGTTCCAGTTCCAAGACCTTGCTGGGCTCACAGGATAATGCAGGGATCTCCTTGCAGATGTGTCTGAGCAGTGACAGACTTCATCTTCTCTCTCCTTTTCCTGAGGCTGCAAAGTGGTGCCAGTTTGGGGAGCAAGGGATTCATTAGTCTTTTGGTTTAAATGTGTGAAGTCCACTAGCCCTTTAGAATCTGTGTTCTAAATCTGTGGTGTTAGCAGGGAAAGCTTTGATAGGTGGATATGTTTTCTGATAATGGGAGCAAATTCAGCATAATCTGTAGTGACTTTGAATCTCCTTATCAGCTGTGGACTGAAGCAAGCAATTTTGGGAGAAATGTGGTCTGGCAATGCATGAATAGTGCTGGCATAATTTGATTATTTCAGACTGAAATAATAAAAGAGACAATTGTAAAATAGCAGGTAATAGAAATGTCTGTTTTCATATGTAAATTAAATCAAACAGCAGAATAATTAGAATCAGGCTTTTGGAGGCAGCTGAGATGGCCAATATCAGTTATTTCCTTTCAGGAAAGACCTGACAAAGAAAATAAGCTCCTAAATAAGTCTGTATTTTTATATAGTGCAACCATGAGTTTTATTCAAATCCTAAGTATTGTCATCATTTTTTTCATGCACCACAGTGCAGAAAGGTGCTTACAATTTTTGCTGGGGTCAGTGGACAGGAAACGTCACATATTTCAGTAGAAAGCTTCAGTTCCTCCCAACAAGGTTGATGACTATGTCAAAAATAACTGTTCACATTGGCCATTTGTCACTGCCTTCATCATCATCATTATCTGTAAAGAATCCCCTGTAACACACCTGTGTACATATTTTTCCTCTTCTCCTTTTCTTGCTCTGATATCCTTCAGCAATCTTGACCAGCCTCTTTTGGAACCCCTATGGAAACCCTCAGCCCCAGGAATCTTTCTAAGGCCATTGTCTTCAATACCTGTCTGAGTTGAGCTGTAGGATTATTTATCTGCAGCCCTGTCCTCCCTGTCCTGGTGGATATCAGACACATATTCTGGATGAATCCTTCCTGTATTTTGTACCTTGTCCTCAGTCCTGTCTTTAGCCCTGTCACCTTGTCACGCTGATGGGACACCCAGTTACCTCCTGGCCCTTGTTCAGCCCCTTGCCCTGTTACCAGCCACTGGCTTTCCCCCTGCTCAGCCCCAGGAGTTCATTGCCCAGTCAATACCCTCAGCTCCTGTCTTCCTGCCCCTCTGTTGTAATTGGTGTTCCCTTAGCCCTGAGATCAAGTGGGTTCCCTTCCTATTTGTTCTAGCTCTTTAATGATCTCTTTAGAATTATAATGAAGAGAAGGCTGTCCTGTGAGGAATTGAGATGTGCTCAAGTCTTGGAGATGTGTCATTGAAAACTCAATAGTATTTGAGTTCAGTTACAGAAGATAAGAAGACAGAGTCAGTCTCAAGCAGAAAGGTCAGAAATGGGAGCAAAGATGACCTGCATTCCTTGGCTAGATGCTTTCCCATTTTAGTTAAGATTTGAAATGCTGATAAGTAACTTATGCATTTAAGTGAACAAACTTAAACAGAAAAAGAAAATCTGCATATCTCTGAAATTAAACTACTTTATTTCTGTTGAGAAGAGATTATTTGGAAATGAGGTCTGAACTTGCAAATAGGTTCTGAATTCAAAGACAGTGAAACTTGTAAAGAGATCTTTGTCATGTTATTAACAAGACACTTAGGCACACATTCTGGTATTTGTATAACATAAATGTCTGATCTAAAGATGGAACATAAAATATTTCTAGATTACTTTACTAGTTTATGAAACCTTTCTAGGTACTACATGTAAAACTAAATTCAATAATATGAAACTACAGTGTGAAACCAATACCTTTCTTAGCAGTTATTGTAATAACAACATTCATACACTATGAACTTGATGGTCCAGTGTTGGATAACTTCTGTAGGTACTCTTGTAAATAGTCTATACCTTTGAACGTAGTCCATATGTACACTTAGGGAAAAGCACAGAACTATAGAGTAAAGGCAACTGGGAGACAAAATAAAATTCTCTTGGTGATAAAAGCTCATAACCAGCCACAGATGGTAAGATGTCAACAACATGGAAAAAAAGGAATTAATGTTCAAGAAATGTTAATGTTCTCTAATTAGGAAGAAGCAGAATGCTATATGTGTATCAGATTAAGAAAATGGAATGCTTTTTCCGGCCATTACAACCACCAGGGAATTGGAAAAAATCTTCTACTACATATATACACCTTTAATCTGATTGTCTGAATAATATGAACCAAGTCCTGGAGGAGCTGGCTGAATCTGACCTACTGTTGCTTTGGAGAGATTGCTTTGGAGATTCCAGGGGAATTTTGCAAAACTAAAAGAACTGTTTTGCCAGCAATATAAAGGGCAGAGAAGGCAAGTGTGGCATTTATAGTCTAATTGGATTACCAGTATAAACATTGCCAGGTGGTGGGGGTGGGGGGGCAGGAAAACAGATATAACAGAGTAGTGATTTAATTAAGAATCAAGATTATTGTAGGTTCTAACCAGTTGTCATAGTCAAAAAAGTGTCAAAAAGAGTCAAGAAAACACCAAACCCCAAAAAAAACCCAAAACCCCAGAAAACCAAATCAAACCTATTTAGCTATTGTCATGCTTTCCTAAGAAAACATGCTTGATTCCTAAACTTAAGTATCTAGATATAATACACCTTAATTTTGTATAGGCCTTTGTTTTATTGTTAATTCTCAATCTGTAAAGATAGTCAGATGGAGGACTATCTTAAATAGTTTTCACTAGGAAGTTACTGAGTAATGAGATTCTGAGTATACTCTGAAAAATTCTTCTGGCCTTGATACTTGGTCAAGCCTAATTTAGTGTTCCTTATGTAAACCCAAAGTATAGTATATCTGCTGGAAAGTGGTTCAACACATACATCTTTGTATAAAAGGTAATACTAGGTCACATTAGGTAAAATCCATGATCAGTCCCTGCTGGAGAATAGAACCAATATGTAGAGAAAATTGATAAAGAGTAGATTTTTCTTGATTGATCCATTCTGTGAAATGTAGATTGCATTAACTTTTTGTTTATTTTAAAGTATTTAATTTATTTTTATATGCTTTTACATGTTTTTGATAAATACACTCTAGGATCAGGCCCTAAAGGCTTTGTCTCAGGCCACATTGTAAATCTGAAAGAAAACCTCTGACATTTTCTAAAAAATTTCTCCTTTAGACAAACATTCATTTTGGAATTTTAACAAGGGAATTATAACCACAATAATCCTTTCCCTTAACACTTTTGACATATGGTTATTTTATCTTATTCAATCTTCTCTTCATTTTTTTAAAGGCTCTATAAGATGCTGTATGCATACTTATTCAACATCTGTTTTCAAGTAGTGTAGTAGACTAAATATAAAGTTAAGATGCCAGCATTTCATCTACTTAGTTTTTGTCTAGAAGGATGGTTATTGTGTCACCACACTCTTGCATCTTCCTACAGCCTTACAAGTATCAAAAGAGGCTCTCCCACTCCCTTCCTTCCCTTCCCAGCCATCCTTCCTTCCAACTGCATTCCAACAGCCTCCCTTCCAGCTGAGTGATGCACATCTTTGGGCTGCATCCAGACACTATCTGACCTTCTTGGATAAACTCACCTTGGTAACTCAGCAAATCTAAAACTAAACCAAATGTGCTTATGACAATTGACTCAAATGCACTGGCTCATTATGCAGTCAGATGAAGATCAGATGAAGAACATGTAACCAAAATCATAAAAAAGAGAGCATGAATGGGAGTGGTGACAGTCGGCTTCTCCACCTTAGCAACAAGGAAACATTAGGTCAGTTCTTCCATAGCATCTGATCGCACAATTAGGATTGTACCATTTGCTGTTCTTGGATGTTTTCCCTCTGAATCCTCATTTAAGCAATCTCCACAAACTTTCTTTTTTTTTTATATTGATGTAATTTTTCTCATTTATTCATCTAGTAAAAGTACAACATGTTTGCTGCAGTACAAGACAAGCACATGTTTGAACAAGCAAAAGAGGTAAAGAAGGCCAAGCCTACTGATCAGACTATGACTTTAAATTATCAGGCTAAGGTTTTTAGAGATGACTAGTTGTTTACATATGAATTTTTCCTTGGAACCTAAT
Source organism: Vidua macroura (assembly GCF_024509145.1). Lineage (NCBI taxonomy): Eukaryota > Metazoa > Chordata > Aves > Passeriformes > Viduidae > Vidua > Vidua macroura. The sequence continues at coordinate 128,136,708 of NC_071571.1, forward strand.
ATCACACTTTTTTCTTCTAGCCTCATAAGGTATAGAACAACCAAACTTCAAAATTGTTAATATGTTCCTCTTTTCCACCAAACATGTCTGTCTTCCTAGCCTCTTTTGAAAGTCACAGCCATAATGCATTCCACATGTCGTGGTTTAGGAATGGTAGTCTCCAGTTTAGTGCTCCCACTGAAAGACTCTGAACCATGTACTGCTTACTCACTTTCCCATCTCCCTCCCCTTCTGTCACACTACAACACAAAATAACTCACACAAACAAGATAGATGTAAAAGAAAAGAAAAAGAACAAAAAAAAAGCAAACCTTATTTTATGACTCTACTATATTAGAATTGCAAAAGTGACAGTGGATTGGAGGGTGAAATTACCACCTCTCCAACCACACTGGTCAAACCAACAGTCCATTCATTTTCTCTATCCACAAAGTAGAATGTAAAACAATCATTGTTTATATGAACAGTCTGTGAGATCTACAGTATAAATATGTAAACATCAGAAGGCATAGCAAACTTTTAGAAGAACTTTAAATCTCTCAAAAGAATAGGGCAACACCCTTCCCCTTGCAGCAGGCTGTAGAGGAGAACTGGAGACACATAAAGGGCATAAATATCAGGAGAACATAAAGATCAGAAGTTGAGATAAGAAAATTTTCCAGGAGACAGCAATTAGATAAGAAAATGAACCATAACAGCAATAATATTAAGGAGAGAGCGTAAAAGACAGGCAAATGATTCACATGTTTGCCACCATGCCCTACAGGACCTGACCCCTGCTGATTGCTTCACCCTACCTGCCAGAAGGAATCCCGTCCTTCCCTGCCCACTCTGCAGGGTGTGAGGTGATATAGAATAACCACCAGGTCATAACCATGTTCCTTCTGGAAAAGGAGCAGCTGCAAAAAATTAACCCCTTCCTGGCTGGAACCAGGAAGATTTTTAATTATTTTTTGTGATTAGGGGGTCTTTAAAATATGATCATTGAAAATTAAAATTTAGTTTTGACTTTGATCCTGGGTCCTTTCTAGGAATGCATTTAAAGAAGGTCTAAAATGAATTTGTCATCACTGAGCTTTTCACTCTCAATTCTGATGAAGAGATAGCTACATGCTGAGATTTGGATTTCATTTTATGCCTTTGAAAAGTTTTACTACAGCAGAAAAAGAGATAAATAAGTAATCCCCACTCTAGTAGTAGTCAACTCTACTTGCTTTTAGGAAGTGTTTAAGTTTACATAATTAAAATTTTGTCTACATTAAATTAATTTACCAGGAATGGGCATTTTCTGAAATCTTACACATTGCAAGTTGGCCAAGAAACTGAAACATAAACAAAAACATTCCATTGTATAAAATTGGATAAAATGTTATTTTTTTTTGTATAGAAAGGACTTGAGAAATGACTGCATAACTTTACAGCTATGAAGGTTAAGTCATTTTATCTGATAGCAAACATGGGAGATTCTAACATTATCTTCCTCATTTGACATCATTCATGAAAAATTAAATTTTTATTGGATAGATAAGGACTCATGAAGTAAAATGAGTAGCTAGGTACCCCTATAGTTAGCAGTTAGAATGGTATACACCCTTAAGTTTTTGAGTCAGTCTTAGCCATGCCACCACTGATTTCCTTTTTTATAAGAGACTGTTCTCTCTTTATAACATGCTTTTGATGTGATTTTCTCCTACATTGTAAGGTTGTTCTTAGAGTTGGAAATATAATAGACTCTTTTCTTGTTTTTTTAGTTATTTAGGATTCATCACTGAATCAATGTCTTTTTGACAGTGAAGTTAGGGGAATATGAGTTTAGCAAGGTGTCATATAAATGTGATATAAGAAGCTGGGATGATGTAACCCAAAATTTACATACAAAAGATAGCAGATAAACAAGTATAGGCAAGGGATAACGAAGGAAAAAGTCCATCAGTGACTTTCCTAAAATTGTCCCTGAGGCCAGAATTGTTTGTGTTCCGTTCTAATAAAATGAAAACTTAACCAATGTGTTAATGTGACAGAAAGTCATGCTTGTATTATCTGCCTACAAGTGAAGGAGTTTGCAAGTGCAGAAGAGATTTGTGCCATGGGATTTCTATGACATGTTCCAAACTGCAAAAGTAAGAATGAAGAAAAATTATCTTGATGGTGAGCCAGCACTATGATGAATGTGTATCTTGCACTTTATGAAGCCAGCTGTTAAAATAAAAAGATATAATAGAAGATGAAGATAATTTAAGGAATATCTGTCAGTGATCAGTTTTATCATTCATTAATATTATTTTTTGCTAGAAAAACATTTTAGAATCAGTGGCATAGAATAAGTTTCCGATCCACTGTGAGACACAATCTTAGATCCACAGAATCTTTCTAAAAACACCCAGAGTAAAGAATGAAAAAGAGGTAATTTTTTTCCTGTCTGCAGGAAAAAAAAATTTGTCTTTTGACATACTTGTCTGCAAGTATGTCAGCTGCAGAGGAGGGGGCAGGACTGGAATTTCATATGATGTCCAGTAAAATACGAGGCTTCTTGTGATGTTTTCTAAGTGCAACCCTTCTTTAATCCTCATTCTTTTGTCCTTTATTGACCGAGGTTCTCTTAGGTGGGGGCTATTTCTTTCATGGGTGCAGAGATAAGGTGTCACTCCAATTCTGTGGCTCTGCTATACATGCTTGTCATGAATAACTGTCATGATTGATTTTGTGCTAGATATAAGTAATTGGGTCTTGTACAAGAAATCTTCATTCTTATTTGTAGAATGTTGTTGGGCAATGATGCAAACATGCTGTGACAAAGGGAATGGCATTCATTGCAAAAAGAGCAACAAATCTCTTTCAAGTATGTAATATCCACAGTCTTCTGTCCAATTTGAGAAACAGAAGTAATTTTCTCCCATATTTTTGTCAAAATATGTTGTGAGCTAAGAAAGTAAAAGCTAACAAAATCTTTCAATCTCTTTTGAAATATTTGTAGCCCCAGTGCTGAGTCAGCCCTGTCTTAAGAGGCAACATCTGTTAGGTATTGAGCAAAAGTATTTCTTACAGATCTGCTGACTCTGCATGAGATGAGTGGTCCAGCAACTGACAAAGAGTTAGTTAGAAGTTTCAATTACATAAAACCTATGCATTCATGGAAAAGTCTTCTCAGTCTGAACCTATGCAGCCTGGAGCCAGAGCCTTTATTATTCATACTTGATTTATGCATGAATACACAAGCCTGACTGGACAAGTAGCGCTTGTGAAGTACTGGATAAACATTTTTTATTAAACACTATGATTAAGAGACAAAAGAAGGTTTTAGCTTAACTGGATTAATACCTAATAATAAGTGTAGTTCTTAAAAATTATGTATATATATATATATATATATATATATATATATATATATATATATATGTGTGTGTGTGTGTGTGTGTGTGTGTGTGTGTAATATATGCTCGTTTGATTAAAATCTCTGGTTTTCTGCAGACATCTAAAGATATTAAAGATTCCTATGCAGGATCCTGGAGTGTGTGCAGGATTAACACAAAAGTAAGCATATTAAGTGTCATGTGAGAGAAAGCAGGGCTATGTACTGGCACAGCATGAAGAACATCATAATGCAGTGAAGAGTTCTGACCATTTATTCTATAACACTCAGGTCACAAGTTATGATATAGATTCTTTTTAAATAACTATTTCATTAACAAAGAGAATATAGAACAGAACATCATTTCTAGACATACTTTCAAAAGTAATGTGAAGACCTCAGCAAACAAGTTATATGCAAGATACTCAGTCTAATTGTGCAATGGATAAGTGCAGTTTCCTAAGAGACAATTTGTACACTGTCAAACAGGTTTACTCTTTGAATGTGGGGTAATTCCCTCTGCCTACCAGAGGCCTACTCTTGTGCCAAGAAAGAGTGAGCATGTGGCACTTGACTGGTAAAAACTAGACATTTTTTGATGATTTTAATATCATCAAGCTAGAAAATGAAAGTTAGAAAATAAAAGAAAATTGAAACCTTCAAGCTCCACACATTTATTTTATACAAACTCCAAAGTTCTAATGACTAAAAAACTCTGGATTTGGTTTTGTTTATCTTCTTACATTGAAACAAATTGCGAGAAAATTCTGTGAAAATCTTTATTTCATTCTTATATCTCAGAGTATTTAAGTAATACTTTATCCTAATATACTTTTGTCTTCATTGAATATATATAATCTACTAGTAGTTTTTTAGGTTTTATACTGTGTAGTTATTCTGATTAAGACCTTTTATCTGTTATCTTTTGTCTGTTCATTTATCTTAATAAATATTTCATTTTTTAAAAAATCTGATTTGCTATCATTAGAAATTGCAGGACAAGGTAATTCAATTAAACCTCTGTAACTGTCCCCACAACAGCAATATCAGAGCAATACATTGATATATAGTCTTAGTGTAGTACAGGATCCTTAAATGTTTTCATTGTAAATTTGGACAAACATTTTTCCCCTTATAAAATGTCCAAGAACCTGTGTTAAATATTAAGTTGCTTAAACAATGTGTTCTAGGGAAGCAATAAATAATTTTTTTTTCTTTAAGAAAATACTCCAGAGCATAAAAACAAATGTTGAAAGAAAAAGCTATAAATCATGTTATTTATAGCTGAAGTATTTATTTGAAAGAGTCTTGCTTTGCTTTATGTTATAGCACAGTCCAAGAATGACCACAATTTAGTGTTTAAAAATATAAGTACCAACCTTAAACATACAACTGTTCTTTTCTCTGAAGCCCCAAAGTGTCTAAGTAAGAATAACAAGTGCTTTAGATGTTTTCTCCCTGTCTAAGCACTAGTACTTATGCACTCTTCAGACCACATGGCTGGAAGAGCTTTTGCTCATTATAAGTAGTATTCTTTCGAAGCTGCTTAAAGTTTTCTTTTCCCGGTCTTTTTTTTTTTTTTTTTTCCCTAAATTCCTCCCTCCCCCAATCCCCCCTTTTAAAAAGCTTGGAGAATATACAAGTAAGATGAACAGGAAAATTATTGGTATCCATTTCCCATGGAAGATATTCTCCAAAGGATTTTTTTTTTCCAAAGACCCTGACGCTGCTGTAGACTACAATTTTTCAGTATAGTCTGTGGTTGGAAGCAAATGAAAGGCCACCTTACTGCTGTCTGATTTAGCTCTGATTTCGAAGTCATTTATTTAAGACAGGAGTGGGTTTGCATACATTAACCCCTGTATCTTGTGAGCAATTTGAATATTTCAGTTACTTAATATAGAGCCTCCATGAGAAGGAAGAAGTGTCAGGAGCTTTGAAAACTTGAAACTACAGTCATATATGCCTGAAATACAACAAAATTTCATTTTTAGCATTGAAGCAAGCCTAAAATATTTGGCCATTTATTAATGATTTTAAAATCCTGCTAGATCTGCATCTGAACTATAAGTTAAATCCATTTTAATTTTCCCTGAGAAAAGGAAAATTCCTCCACCAGATAAATAAATTTTCAAAGGAAATACAAGCAACAGTATCTAAAAGGACTGCATAATTCACACAGAATTATGTGGCAAGATTTACTTAAGTTAATTTGCTGAATTTTTTCCTCTACTTTTTTGGGGTTTTTTTTGGGGTTTTGTTTTGTTTTGTTTTTGTTTTTGTTTTTGCTATTTACTCTATCTGTTATGGTTTCCAGTTTCCTTGTTTCTCACATCTGGTGTGTAATCACTGGCCAGCTACAGAAAATATTATTCAAATGCATGACTAGTTTAAGATAAATAGTGCAATTATGATGCTCACATTGGAAATCTTTATAGGAAAATTCTGTGATGCTGGAGGTGTATCTGCCTGCGATAAGAAAAAATATGTTTGTTTAGTGATCAAAACATCTATTGTTGTATGTGTCAAAATATCAGATACCATAAAGTCTTTAAAAGAACTCAGACTTATGAGTACATTGATTTAAAAATAGGGAATAAAGTTTTTGAACTTTTATTTCTTTTCAATTGATTTTTTTGTTCATGCACTTTCTATTTCTATGCAAAATTTCCTGATGCAACATTTCCAGCATTGTGAGAAATTTTCCAAGAGCAAACAGAATTATTGTGTCATGCAGATTGCTTTACGGAAAGGTTAGGTGTCTAAATGTTATTAAATCTTACTTTTTGAACCTCAATCCTGCTGTAGGTATGGCCTCAGTATCACGTAATGTATTTGTGGTACAGCAGAGAATCAAAATCAGATACTGAAAATTGCACACTCTAATCCTTAGACTGTTTTTCCCCTCTTGAAAAAATTTGTTGTGATAGCATCAATAGCAGTTACTGGTTACAGGATGAGGAGAGATGTGAAAGCTGTTTGGGCTATATGCTAGGTTTAGTCTCTTATCTACAAAACTGCAATGAAAAATGTTTATAAAGCATGTGAATTAGGATCCTAGCCTGTTAATGGAGAGAGGGAGAAGCCACACTAAAAAGGGAAAGATTCATCCAGAAAATACTGGGAAGCCTACAGGGAAAGTAATCCTATCTTTTCATAAAATTATGGAAAGAGATGATGTAGTCAAAAAAGCTCGTCATTTGTGAATCACATGATTTTAACAGCTTTTCCTTTAGAGATTAAAACACTCAGTCCTGTCTTTTGTTCAATGTCTTTTCCTAGGTTTTGTTTCATAACGCATAGTGGTTTCTTATTTATTATTCCTTTTTTAATTTGTCTTGTTTGGAGAAATTGGAATTTTGAGAATGAGACAGGAATGGGAAAAAAGAATGCTGTAACTATAATCAGGGTGGAAGATGCTTTGTCTGAGCCCTCTTAGCCTTTGTCAAGAAAGGAAAGGCTGTAAAATGGTTTGTGTCCTCCTTGACTGAAGTGAATGCCATCATTGCTAATAAACACAAAAGTCACAGTTCTCTTTCTCAAAATGATTACTGCAGAGTTAAGTACTATAAATATGATGCTGTGAGGAACAGAAGCAACTAAGCTCACCTTCCTATTGGTTTGTATATTGAATGTGAGTTCTTGGGTTAGATTCTCTCTATGAAATGTGTTGTACATTATAACCTCTCCCTAATACAGTTTTTCTGCTTTATCCAAGATTCTGTTTTTATGATTCGTAGAAACAATGTCTTGCACTTTTCCATTTATTATGATTGAGATGGGACAGAGGCTCTAAATGCTGATAGGAGGCTTCATGCATATGCACACACATATGCCTCTTTTCCTTTGGAAATTAAGTTACTTATGAACTCTTAAAAATCTTACCGTTATCCTCAATATCTTCATAAATTAATTAGAGGAACATTTTAGTAGAATTTTAGAAAACTTTGCCTTAAACATTACCCTTTTAGATAAGTCTGTTAAAGAGCAGATTGAATCTGGACTGAAGATTAAATTACAGCAGTGGGGAAGGAACTTTAGGCTTCAATTCAAACTCAGACATATTACATCAGAATTATCTCTGCATTTTTTTCTTTTAGATCTCATTGTCCTTCAATATGGTTAAGTAAGGAGGTTGAAATCCAACCTGATTTTTTTTTTCAATTTTGTTTCAGAAGAGGAGGAAAATACTTTCCTTTTATAGGTGACAGATGTGAAGTTCATTGTAAATTTGGACAATTTAGATAACCAAAACCAATAGATGTGCATGACAGTTGCTGTTAAATCATAACTGTTAAACATGAAAACCTAATCTCACATAAAACTGTAGTTCCATCAAGCATCTTAAATTGTTATCAATGGAGAACATCAGAAAAGAATGTGTTTAAGAGAGGACAGGAGTGCAACTGGAAGAAAGTAAAAATATTACACAAGAAATACAAGTTTTGGGGGACATCTTAATTTCCTTGTGTTCATCAATATTGAATGGTAAGGCTGACAAGAAAAGAACATATAACAGCAAAAGCTGTTTTTCAAAATTTGGAGGTAATAAGCAGAACAGGGAACTGTTAATTTGCAAGAGAAGAACTAAATATGCAAAAAATATTCTGTATCATTTTCATAGGTAGTTGCAGACATCCAATTATGCCTCTTAAGAAACAGCAGCATGTCAACTACACAACTTAGTGTTCAGACTTTGAGAGCTGTGGATGACTGTTAGTTTCTGCCCTGAATTCATACTGTTACAAAATTTCATGTATTATAGTTATTTTTGCTCATCAGATTCTCTCCAGTTTAATTCATTATTCAACAGCATGCACAGAGTCTGACAAAAACTTGCTGCACCATTTTTTGGCAGTAGCACTGACTCCACTTTTGTAGAGAACTTGGGGAAAATATTCTGCTCTGCAGAGAAATTTTGCACAGTGATCTTTTTGAACAGTGGAAGTCCAGTGAGAAAGATAGAGTACAGTGTAGAAGCTAGACCAGGATGTGTCACTCATGTGAAATGGAGCTGTAAACCACTGAGGAAATCACTTCTTCTTAACTGCCTTTGTCTTCCTCAATTTGTGCCTCCCTTCCTTTCCATGTAATTTCTTTAGGGAACACCGACTGATCCATCAGTTACAGTTCTTGAGTCTCCACTCCAATCCTGCTTTCAGTGATGGTTCTGGATGTTGGTGTTAAAGACGGGACGAAGGTGGTACAGAAGTGCAAGATGTACTATAAAGGTTTAATTTAAAAGCATTAATACAAATAGTGCTTTCTCAGAGTCCTGAACAATTGAAATCAGTTTAACTCAAATGAAAGTCTTACCTCACTCTTGGTTCTTTTTCTGCCTCTACCATTTTGTAGACAGAAATAACTAAATTTTCTAATGAAGCATACTGTATTATAGCAACTTGAAGGTGGCCTAATTTTTACTCATTTCAAAAGTTCTTTTATTAATGAGAAATCCAGCCTAACTAAATTTCCTTATGACTTCAAATTAAAAATGACAGACCACTGCAGAACATGGAAATATTTTCCAGGTCAGGTAGTAACATTAACATGCACATTATTTATTTTTTCTGGCAACTGGACTTTTCTTTTTAAGCTTCAAACTGATGTTAATTTAATAATAAAGGATAAAATTAAATGCTGCAAAAGCCTTCCTGTCCCATCAGAGCTTATGCACATTTCTGAACCTGCTCATTCATCTATCTTAAAACCCAGAAATCCCTTTGGATTTCCAAAATTCCAAATCAATTTGGATTACCAAAGGATATGCCTTCTAGATCCTCTGATTGTGGAACATAGGGATTAAACACTTGCATCACTTGTATTTGAAAGTGCTATGATTGGCATTTGGAAAATTCTGAGTTCAGAGTGGTTTTTCACCTATAACAGGTTTCTGGGTTTTTTTTTGTTATTGGTGGTGGTGGTTTTTTGTTTGTTTGGTTGTTTTGGGTTTTTTTTTAAGAAAATCAAAATATCTTTTTTTTTCTAGTATTCTGCTACGTTTTTTTACACTATCAGATGTCCACGACTTATTTTCTAGAATGACAACATTTGAAGGGCAACAACAACAAAAAAATTTAAATAGCAGTAAAAAAGTAAAATTTTTATTTAAATTTAATTATTTAATTATTTAGGCCTAATTGAAGTCTTTACTTTCCTGGCAAGTATCTTTTAATATTTTATTAATTCAAATGCTCCAGAAGAGGTTTAGTGGAAAAGTGCCTTTATTTCAGATCTCTTTCCTCCAGTGAAGAGAAAAGAATATCCAAAGTAATATCAAAGCAAGAAATCTGATTGCTCCATCAACAATATCAATGAAATAATTCTTTCTGGAGTCTTGCTGGAATTCAGCTTGTCACAGCTTTGACCAGCCTGAGGCGCATCTACTTTTTCAGTACACAATATAACCTGATGTTTACAATGTCAGAGGCTGCAGATGTTCTACTTGTCATGGGCAGCTCAGAGAGCTGAAAGAAAATTCTAAATAATTAGAGAGAAGGTCAGCAGTTATGGCACCAGAACCAGGTGTGATAGGTAATGCTTTATTTATTTACTGTACAGTTATTCTTACTTCTGTCCTATTGAGTAGTATACACTAAAATTTCTTCTAACACAATGTAGAAGTGAAGCAATACAATTTTAAAATATTGAACTTTCAGATTCATTAAGTTTGGATATTTTTAAGAAAAAGGGATCAGACATCATCAAAATTTCAAATATTCTTTAATTTCACATATTTCTGGATGGAACAACATACAGCTTCATTATATAATTAAGTACTATTTAATTACTGGATAATTTAATTTAATCACTTACTAATTAGTAGTACTAATTACTAGTAATTTTATTACTATTTAATTAATTTTTTTAACACAGTAAAAAAACCAAAAAACCTGTGTTTATTTAGTGTTTTTCAGTAGGAAGAGTATTCAAACATTTTATACATTCTAATCAACCATCTCTAAATGAAAAGAAATATAAGCTAAATTTTAAAAGCATTAGCATCCTGGAATGGGTTTGTTTTCTGTTCCAAGTATTTCCTTCATGCGATTTAAGGAAGCTAAATATATTGTTTACATAGGTAGCATCTCCAATAGAAATAGCCAGATGCTAAGTCCTTTTCTGTTCTTTCAAAACATATTATATACATCTTCCATTTATTCTGTGACTGAAACCTCAAAGTTTCAATTTAAAGAAAATAACTGATCTTTGTAGCCTCCTTGCCAGCTCAGTAAGTGTTATCCTAATTTAGGAGGTCCTAAGTGTCCTGTACAAGATTGTGTATTTTAGTATGTTTTCAAAAGTGGATTCAGGTAGTCAGTATATCTGTAACCCTTTAAAAAAGTTTAGGAAACTGGTTTTTTGACATGGATGAGGTGAAATTCAAAAGTTTGAATATATATATATATTGTGCATAGGGGTTTTGGTTTAATTTGAATCCAGGACAGAGCCTGGCTCATGGGATACAAATGCATCTTTTATTGAAAACTGACTTGTTCCCTCAAGTCTGAGCAGACCTCTCTGCCCTCACTGGACACCACAGTGTTATCCTCTGTTTGCCTTTATGAAAACAAGAACAAAAAGAAAAGTTTAAAACCATGTATAATCATTTCTGCATTTGTCTTGCACTTATTACTTGCTCCCAGTAATATAAGAATTCATTGGCAAGAGCATTTCAAAAAATAGTTTTTTAAAGTTTTTTATATTAAATTTAAAGTCAAATTATAAACCACCTAGAAGAAAGGATAGTTACAGCTTTATAACACTGCTTATATACCTGAGAGGTAAGACAGGAAGATTACATCATCTCATAGTGGGAATGATAAGTGCAAAATAATTTGGGAAATTCTTTCATATGAAGCACAACAGAAGATAGAGACAATATTAATAAACAGATTGCACACCTTTTCCCTGCTCTGAAGAGGTGACTGACAGTGATGATGCAATTACTCTAAGGGGAGAGGACTGTATTCATCAGCTCATGGACGAGGGTTCAGCCAGCTGAGTCATGTCCTCAAAGATTTGCATCTCCAGAAAATCTTGTCCTGAAAGACAAAACCTTTTCCTCTTCACTTTTTTGTGCATGTAAGCTTTTGATTTCTGTCTCTAATGTCTGTAGTTTGGACACCAAGCTGTAGTCTTGATTGCTTTGAATCACCAATACATAGATACATTGAGTGGAAAACATCACATGAATACTGCCATACCAAAAAATTCAGTAACTTCTTCAAGCAAAACCTGCCCTACCCATACCAAATACTTTTCCTAATAGACTTCTCATTTCAGTTTTCTAGGAAAACAGGGTATAGATTCACATAGTAGGAAAAGTTAATGTCTTTTGTGAAAAGATATCTGTATCTAAATCTTTAGTTCAAAATCTTAGGCAAATTTTGAACAAGTAGGGTCACTAGATATTTTATAAAAGTCTTTTGTTTATGTAGATTTTAGTGGAAAAGTTTACTATATCTGACTTAATGCAATCACCTTCAATTTATAAAGAAGGTCCTAACATTTAAATCTTCCCCACACCAAGGAAACTCTACTATGGTACCTTGTGTCTGATTTTAAAAGTTCTTGTATTCTTATCCTCTTATGCTGGGCTTTAAACTGCTCAGGGAGCCTTTAGGGTTTTCTTTACCATCTACTTGAAGTTCCAAGAATTGTCTGATAATCATTGCAAAGAAATAATCATAGCTCTGAACAAGCATCTTGGAAAGGAAAAAAAAAATACTAAGGTGAATACTATATTTGGAAAAAATCAGTTATCAACTGAAAGGTCAAGAATATTTTAGTAATGTAATTCAAAATTCCATGTATGATTTAAATATCAATCTAAATCTGAAACCTAACTCTGAGTATGTTCTAACCACATGCTAGAAAATTCAGACCATGTTGATTAAGTGACTTACATCATGATGTCCAGTAAAGCTGAGAAAATTAAAATGCACCTGGCAGATGGAAGTGTCTATCTATCAGGAAATAAAGTCCTGTTAAGAGAATTTGCTCTTCAGGGCAGGAAGTCTCTTAGAGGACAGGTGGAGTTTATGTTCCCTGGAGTTAAGCCAGTTAACCACACAAGAAGTAGCACAGATCAGTAACTCATCATGCCAACATCTGTGTTCATAGCAGTTTAAAGCATTTTAAGCCTATCATAAGCCCGCTTGAGCAGGAAACAGTGCTGGACTGAGATAGATCACCTGCTTTAAGCAGTGGCAAAGAGAAAAAGGACAAGGAGGAGGAGAAGGATGTATTGCACTGGGAGGACTGACACGATGGAGTAAGTGCTACAACACACAGATGCATTTGAGCCTTTGTGTGGTTTGATTCACCTTCAATCCATATACTTCCACATTGAATTCAGGACATTTTCGGCAACCATTATCAGTGCCATGGTATTCTGAAATGTGAACAAAAGGAGACAGAATTTTAGCTGCTGTTTCAGCTATTGTGAATCATTGACTTAAAGGCAGTAATTCTAAAAAACGCAACTTATTATTCAGATTGATATGTACTGTCCAGGAACAGAGTGTCGTAGTTGGACACAAAAGTAAACTTTTTCAGGAAGTTGGGTCAAATCAATCAATAGTCAAGTTTAAATATTAGCACCTAGAGTGACCACTAAAAGTATAAACACACCTCTGAGAACACAGGGGGTTAAAAGCAGAGAACTCCCAGGGGAACTGTCTCTTTGGTTCCGGTCAGAGTGCAGTGCAGACCTCCCCTGCCCAGCCACGGGCTGCGTGGGGGAGGGGAAGCCATGCGCCTGGTCGAGATAAGCGAGGGGTGAAGCGACTAAAACCGAGCCAGCTCCTGCAAACAGAAAGGTAGAAAAAAACAGAGATACCTTTGTTCCACCCCCCCCCCCCACCAAAGGGAAAGAAACAGTCCGGAACATGAAATGTTAAAAAAAGAAATTTTTAAGTAAAAAGAATAATAAAGTAGCTTTTAACTAGACTTTTCTTATTAACCATAAACTAAACCAAATTCTCATACAACAAAAATTACATTTTTAAAAAGATACAATCATAAGCCAAAAAACCCTAAAAGCCCTACTTCAACAACTACCAGCACAGGAATAAAAAAAAAAAAAAAAACAACAAAAAAAAAAAACAAAAAAACCAACGCTAAAAAAGTATAGTAATACCCTCTATCTTAAAAAAAAACAACAAAAAAACCCCTCTGTTCTTAGACCCTCAACCCCAAAAGAAAAATAGAAAAAGACTGTAGTCCCAAGATAAAAAGCTAAACTATTATCTCTTTTAGTCCTTGGCAAAGCATCCTTAAAAAAACCCTATAAGCAATCTATCCATACATCTATCCATACAGTAAGAACACTGTAATATAAAAAAAAGTGTCACACTAAGAAATTTTCTCCAAGCAGTTACCATGTGTAACATAAAAACACAAGAAGTAACAATTGTGTTTCCGGCGGGGGGGGGGGGGGGGGGAGAGGGGTTGTCTATAGTACAAGAGAGACTCCTCTCTCCCTAAATAAACTAAATATTAATTATCTGAAAAGTAACAACTTTAATCAAAAATCCCAAGTAATGTTTCACAGTAGTTGTTTTAGAAATTAAATAGAAGAGTGTTTTAGAAAGTCTTAATCTTAAATTTAGTGTATGTGTCTTTTATAGTAATAATAATTTAATAAAGTTTTTTTCCTTTGTTATTAAGCTTAAACCTACTCTACTCTGTTCCTAATAACATCTCACAACATTTGTATTAAAAAAGTGTATTTTCATAAAAGCACTAACATTACACCAGTATCAAACCATAACACAGTGGACAAAATTCTAATTCAGTCATCATTGTGAAGAATAGATGTATCCATGGGTGGATGTTGAAATACTGTAATTCTTGGAAAAAACAGTGTAGCAAATTATTTACCAGCTCTTTCACCAATCACCATGCAAATCAATAACTAACCACAAACAGACCAGGGTATCTACCTGATGGCAACATGACTATATAAATGTAGCAAAAAGAAATTTGTCCTGCAGATATATATCCTGCAGAATCTATATGAGAATAAACAAAATAAAGGGAGAATGTGACACCACTTTTCCGCCAGGATCTGAGTTTGCTTTGGAGGAAGTTAGGAAATATTGCATAACTGTTATTATTGCAGTTGAGAGGCTTTTAAATTCACCAGATCTGGAGCAGAGGTTAGAAAGGAAAATTAGCATTCATTGTGCCCTACTAGTCAACATTCAGCATGGACCTGCTTAAATTTTCTGATGCATTCTGACTATAATATTTCTTTCTTTTATTATATAACTATTGCTTATCAGCAAAATTCCTTAAATCAATTGGTTTTAATATACACCTTCATGTTTTCCTAAAAGAAAAGCCAATGTGAGTTCTCTATTATTATATATTTTAGCATTTCAGTGGGGCTTGCAGAAGAAGTTAGTGTCATCTTGGTGCTGAGCACAGACACTGAGAGAAAGATTTCTACAAGTAGCTCAAAACCAGCCAGCTGGATAGTCTGGAATGTCAGTGAATATTTCCTTCTCCAGAAGTGGTAGACTTTCCAAGGTATAGGTGGTGCTTTCCAAGGTATAGGTGGTGTATAGCACCATTTCCTTTAGAGAGTAAAGGAAGAGTTATATAGGGGTACTCTTCTCTACTGACAAAGTCAAAAGGGTTTCCAGGGTTATAGATCAGGCTGCCTTAGATGTATTTGCAGGAACACCTTCCAGCTTTGGTGGAGAGTGGCAGAAGGAGCAGCAGACAGTGGGGGAAGGATAGGGGGAGCAGGGTGGGGAGCAAGAACAAGCTGCACTCTCTGCTGGACTGCAGGGCATGGGGAGAGAGCAGGAAAAAGCTGCTGTCCTTAGCCACACACTGGAGCCTCACAGCATAATCAGCATGTTTACACAATCTGCGTTTCCATCCCTGGAAGTGAGAGGCTGCTGTAAACAGCAATATGCCTTGCAGCCAAGGAGCACCTGGGGACTCTCGTTCACAGCACTGCAACAGCTTCATTTCATTCACTGCCTCTATGAGAAGGTGTTCTTGTATTTCAGAGAAATGAATCAGAGCAAGTCTGGACTGAGGTTCCTAGAAACTCTGTTTCCCTGGGTGTTACTTTTGGGAAGGTCTAGGAAAATACTTTAATATCCACTATAGGTGTTGACAGTGTCAACAGGGTCAGAAGCAAAATATTTATTCTTCCTGTATAGGCCTTTGAATACAGTTTCTAAACTCTTTTGAATGATCTCTATTTATTTCCATGATAGGTTAGAGATTTAATTCAGCATAGAAAAAACAGTGGACAGAGGAATATACGTGTTCTCTCCTCCAAAACTCCTGTTAAATAGCATACACAGTTCTTTCAGAACAGTCTAAATCTAGATCTGAACTGATCTCAAAACACTACCTTCCAGGAAATAATCAAATTTCTTATCTACATATCATTCTTATGCAATATCATTCCCCCCCCCCCTTTTTTTTTTTTGTTTTGTTTTGGTTTTTTTTTGGTTTTGTTTTTGTTTTGTTTGTTTGTTTGTTTTTTAGAAGAAATGAGAGACAGTAATCAAGGTACCTGCCAGAAGAAAAAAATACAACATGGAGGTTTCTTTAGTATTTATACTTAGCACATTTAAAAGAAAGAAAATGTTTCTTATGAATTGGAAACTTCTGAATGTAGATTCCTTTTTTGTTATAGCAGTAAGCTCTGCTGATTTTCTTAGAGTTTTCTGAGTTTTTTTCCTTCAGACTCCAAGAAATGATGTAGTTGTTACTGGTAATTTAAATGAATTTTCCAACATTTTTTTATCTGGAATTCTACAGTATTTTTACACAATTCTGCCCATAGCCGAATAAGTAGCAATTCTCCATCAGATCTCCATTCTGTCTCATCTGGTGACATGCCATCCAGATGGTACTGGTGTTTACTCCAAGGCTCTCTACACATCTGTCTTACAGAGAAATTAAAGTGTTCTTTCTGCTCTGAACAGAAATTACTTCTGAATTTTCTGAACTATAAAAACATTATTTTCAGATTAGCAGCAGTCAAGCCCTCTATTACTTCTTTAGGAAAGGCTATGACATACATCTTTGGTGACAATGAGGCCTGATTGAAAGGATAAAATCGTAAACTCTAAGCTTGCCTGTGTTGGATTGGTCTGCAAAGAGAGTGTGCATGGAAAGTGTTGTTTCAGATGTGCTTGTTCCTGTGTCACCTATTAACCACAGGCAAATATGCAACTATCAAATCCTTTCTTTTTCATTCTGACCTTCTGGGACACCCAAGGCATTGTACTGTAGAAGTGAATGGTGCCTGCAGCAGTGGATACCAAGGGCTGCTCCCCCATATTGGACAGTGATCCACATTGGCTTTGTGGCCATCTTGACAATGCTCCAGACCTGAACTTCCTTGCAGATGATGGCTCCTGATTATGAAAGGGCCAGAAGGAGGGGGATTTTGGTTGTGTTGGAAGTTTCACCATGGCAATCAGTCATGCATAAAATGCAGATGGGACTGGATTCAACAGGAGGTTCTGGGATGAGCACAGCAAGCTTAATTTTATGTGCATCAGAACAACTGAAGGTGAGGTGTTCAAAAATGCTTAAATTTCATTGCATGTAAGCATTGAAAAAGAGAGAAAACAGAGTTTGGTCTCACTGTGGAAAGGGCTGTGGATCTGCAAATAAAAACACTTTCACTTCTAAAATGCTTTGCCATGAAAACCTCTAACAACACACATATGGATTTCCATTAGTTGTACTTTGCTACTTACTTCAGGAGATGATAAGCATGGATAATGAGCATGTTTCTCATCTAATAGTGCTGTATCCTGTTAGCTGAATGGCTAATTTTATCTTTTGTGAAGGAGTGTTGTAGGATTCTTTACGGTTATAATGGGTCTAAGCCCAGCACAAGGAGAACCAGACCACATCTCTGAAATTATACTCTTGTTGTGCCTGTTGAATCAGAAGCAGAGGTGTGTTTCAGAGAAATTACCAGTGAAACTGCTAAACTGAGATGTCTTGACTAAAACTCCGGACTTCTGCTGCTAGCTTAGTTACCCCCATGCTGTGTGTGTCTGTTGCAAGGTATGTCCTCCTCCTCCTTGTTCCCACTGTGAAATATCCAGGCACTGTTTCCTACTGGATGCTTGTGTTGCAGCTAACATAGCAGAGTCCACTAAGCACAACTGCAACACAACTATTAAGTAGTAGTTACACACTTTCCCCTTACATGATTGTTTGCTAAGCAGCATTTTATAGTGTTAGTGTTATTCCCTTAATCATTATTTAGCCAAGCTGTGCATACATAAATCTTTCTTTATTCCTTAATAAATTAGTCTCTCTACCCCCTTCATCCCTTTTATTGCTTTTCTCTGAAGGAAAATACTGGAGAGAGCCTAATAGTAAAGTAGCCCTCTCTTTTCCATAATTCTTAACAGCAGTAAAAGTTTTATGCTGTTCATAACCAGTATATGATACCAATGGTCAAACAGCTTTTGCTTGGTGCATTTCTAACTGTGCCTCAGTTTTCCTTATACCTCCTTCTTACACACTGTTATCACTTCCCAAGACCTGGAATAAATGTTTCCAGTCTTCGGAAAGTTTTGTATGTGCCTCATCTGGCTCTTTACTGCTGTGTAAACTTTCATCAGCAATACCTTTGGATGCAGTGACTCTTGAGTGCATAGCATACAGATCTGCGTGTCTGAACGTGAAAATAGTTTGAGAGAAAAAAGCTTTATATGAACTCCATGTTCATGCAAACATATGAAGGGTGGTTGCCAACATTTAGGCCCAGTAGAAAGGAGTATATATGAAAATACATGAAGCGCCACAAGTTTGAATATACAGGGGCAGACCTTGCTTATTAAAATCATGAGCATTCTATCTTTTTCCTTAAGTAAGAAATGAGAATGCCAGACACAATTTTATACACTACTTTAGAAGATTAACTGGATGAATTTGGGATTTGACATGTACATCATTCATCTCACATAGTACTCATTTTTTATTAACTATACAACAGTTAATAGTATTAAATGTTATATAAATATATAAACCATTAATTATATTATAGAAACTATTATCAGTATAAAGATAATGCTGATAATGAGGTGAACTGCAAAAATCTTGCACAGCAACAAAAGCTCTATCTATATATTCTCAATATTACATGTCTTTTTGCACAGAACTTGCTAAATAACTATTAGTCTCTTGAGATTCAAGGCTAATGAATATAGAACATCTAAACTGTACCTGAGAATTTTTCAGTAAGTAAAATGTTTCTTTTTTCAGTGGCATTCCTTTAGATACAGGCAAATTTTGAAGAAGGTATGCATAGCCTGAGAATGGTAGTTAGTTCCTCACAGGAGTAAGCTAGCTCCTATCTGAGTTAACATCTGATGATGCAAAGCTCTATAGACAGTCTGTGAAGAAAGTAAATTATTTTCAAGTTAACTGCTGTAAAGGCAGGGAAAAAATATCATTTTGCTGTGAAAAGGATCATGCTAAAGCTGTCAAGGGAGAAAACAGACTAGTATTGCATAAAGTACAGCAAGCAAAGGCAGAGACATTGAGATCACTAAACAACACAGAAGAAATGAAAGTACTCCAGACAGTTTGTATAAAGTGTTATTGCCTGAATCCCTTTGAGACCACAGAAGTACACTCTGCTGCAGGGCCGAGTTCTTATGTAAAGTAATTAAAGACAAGATTTGGCCAAATTCTTTGATGTACATACTACAGATTTTGAGGATGTTTTTCTAAATACTCAAGATTTCTGATTTGATTTTTTATTGTGGCAGATCAAGCTTTGAAGGCATGAATGCAGTCCTCAAGGGCTTTATATTGTTTTCTTGTTGCATATAAGTCCTTTTCAGGATCAGAGCCAAAGTATTTAGTATTTTGCGGTACACAGACCTCATAAAATAGTAATAGTATATATTAGAAAGTAGTTAAATGGCTTTCAGATACAGACATAATGCCTGTAAATATAAAAGCCTCTAAATATAAAAGAAGAAATTATAATTTTCCAAAAATTATAGTTATATTTGACCTGTAAGTCAAAATGTAATTACACACTTTTTATTATTTCCTTTAACACAGAAAACATGTCTCCACAGAGTATGAATTACTGGGCTTTTACAGGAAGTTATTGCAAAGACACTCTAAGACTCAATAGATGAACTTTTCTATAGTGTGACAAACATGCTAAAATAGTACTTTACAAATGGGCTACAGAATTGAAGTGTTAGGTATAATCTTCCTTATGTAATCACTAAGTAGAATCATCATGAAGTATTAATGCATTAGTCAATAAAATAAGTGTAGATAAGGTCAAACACCTTAGGTGTTATCTCTTCAGCTATAATTGCTGCTATAATAGGAGTTTATGAACAGCATGATACTTCCTGCATTTTAGCAGTGAAAAGAGTTTTTCAAGTAACAGTCTCTTTGAAGATAACAGTAAAATAAAGCAAAAGTGCAACTAGAACCTAACTCTGACAGATGTGGTCATAGGGCTGCATCTAGAGTCTTTTCCTGAGGCAGATTCTCCCATTCTGCTACTTTTACCTAAGGAACATGTCACAAAAAGACCAGAAATTGATAAACTCTTGGCAACTTAGGATCCTTCATCATTTACTGGCTCCTTAGTAGGTCATTATACTGCTTTTTGAGGCCACCACTCATCAATGGCTATTTAAAGAGGAGAACCTGGCTAGGTCACCTTGGGTAGCACCAGCAACTAAAAGGCCTTGCTGTGATGTCATTTGTCATATTTGTCATCTGGTTTCTCATCCCCTCACTGGTTAGCCTGATCTTAGGCTAGAGCCTAATCTTAACACAATCTACAAGATTGTAAGTGCAATGTCTGTGCAAATGAAAGCACAACACTACCTGCAGTTCTCTTGCAGTCAGTTGCAAGTGCTTCAAGATTCCAGTCATGAAAAAGTTAAAACTGGTTATGAAATGCATGACATTGAATAAGTTGACTGCAAAAGTTGATAGATATTTGTCCTCAAACAATACATTTAGACTTACATCAATAGAGAGGGGTTTTTTTTAATATTGAGGGTGGTTAAACTTTTATTGATTAGGACCCTTTTAAGGAAAAAAAAAATAAGCCACAGAGGGACTATAAACTGTCAATGAATAATGAGAGTTGCGGATTGAAAATGTTCTATATAATTTTTCTGCCTATTGACATTCCTTAACAAAAGTAGAATATGCTAAAAACTTTCCACTGATTTCTCATTCTTATATCACTTTAAATGTATTAGGATTTGATGAACTGTAATCAGCAATCAAGCCACTGAAATGTAATTTTCAGTACAATGTTATTTGCAAATTTACATTCAAAGTTACACACAATATTATGTACCAATCATTTAAGGGGATTCACCTCAGAAAATACATATATTGATTTGAAGTTTCATTGACTTCAAGAATAGGCTTGATAAAGGTTTGATCATTCAAGGAGCAACATAGAGATCTACCCAGGTACCCAGTGGTCTGTGAACACTGAATTTGTTAAACTTCCTAAGAAACCAGGAGGATTTTTCCTTCGTCATACACCATCTGCTAGGTATCAAAGTTATCAGTGTTGTACTGTAAAGAAATATCATTATCAGCTGCAGTGTCTTGGCAATCTTGAATTCTAACTGGCTGTTAGAAAAATGAAACAAAACAAAACAAAACAGGGGAAAAGAAGTTTTCATAGCATTAAAATTTTCCTGAAAACAGTTAAATAATATTATTTCATTTATAAGATGCAATTTTGGAACGAGCTGCAGTTTGAAGACAAAAGTAAAGTTTCAGTTTTTAATCAATATGACCTAATTAGTCAGGAAGTTTCCACTAACCTCATCAATTGGAAAGCCTCATTGCCTATTTTAGAAGAATGAATGTGTCTTGATTGCATTGTGTTTCTTAAATATTTCATTAATGCTGAGTTGGGAACATTTGTGTTCAGCAGAAATTAGGACCTAAATTCTTATCTTCTACAGGAGAAGAACAAATGGAGAAGACTAGCTTACCTAAGCAATCAGGATGATTAGTATAGAAAATAATCTCCTTTGGAGGAGAGAGAAAGATTGGCCTGACTCTTTCACAAGAATGGATCAACCTCCTTCAGTGCCACTGGTAACAAAAACTCTGTGGCATCTCTGAAGACCCTGATGAGAATGGATGTAACCATATTTGAATGGCTAATCAATTCTCTCCCATGCCATTCTGTGTATCATAATGGGAAATTATTTTCTCCTTAAGGCTCAGTTATATTTTGTCATCTCTTTAATATTTTTATAAAATCTCTGACTTGTAATAGAGAGAGCAAAGCTTCTCCTAAGATAAAGAAATTTCCTCCTATAATTTGAGACTCTCCCCTCCAGATTAAAAATTTTTTAGAACAGCAAGTGATATGTTGAAAAGATTGTTTAATTCTAGTCACACAGCCCTGCAGAACTTCAGACATCCTTAGAAACACACAGGTTTCACTTTTCATAAATAATTCAAAATTGCCAGGGAAGATTTTTGGGCATGGAAGTTTAATCAGCTATGAAACTCTTTGTACATTTTAAAATTTCTAGTATGGCCCTTAGTGTGAGTTTGGCCCAAGTCAAAACACTGTCTCAAACAGTATTTAGATTGGAATAATGAATTTATATAGACCAGAATCCATTCCTCACAGGTAATTTAATGAAGTTTGTTTTGAATGGTAAAAGAGTTTAGTACTGTGTAATAATTAACTATGGACTGTGTTCTGCCAGCTGGCTTCAGTGCCAGAGGTCTGACACAACCTTTCACTAACCTTGTCCCACAGAGAGATCCTATTTGTCTATAGCTACTTGCCCTCTTCCTCTACTCCTGTGACTCTTCTTTTTCCCCAAAATTTTTTTCAATAAATCTGTTTCCCTGTTCATTATTGATATAATTTAGGAATTCCAAGAAAAATCGTCTTAGAACTATAAGAAAACGTCATAGGAAAATAAAAGAGTTCATCAAGAATCTCAAACAAAAAATTCAACCTTGGCTCATATGGAGCATGTCCAGTAAAGGGCAATGAAGCTAATGAAGGACCTTGAGAGCGAGTCATATGAAGAGCAGCTGTGAGAGCTGGGATTGTTTAGCCTGGACAAAAGGAGGCCTAGGGGGGACCTTATTGTTTTTTACAACTACTCAAAAGGAGACTGTAGCCAGGTGGGGATTGGTCTCCTTTCTCTGGAAACTAGCAATAGGACAAGAGGACACAGTCTCAAGCCACACCAGGGGAGGTTCAGGTTGCACATCAGGAAGAATTTCTTCACTGAAAGGGTTGTCAAGCATTGGAATGGACTGCTCACGGAGGTGGTGGAGCCACTGTCCCTGAAGGTCTTTAAGAAATTAATGGATGTGGCACTTAATGCTATGATGGTGCAGTGCTGCATGGTGGTGATTGGCCAAAGGTTGTACTCAATGATCATAGAGGTGTTTTTCAACCTTAATAACTATGATTCTATTCTATGATTCCTTGTGCTGCTGATTGTTGAGAGTTTCGAAGATTTACAAAAGAAATATTGTTTTCTCATTAACTTCCTCTTTACTTTTTCTGAATCGTGTGTAATGATTAGATGAACCCAACTGAACCTGTACTGCTGCTCCGCTGTTCTTATAAGAACTAAAAAAATACTTGTGGGAGAGACATTATTGTTTTTTATCACTGAGAGGCATAGGAATTTTTATTACGTAAGCATCATAAAGGGTAGCAAATCTTGTAGTCTACTGTATGAAAATCCATCTTGCTGATTAGCATGATTATTTTGTGATTTTTCCTGCAGTAATTATCTGTCATTAATGAAAGAGGAAAGCAGGAAACATTCATATCCTGCTGTACAATAGACCAATTTGCAAAATCTGTTAACAAGGAGCTACAGTAATATAAAACATCACTCCTAAATATGATGAGATTAAATATTGATGTTTTCCTTTTTTACAACTCTTTTTAAAGACAATTCCAAAAGACGTATCAATACACATGCACCTATTAAAATAGTCATGCACTGCCGGTTTATTATCATGCAATAAAAATTACAACTAAATATGCTTTCCTAGTGTCACATAAGATTGGTTAGAGAAAATGCAAAGTAGTAAACCCACACCTATTCCAGATTATATGGCTGTGAACTAGGATAAGTTATATAAAACCAGTATGTAAATATATATATTCTTATAAGAACTGTATTAGAAAAGTATGTAGGATTGATCTTGAGTTTATTAAGATCTGTAGAATGTTGTATCTGGATATTATTGTAATGGACTAAAATATTACTCCTGTGGTGGTTTTTTGCTGTTGCTTTTTTTGGTTTTTTTTTTTTTTTTTTTTGTGTGTGTGTTTTATTTTGTTTTGAAAAATTTTTGTTGTTGTTTTTGTTTGTTTTTTGGTTGGGCTGTTTTGATTTTTTTTTTTTGCCATCCATCAATTAAATTCCAGATATTATTTCGATGCCAGTGATTGAAATCAAGAAAATGCTTTTTCATTAACATTGAATCATAGTCTTCACTGTTCAGTTTGTCCAAACCATTTGGACAAACCATTTGTTTCCAAGCCATTCATTTTTACATAGTAATTTTATGTTTTAAACTATAAGTTTGATATAAATAATTTGGTCTTTTCAAAATAACCTAAATATAATTTAAATTTAATTTCTGGTGCATTTTAATCAATATGTACACATACTAGCAGAATAACGTTTGAAATAGCATTTTTTGCAATGGTCCAGTGAGTTTTGTTTGCCTTTTCTTTTCTTTTTACAGGAACAGAGGGCCACCCAGGATATACTTCACATATAAGAAAATAAAGGTCATCTCCTACTTGCTTTGTAAAAGGCTACACTCTCTCTTTGAATTCTCACAACATGCTGAATTGTGTATGGAATCTGAATTTTACTTTTTAATCTAAACAAAGGAAATTGTGCATCCGATTTAAAGTTTTAGTTGATAATGATATATTTCATAAAGTAACATTTCTGGTTCTGTCCATACAGACAACATTTGACAGATTTAATTTAGAAGATAATTTATATGGTGAGACTTTAAGGATGTTTTCTGCCATTTTAATATGTTTCTCACTACATTTTTTCATATTTGTGGTTAGACTGTTTAAAAATAAACTTTCTTATAATATAGCTAAGACACAGAAATATTTATACAAATAAATTTCCCTATTATCATAGACTGCTTATGCACAGATAAAAAACTAGATATGTCTCTGAACTAGATAACTTTAAGGTAGATTCACCTTAACCACAGAAAATTACAGAAAGCTACAGCAGAGTCATTAATTACTACCAAGATAGTTCATGTTAGGAATCTAGCCACCTGTAGTAGTGTCAATCTTCAGCTCAAACCTGGATTTAACAAAAAAGCTTGTCCCATTTAACTCACTAGTTTTGAATGCCTTTTTAACCTCAGGAGCCTCAGTTCTTGTTGTAGACACATTTAAATCCATGAGGAAGTTTTTCCAAGAAATGGAAGCAGCTCAATTAACATTTCTCATCTCGTAGATCAATCTCTCTCTTCTACTGTCTTTCTCTTTCCTACTGGTAACATGGAAGACTGCTTCCAGAAGAGAAAACATCTGTTTGAGCAAAGAACTATTGAAAACTCAGCCCAGAAATGTATATTACTGTCGTAATTTCATCTTGCTAAGAGTACCCCAGAGCTGCAGTCTTCCAGCTGGGGTGCCTGCACCCCAGAGGTGCACAGTCCATTTGGGATAGGGAAGAAAACGAGTTTAATGAAATTAATAAATAACACATTTAAAACATTTCTTCTTTACCTTTTTTAAAAATTATTTTCCCAGAGGTTGTATGTTTTATAAAGGACATATAAAATATCACAGCAGTATGTACTTTATAAATAAATACATACATAATATATTGACAGTTTGTGCTCAGAACTTTTTTACTGATGGGGTGTACAATCAGAAAAAGTTTGGAGACCATTGCCCTAGAGGGCCCCTGTGTCATCACAGAACCAACCAAAGTCTACAAGCTAGGCACCTAGAAAGCCATAGCTTCCTCTACAGATCTCTGCTCTCCAACAACAAGAGTAACTGGATTGGGTTGCTTATAAACTACTTATTTTATGTTTATTCTAGCTCCTCCTTAAGGGGATTGTCCCAAAGTCCTCAGGATATATATCCTTAGGATATATATTGAAATTTTCAGCATCTTGAATGTATAACAAATAGTTTGGCAGTGTTTATCTAGTTTTATGAATGTTCTGTAGCAGGTCTTCTGTGTTTCTTTACCTATTTTTTTTTTCTCCTTTCTTTTCATCTTGTCTTGACTGTTTCTGTATTCACACAATTATTTCATACTCTTTACCTTCCTCTTGTCTTATAATTCTTTACTATAACCTCTCATTTCCACATATGTACTCTATGTGACTGATTCACCACAGAGCAACTTTCAGTTCACATCAATTAAGTAATTACAAACTGGTCACTAAGACAGAAACAAGAGTAAACAAGAAAAGGAGAATATAGCAAATGCAACTTTCCTATTATTTTAACTCCCATGTTTGCAATCACTTATGTTGTCAGCTCTAAGTTTAAACTATAAACTCAAGGCAGATATAATTTTTCACTTTCACAGACTGTTATATCATCTTATTGCACTATATAAATATTGGTGCATATTTTTAAACATAATTAATAATTTTGCATGTCACAATGTTCATCTGTCCAACTAAAGAGTGCTTAAAGGGTTTATGAATTTTATGTGGCAGGTACTGTTCACTTCCTAAAATGGTATTTCTTTGGAATGCCATGTATTGGGTAACTGAGGTAATTAATCTTGTTAGAAAATTTGAGTTGATAGCAACATAAATCATGCACAGTTTGCACATGAAAATCTCACTGGTATCACTGCCAGGAAGAACAAAGAAGAAAACATAGAATCATAGAGTCATGGAGTGGTTTGGATTGGAAGGGACCTTAAAGACCACCTATCTCCAATCCCATATTGTGGCCAGGGAACCTTTCACTAGACCAGATTACTTAGAAGCCCATCCAGCCTGGTCTTGAACATCTCTAGGAATGTCCACCATGTCTCTGGGCAACCTGTTCCAATACCTCGTCACCCTTAATATCCAATATAAACCTGTTCTCCTTCAGGTTAAGGTCATTCCCCTTCTCTTACATGTCCTCATGAAAAGTCTGTCTCCAGACTCCTTGTAAGCCCCCTTTATGTACTGGAGGGCTGCTAACTTCTCATGAGAGCCTTCTCTTCTCCATGCTGAACAGGCCCAATGCTCTGAGTCAGTTTTTGTAGAGGAAATGATCCAGTCCTTTCTTCGATTTCGTGGCCCTCCTCTGGACTTGCTTCAACAGGTCCATATCTCTGTGTTGGGGACGCGAGAGCTGGACATAGTACTCCAGGTGAGGTCTCACAGGAGTAGAGGGGGAGAACCACCTCCTTTGACTTCCTGGTCATACCTCTTTTGATGCAGCCCAGGATGTGGTTGGCTTCTGGGCTGCCAGCATTCATTGCCAATTCATATTGAGCTTTTTATCAACAAACACTCCCAAGTCTTGCTTCCCGGGGTTAGTCTCGATTCATTCTCTTGCCAGACTGTACTTGCGCTTGGGATCGTCCCAACCCAGGTGCAGATCTTGTACTTGGCCTTGTTGAATATTATGAGGTTCTCACAGGTCCACTACTCAAGCCTGTCAAGGGCAAACATGGGCAACACCAGTGACCTCCACCAGTTCCCCTCTCCCATCCATCAGGATAAAAAACACTTAGTGGAAATATTTAAACATATATGATATGGATCCCCCCAGTAACTGGCCTAGACAGTCTGCACTGAAACTGGCACCTGGATCCCATTCCATCTAGGAGGACATAGGAGAGCCATACAGACATTCCATCCTAGACATAGGAGAGCCAAGGCCTGCGGCCTCACTCCAGCTGCTGATGCAGACTTACACATGCACACATGTGCACTGTGGATTCAGTAACTGGTCAGCAACTGGTCTTATCCAGTAACTTTATCCAGTAATTTGCCCTGAGATCCTCTCACTTCCTGTTACCTCATGCACTGACATGTGCAAACAGCGCCCTTGGTTGGATCCAAGAAGCCATGGTCAGCTCAGCATCTGGCTTTGTCCTCCTGATCCCCCCAGTAATCAATTGGCAGATTCAATAGTCTCTCCAGTGCCCAGAGTCCAACTCTGGCCATTTTTATATGTGTTGTCCAGGCTACTTGCCTCACTTACCCACCAGTTCATCTTAAAGTTCATGAAAAAATATACACTGACATGTGTAACCACAAACTTTGCACACACTTCAGCCTCTGAACAAGAATGAATGAGGCACTTGGAGGAACTAGCACAAATCAGAAAAATGGTTGCAAGAATGTCATATTTTAGTGGTCCCCCAGATTAAGACAATCTCAGTGTATTTACTTGCAACTGCTTAGGACCACCAGATTGAAAGGCAAAGCATGGTGGTTAATTCTCACTGCTCACAGATTTAAAGGGCTGGAAAGACTGTTAGCTCATAGAGAACAAAAAAAGCTATTGAAAACCAGCACAAGATAATACAAAGAAATATGAGGAGGACAGGACCATTTACCTTCCATGTCATTGCAAGGAATTCTGCTCACATCTCCTAAATACAAAAGCCTTGGATACTAAAGGTTCTACTTGGACACATAGGCTTTAATGGATTTTAACATGTGGGAGATACCATGTGAGTGTGAATGGATGAAACAGGTTAAATGAAGTCACCTTTCCCTGTAGCATTGCCACATTTGTGTTGCTACAGCATTGCAGTATTTCCTACAGGCGGCAATGTCATCTGGCTTAGCCTCTCAGCTGCTGTGAATCCTCATTACTAGGCACACTAGAAATAACCTCAAGGATTTTAATGCTGAGCTTCAATTAATGAATTTCATTAGGTGCTTGACACATAAATGCTTTGTGTGGTAGCATCATGCTATACCAATAAATCTGTTTATGGATCTGGCTGTGCAGCTGTCACAATTCATTCATTAAGAGAGATCTGTTCTGGAAACCTTGCCTGATATTCAAAATAAAAAATGGTGGCACATTTAATAGGCAATAATCACTTCTGTATTTGACTGCAAAAGGCTTCATGGAATGCCTAAATAATCTCGCAATAAATTCCAAATTTTTATATATATATATATATATATATATATATATATAAAATGAAAATTGAAAATTCCTCACCCATTTTTCTGTATTCAGAGAGGTGTTACTTTCATTGCACCACCCCATGACAAATAAACAAGCACAGATACTGAGTCCTGTGAAAGCTGAATTACTGTAAAATAAAGAAAATTTGGTTTGAGAAAGAGCAACAGGGTTTAGTCAAGTTGTCGGAGCTGAATTTAATGAAGCCAAATTACTTACTGAGCAGCCAGAGTGTGTGGGTGAATGAGGTTGTGCGTGGGAAGGTCTGAATATGTGTATGTATTGCTATTTGGAGCCACCCTTCATGCAGCAGGTGGTACATTCTGCTTCCCTAACAAGAAACAGTTCACTCCACTCCAAATAAGTGCAATTTTCCTTTTCCTTTTCTCATTTATTTTGATATGCAGTGTTGGATTATAATGTGCAGCTGTAATAACAGCTAAAAATACTTAGAGAACTAGGCAAGAAACGCCATGTACAGGTGACTTCGAAACTTGCAGGGATGAAGCACTGAAATAGCCCAAAGGCAATATTTCCCTTAGTACCAGAAACATATTAAGACAGAAACAGCAGAGCATGCTAAAGGTAGGAATTTACTTACACAAAATGCGTTGTAATGCAATGTAAAAGTTTATATTGCCTTTTTCCTCTCCTGCAAGAATGTTTTCCTCATAATTAGAAGAATACTGTATCACTCAGGCTGCCTTGCTGGCTTCTCACACAACTTTCTAGTGAATGGCACACTTTCTGCAGAGAAAGTGTAAAGTGTTTGTGGAGGTCCAAGGGTTTAGGGTGCTCTTCTTGGAAGTGAAAAGCCTAGGATACACACAGCTGTGTTAATAAAAAACTCAAGCCTTTGGTCCTTAAGTCACCAAATTTCACACTTACTGCCCTAACACTTATAAAAAGATATTCAGCTCTGGGGAAGATGAGATAAAGCTAAAGCCTTTTTTTTTTTTTTACACTTTTCCTACTGCACATATTTGTAATCTCGCTGCCCAGCATGCTTGGTGCTGCACATCCCACTCTGTACAGTTTATACAGCTATGAAAACACAATTTGTACTGATTTTTTCCAAAACAGTTTGCTTGCCCCTCCTTCTAATAAATGCTCATTCCCTCTCTTATGGGAGAAATAGGCAATGCATTCCTATCTGCACATTTTCACAACTACAGATCACATAGCAGAACCAGTTCTTCATATACAGGCAGACCTAGTTTTCTTATAAAAAACATTATGTTTTTTCCATGTTTATATTTTAAAGAGAGTTGAAGAAATGTTTATATGTGCCTGCTTCCTTTGAACCAAAGCCAAACAATATTCATATTTCCAAATATGAGTCAGAGCAGCTTTCTTCAGTTTCAGGTTAATAGATTTTTATTGTGCATTTCATTTCCCCTGTAAAAGGAAGCTCCAAGTTCTTTTCAATATATACTCTTATATAGTCGTATTCAGCATATATACATGTATACTCCTTCTTTTACTGTATGACTTGTCAAGTTCTCACTCCACTCAAATCAATGACAAGAATCTACTGAATTCAAGTCCAGAATTTCATCCACAGTTACAGAAAATAAAGCTCTTTCCAGCCTGCAGTTCCGGAAAGGATCAACCTCTTATAGCAACAAACATGGCTAGAGTTCTGTGCTTTATTTGTGAGACAGAATTAAAGACATTTTCTTGCCATCTGGAGGAAACATTCTGTTACCATGGGTTTGTTTTGAAAATTCAAGTTTGCATCCTGGATGCATAAGCAGAACAAATTTAGTTTTCAGACACAATAGCTTTATTCGAGTGTTTGACAGAGCCAAGGGTAACATGATGCTCTATTCACTGCTTAAATTTCTTGGTAGGTAGGTTTGTATACCAATACTGGGACCAATCCAGGTTGTTTTCTTTTTCAAAGTCCTCATTTTCTCATCTGTGTCTACAACATTCATCACAAAACTGTTGAAGGAGGGATGTGGGTATTTTCTGTTTAGAATGTTTTGCACTGATTCTCTTCTTAATTACAGGTCTCTTTTCCGGACTTTACCAGCTGTTGCTTTAAGAGAAGATAAACAAACCAACTTGAGACCATGTTCAGGAAGATGGAATAACCACGCATGAATTCTGGAAGAAAATAAAAATCTTCCTGTTAGGATATAGTGAGAGTGTGATTTAGGAAAAGGTTAAGGTAGATGTAATTTTCTTACCTATCGAAACTCTCCTACAACCCTTACAATAAAATCAGTAAGTGTACAAAGGATAACTGAATGAAGCCCTGGGTTTAAAACTGAATAAAATAACAGTGACAAGTTAATATAGGGAAAGTGATTATCCAATTTTAGTAAGTCAGAAAGGAACTCCAATTTAAAGCTGAAAGAAAGTGAAAGAATTAGCATCAGGTCTTATGATAGGCTAAACAAACTACTGCATGCAGAGCACATATTTGTCTTCTTACACCTGAAACCTCATCTTGTGTGAGCATGAAGCAGTCTTCAGCTTCTGTTCTCTATCTTTTCTCAAGTGGATGATTTCACTCAAAGTCCCAGTACAAGGTGCAGTGCAACATAACACCACAGGTCTTACTGGCATCCAAATTGTTATTCTCTGTTTTCTTGTGTGGGTGTTACAAAGGGCTTTTGATGGACTGAAAAGCAAGGAGCTTTTAATCTTATCAGTTCTTCTTCATAGCAGCCTTAGCCCATTCTTTCCAGAGGTTTGCTCTCAGGATAACAGGTGAAACTCAATTCAACTGGAATAATTTGTTGCAGATACATTCTCAGAATTTGGTACATTTTGTCTGGCCATATGACTTCATATTTCAGCCAGTAGTCAGATACCTGAATATCTTTGAAAATTGTAGTCAATAAAAATAAAGTATTTTTTAAACCATTGTTTGATTTTTAAACCAAGTAACTTCCCACCCTCCCACCCCTAACTCCTTACTATTTGGACAGATTCTCTGTGTTGGAGTGTGATTTGGGGGAGTTTATGTTTATGGTTTTCATACATATGAGCAAAAGGAGATTCATGCTGCCTGTGACATCAGTAGAGATAGTTTGGATCTCTGTGTCTTGTACATTTTATTTTGCAAGGTAAAGCTATTCCAGCTCACTTTTTTTGAAAACACTGAGAACAAAAAAATTACCAGAAATAAACACCTATACTGAAGATCCATAAATGAAGCACATTAGGCTAATTAATGC
Source organism: Vidua macroura (assembly GCF_024509145.1). Taxonomy (NCBI): domain Eukaryota; kingdom Metazoa; phylum Chordata; class Aves; order Passeriformes; family Viduidae; genus Vidua; species Vidua macroura. Next base: position 128,168,425 of record NC_071571.1, read on the forward strand.
TCTGAAACATGTAGTCTGATCTTTTAGGGCACAACTATCTTAATTTTATATCTATTTTTCATACTATGTCCCATGTGCTAGTCTTGCAGGCCACTGTACGTTTTAGGCAAAAAAAAGAGGTAAGTATGTGTGCAAAATGTGCTCTCTAACTGTGGGACCTGTCATGACACTAAGATTAGAACTAAGGTCTTGAAACTGTAAAAGGGCTTTTCTTACCTGGCTTCCAGAAAGCCTTTGCTTGAATAATTACTAATCTGGGAAAACAACTAGAGGACTACCAATGTAAAGCTGGTGGGAAAATCCTCTGAAGAGCCTAGATGCAAGAGAAAGAAAGATTTAAAGGAAATTTCTGTAATTTAAAGGACATTATGGCAAAAGAAAAGTTGCCTGAAGAAGAGAATGTAAGAAGAGAATGTAAGAAACACTGACCTATGACCAATGTCATTCTTGCATATCATATGCTTTAATATCCTTTTAACTTTTGTTTTTAATTGTTTTCTTTCTTCTCTGGAACATATCCCACTTATCAATTTTCTTTCTATTATAAAAGACAGGCATCAGAGCTGAGCACACATCCCATCTCAGCAGCAGTGATTCTCACTGATAGTGCTATTAGAACTTCCCACCACTACTCAGCATTCAGCTTTCTGTATGTAATTCCTATAAACCAGAGTGCTACTCTGGACCTTACATCCAGCAGACTCTCCATTACAACCTCTCTCAGACTCACCTTTTTTCCTAGGTTTCATATTGGATGCCCAACCTATATCCTTTACTCCCAGATATATTTATTGTCTTACATGGAAGAAGACAGAATCATATGGACTGGGCCCAGTTTACAATGTGATCCAGCTTTCTATGTTAGTGATTTGTATTCCTCATTTTAATAACCACTCTATCAATCTTTGTCAACAGTAAATTTTATCAGTAATGATTTTATGTCTTCTAGGCAACTGAAAAATTTTAAATACTGTACAACTAAGAATAGATCACCATGGGCTCCAGTAAAACCAGAAGAGTTAATAGTTCGTCATTCAGATGACATTCTGAGAAATGGAGTTTTAAAACCATTTACAATAATTTTTTGTATGCGATTTCTGATTTAAAATCCAGCAAAGTCAAAATGTGAGACAAGAACTTTCACCTTTATCAGTAAAATATATGGGTTTTTTTTTCAATTTCATTATATTAATTTGAAAAAAAAAATTGATCATGGTGATATTTTTTAAATGACCCTCCTTTAATAGCAGTGCCTTAATTACTACTTGGTGCTAAAAAATGAGAACTTGATTAACTGACAACTAAATGCCAGTCATTAAGGCTGCCTATTCAGGTCCCCCTTTAGGGATTTAGATGCCTCTACTGGACATTTGGATTGTGCTGAAAGCTAACTCTGGAGGTACCTAAATTCCTTAGAAATCTAAGCTTTTATTAGTAAAGATATCCCAGGTGCTGGACATGTACTGCTGACCTCATGCAAAGCCATAAATGGCATAGCAGAAGTGAATTATTCCTTGTATATGTCAGGAACATTCACAAGTGTTGTGTTTCAATGTTTATATTATCTCTCATGTTTTTTTAGTAGATTTTTCAAAAATATGGTTAATGCTTCAGACCTCCCATATAGGCAGATGTCTCTTGAACCCAACAGCCGAATGCTTAGAGCAATTAGATCCTGAACCAGGAAACTGGTTCAGAGAGTCCCTTGGGAAACAGTCCTTAATAACAAAGGGGTCCAGGAAGGCTGGACATACTTTAAGAAGGAAATCTTAAAGGTGAAGGAACACGCTGTCCTTATTTATCAAAAGACAAGCCAGCAGGGAAGAATGTCTGGCTGAACAGGGACTCAGGGGGAGGAAAAAGAGTTTATGAACTTGGGAAGAAAAGGCAGGCAACTCAGGAAGAGTATAAGGGTGTCCTTAGGTTATGGAGACAGAAAATTAGAAAGGAGATAGCTCAGCTAGAACTAAATATGGCCACAGCTGTAAAATATAATGAAATGTGTTTTTATAAATATATTAACAACAAAAGAAGGGCTGAGGAAAATGTCCATCCTTTAGTGGATATGGAGGAGAACATGATAGATGAGGAAAAAGATGAGGTACTTAATGCCTTCTTTGCCTCAATCTTTAACAGAAAGACTTTGCCTGTCTTTAACAGGGCAATTGGCCCCCTGAGCTGGCAAACAGGGACAGGGAGCAGAATAGAGGCCCTGAAATCCAGGAGGAAGTAGTTAGAGGCCTGCTGAGCCACTTAGACACCCACAAGAATATGGGGCCAGATGGGATTCATCCAAAGGTACTGAGGGACCAGGCAGAAAAACTTGTCAAGTCTCTGTTCATCATTTATCATCAATCCTGGTTAACTGGGAAGGCCCAGATGACTGGAGGTTAGTCAGTGTGATGTCCATTTATATGAAGATTTGGAAGGAGGATCTGGGGAACTATAGGACTGTTGATACTTTATTAATCTCTACAACTACCTGAAGAGAGGTTGTAGCAAGGTGGGGTTGGCCTCTTCTCCCAGGCAACCAGTGACAGGGTGAGAGTCTCAGCTGCACCAGGGGAGGTTCAGGCTGGACATCAGGAAGAGTTTCTTCACTGAAGAAACTGAAGTTGTCAAGAATTGGAATGAGCTGCCCAGGGGGGTTATTGGAGTCAGCCTCCCTGGAAGTATTTAGGAAATGTTCGACCATGACACTTAGTGATATGGTTATGGCTTATGGTTATATGGTTATATGGCTTAGTTGATATGGTGGTAGTTGGTCAAAGGTTGGACTTGAGGATCTTGGAGGTCTTTTCCAACCTTAATGATTCTATGATCCATTTATCCACTGAAATTTAAGAGGGAGTCCAAAACTGCCCATCACAATCCTCGTTCTAAACAAAGCCCTACTTTGGCCCTTAGTTAGATTCAAGGCTCCAGAGATATCTGTGACCAGATGAGTCCCAGATGCTGACTGCTCTTTTGGAGATAGTTGCTTGTGTACCTGATTTCTGCAAAAAACTGTTGGCATATGTTTACTAAAATGTTTGTAATAGGGGTTTGTTTGAACCTATTTCTTTTCTCTCACCCCTTTGAAACAGAGCCTAGCCATTGTGTTGAATATAGAGACATGTTCCACTCAATTTTTGATGTTCAACTTTTCATTTTTCTTAGATACAAAGGTAGAATAAAGGTGTGCAAGGACTTTAAAAACCAGCTCTGTTTACATGAAAAAGAAAACACATCTGCAGATGCAGACTTTTCTATGCCACCTGAAAAATTCAGCGTAGAACAGATGAGAACACAGTCTCAGCATCAGACAGTCCTTCACAGTAACACACTCTGGGGGCTTTGGGGTGTGCAAGTATGCCATGTCTCTTAATAGGAGACTCATAAGTGACTTACAAATGAGGCTACTTAAGCAAGATTCCTTAACAATCAATAGCATCACAAGGATCTATACATTACTTTAGACATTTAGACTACTTTGCTGTACATATCAGCTGTACACACAGAGATATGATCTGGTAAAAGTGGGTTTTTTTGCACTTTTTAAGATGGGATATATGTATATTTATATAAAAATATATATATATTTGTATGATTCTTGCCCAGATGTTTCAATTTATTTGACATTTCATGGTCTTGGCATTACCATGATTTTCCTTCCTTTCTGGATCTGTCCTTCTGTTTAGCTGCCAAAGGAATGCAGCTGACATCTAAGAAGTTTCCTTGATGTATCTTAAATATTCTGATTTATCACTTGCTGTTTCACCTGATGGGATCAATCTACCCTTTTGATGTGCGTTGTAACACTTCTCTCAATTATCCCCTATCCACTGGAAGTTTAACTGCCAGTTAAGGGAGTGCTTCCTGATGGCATCCCTTGGGTAATACACAGCTGCAGTATGTTTGAACTGTTTTCTTTCACATCTGTCCTTCTGTTCACTACATTACTTTTTCTGATTTAAAAAGAAAATTGTCATCAGAAGGAGCAGCAAGTGAAGCATCCCGTCTCTCTTTGGCATTCTGATTCTTTTGTTTGAGATAGACCTTGAGACCTATTCCAAGAATAGTCTGAATGTTATTTAATGTGACTTTCCCATTTAAACAATATTAGGCAGTATTTTTTTAATTCATACTATTCCATAGAGCTCTGCTCTTACTACATTACAGACATGACAACTGAACCTGAAAAACAGGGGGAAGAAACCAAGCCAAAAGAGCATTTTACATACATTCAAATTCTGGAGGGGGAAAAAAAATCATTAAGGGTTGATTCTGGGCACCTTCCTTTTTTTCAGTCCTTTACAGTACACTGCTGAATCTTTGATAAGTTTCTTTACTTGTCATACAAGAATAGCAGTTCCTCTAATCTTAAACAGAGTAACTATTAACAATCAAACACACTTACATGCCCCAACCAATAGACACAACACATAAACAAGATCAATTAAAGCATATTTATTTAATTTCAAATTTAACATAATAAATCTTTTTTTTTTTGCATAAATTTTTCTTTCTTCTCCCTAAAATATCTATTTTCTAAAGTAATATATGAGCAATCATCCTATAATTTGGTTAAGAATTTGAAGAACCAGGCAGATGCAATACACACATCTTCTCCCTTCCTTTTACTTGGCAAAATGGAATACAGGGATGCTATCTTGTAAGCTGACACTAATATCCATCCAGAATAAGCAGGTTAGGAAGGCTCTGTAGAGGATCAGGCTTCCTGACAGGTCAATGGAAATAAATAGGTACATTAATTCTATTATGAAATAAGCATCTAAAATAAATAGACTTCTTCTTTTATATAGGATGTCTGTCCATATAGAGAATGCCTTTATCACCCTTTTCCATATGTCTACTTCAAAACAGAAACTCTGGAAAGTTCACTTCTTTAAACTTTACACCAAAATACATTAAATGAAATTAATGTATTTATTCAAAAGAACATATCCAAGGATAATCCAAACAAACAAATATAAAAGTTGTTACCAATCACTTAAATAAAAAGAAATCCTTAGACATAAGCATCACTAACTAAGGTAAGGATTCACAATGGAAAATGACAACTACTTTTGGGGTTGCTCTGCCTTCTCTTAACATCTCTATGAGCATCATGTCTAGTCCCCGCCAGAAGATCTATAAATAGTTCCTGAACTCAAAGTCTGAAGGTTATGGGATGTAGAAAGCCTCTACTTCCCCCTGTCTAGTCATTCAAGAAGTTATGCTCTAGGGTTACGTGCTAAAGCAGGCTCTGCAGACAAGGCAAGATTTAATTGACAGAAGCATTATTACGGGCTGATTAAAGATTTATAATTTACACATGTGTGATTATTTAAAATACTTCTGTGGATCTAAATGTTGGACCTAATGAGGTGGAACAATTCACTGCATCCAAAACATCTAAGTTGGAAAGATATTTTACAGCTGGGGAGAGAGATGCACTTTCAGGGGGATATTCAGGTCCTCTGACTCATACCTCTGATGGTGGTCTCTATCCATTTTTGCTTGGGATTTTTCAGTTTGTTTCCCACTAACAAGAGAGGAGAGGGAGGAATTCAGAGTTTATAATGCATATCAGCCTTTCAGTCCTTTGAACATTTTCCCTTTCATGTACAATCCCTTGCTTGTTTTGCGCATTTAATTTTTTTTTCTTTTGAACACATTGGTGAAAAGATATATAGCCATTAAAAAAGCATTTTTTATATTACTTCCATTATCTGAATGATACCTTGTTTAGAGGAAAGGCTGAGAAAGTTGGAATTGTTCAGCTTGGAGAAGAGGCTTCAAGCAGACCTTAATGTGACCTTACAATACTTAAAGGGGGCTGCTGAGAAGATGGGCAGAAACTTTTGGTAGGGTCAGTTGCAAAAGTATGAGTAGTAATGGTTTTAAACTACAAAAGAGTAGATTCAGATTAGCTATAAGGAAGAAATTCTTTACTCTAAGGGTAGTGATACATTGGAACAAGTTGCCCAGGGAGGAAGTAGATGCCCCATCTCTGGTAACATTCAAGATTGGGTTAGATGGGGCTCTGAGCAACCTGATCTAGGGGAAGATGTCCCTACTTATTACAGGAGATGTTGTGCTTGGTGGCTTTTATTGGTCTCTTTCAATCCAAACTATTCTATGATAGATATTAAGCTAAATATTCTTCTCAGTGCTGCCTGGTTGCAGCTTGTTCCCTTTGTCCCCTAGGGGCAGTGTCTTCTGCAAGGTATCATTATCACTAGCTCTCCTTAGAAATTCACATTCTTCAATTACTTACAAAAAATGTAATTCATTAATTTGATTGATGTGAATGCTCAGAATATTGGCCAAGGAATTGACTGGATCCTCAGTATTTGCAAAGTATTTGAAGAGAATTTCTATTTCCTTATAAGTCGGGTCTTTCTGCTGTCACTTGTCATTTATCTATGCATGGTAATATACTCATTCTCACAGGAGCTTCTACCATATGTTCAACCACTGCTAAAAGTAAACTTTAAAAAAGCAAGAGTTTTGAAGTGATTAATGTTTCAGAAACAGAAAATAACGTGAACTGAACAGGTGCCCCAGATACATTGCCTATAATTCTGCTAAATCAAACCTTTTGTGTCGTGTAGGAGTCTGGTGATGCCCACCACAGTGATTCACTTCCCTTTATTTCATGCTCTGCTTTTCCTGGCTTTTTCCAGTGAGAGGAAAGCAAACATCACTGATATATATTACATATCTGCTCCTTTCAGAATGAGACAAGCTTTAGTTTTAGCAGATAGCTAAGAACACATAAAAAAATGAGTTGTCCTGTTTTTCTCAGACTCAAAACAAATTGATTTGGCTCTTGTATTTCCTGTAGTTTTTTTAACAAACAACCAAACCAAAGAAAACTTTAATCTACAGGAAGATAAGAGAAAGCAGTTTAAAACTGATGGCAGTTGTTCTTAGGCCCCCATCACAGCAAAATTTTGAGTTATAAGAAAAAAGTAACTTTAGATGAGATGCTGCTATGACAGTTTTCTATTTAGCTAAAAATAAAGCAGGAGTTTTGGAATTATATTCTAGTTCTACACTTTTCCAACTAAAGTGGGTTTGCACAACATGGATGGCAGTTGGATAATGGCCTGTTTATTATAGGTCCTGCCTAATTTGGGGGGTCTAGTTTAGCCAGTTGCCATAGCAGACCAGAATGATGAAGGAAGATGAATAGGATGGCATTCAGATTACATTTGTTAGAACAGCAAAATAATATCTACCGTTACCAATAGCTTGACTCATTTTTTCACTGGACATTCTGAGGTAAAGTTATTTAAGGAACTAGTTATTGTTATAGTAACTTGTATTATTCTATATTTTTGGCTTACATGATATCACCATAATAAAGTTGATTACTTAAACCAGATTTTATATATATATATATATATATATATATATATATATATACACTAAGCTTAAATTTCAATCAACTACTCACGTGGACACTTGTCTGTCAAAGAGGCTTTGTTAACTCTGCAGAAGAAGTTTTAAAATGAAAATGAAGTTACTAAGAGAGACAAAAAATGGGAGAGAAAACATGATTCATGAGTTGTCATAGCTCATCATAAATTGCTAATAACTCCCTATTCCCCAGTCCTCAGACCCTATTATGTCATTAGCATTTAAACCATCTGGACTCCTCTATATAATTCAGAAAAACAGAGCTTGTTCAGACAAAACCTCAGATGCAATGTCAGCACCCTAAATATTTTTTACTTAATTGTTGTATAATTGCAAAAAAACCTCCATAGATTCGTGAGGCTTGTCCTGGTTGCAGAGAAGGGGTGGAGCCATGTGGGCCTTGCTAGGCTGCTATTCTATACCACTGGCATATTTGCTGGGGGCTGTGGTTCCAGGGGGAGAAAAAAGGAAAGCATTCCTGGAGCTGCATTACTTTGTCTCCCTCTGTCCCTCTGGGAGGTTGTAAGGATCAGCCCAGCAGACCTCATCCTCTGCCACCGATTGCCTTTCCCTTCCCTTACGTGCCAGACCAGGCACCGAGGCGTGGTGCTGAGAAAGGGGCACCAGTGCAGGAGGCAGCTGCAGGGCACAGCAGCAGAAGGGAGCTCGAGTGCAGCCGAGTCTGACCTGAGCCAGGAGGAACCGAGCTAAGCTGAAAGGAGCCAAGCCAAAGGGAGCCGAGCAGAGCCAGGCAGAGCTGACCAAAGCAGCAGCGCGAGTGCTGGAAGCTGCAATGCGGAATCAAGCCCAGCATCCCATGAGGCGGTTACTTTTGTTATTAATATTGCTTCTGTTGGTCTTTGGCTTTTATTTCATTGCTGTTTGCTTTCTTAGTTATTAGCTCAATCCATAGTCTCTGCCTTTGTCCCTGTCCTGCTAAAGGGATAGGGGAAGAGGCATGGCTTATCTGGAGTTTAATTTCCATCTGGTTTTAAATAAACATGATCCTGAACTCCCTTTCAATGTCATTTTATCATTGCTTCTGAAGTGAAACAATAGTCACTCACAGGCTTTTATGGGCATATTTAGTTCCTGAATACAGAATGCTTAAAAGAAGTGGAAGACTTTTTCATTGAGCGACTTCTCATCTGGCAGTATCTGAAGTATCATCTCCTTAGGAAACAAAAGTTTTACTGCACATTTTTTCCTTGCTGGAAGTAGGGTTCAGCATTTGTATGACAATTTTCCTAAACTAAAATAGTCTGGAACCTAGCTTTAGTGTTTTTCATGCCTATGCATTCAATTAAACCTTCCATCACTGAACTAACGTAGCAGGGAAAAGATTTTATATTACTATAACTAATATTTGAAAATAAGTGAATGAACTGAGAATTTCAAAATGCCAACATTAAAAAAATCAAACTAGGATATACAATCCTAAGACCTTTACTGTAATATCTCTCCAAATCAGTTGCAGTGTGTTTACATCTGCCTGAAACACCTCAAGTTATTTTAACATATTTAGAACTGCATAAATCCATCTTTAGGATTTTAATAAAGTCATATATCCTCGAGCAAAATTCTTCCTCTGGAACATAGGAAAAGATGTCCAAAATAGTCATAAGGATGTGTGAGAATTTCAGTTTACAGAAATTGATGTTGGAATTAGACTCAACCCTTATGTCACAGAATCTTTTCTGTATAGGGTTGTCTTAAAACAACAAATTGCATAAAAATATAATTTTAATTATTTCAACTTTACTTCTGTCATGGAACCTTCAGTTTATAAATTCAGCTCTGAAACAGAGACTGAGAAATATCCCTTTTTAACGACAAAATTATTCTTTTCAGAAGAAGAACACTGGAGCATTCATATGCACAACTGACATCTCATCAAGTCATGACCCAAAGCCTGAAAAAACCTGAAAATAAAGGCTATGTTTACTGATAATAGATTTGTTAGGATCTCTATCCTGCTGCCAACAGGCACAGGAAAAAGTTTTTTGGCTACATGTTCTGGCTACTCACTGGATGGAAGAACTAAAACATCTTTCAAGAGCATCCAAGTGAAAGGAGATCTTTGTTCTGTGTTCCAGTGGGACTGAAAACACACATTTTTAAACTCAAAGGTATATGCTCTAGGAAGACTTAGATGATGTTTGCTAACAGAGGAGGTTCCAACAGGGGAAGTTAGACTAAATGTGTCACTTTCAAATTAATGATGAATTTTAGAGGCCCAGATACTTCTAGGCTCAAAAAAATCCCAAATTAAAGCAGATTATGAAGGAAAATTATTTTGCATGTACTTTACAAAAGCAGATTCATTGACTGCATAATTTTGTTTGAATAAAATATTTAAATTGAAGTTTAAACTTAGCTTACTAGGAACGCAAAATATTTCCATGGTGTAGCTTGCAAGACATCAAAAAAAAAAAGTATATATATAGAAACCATTCAGTTATTTTATTAGAACCTAAGCATAAATATTAGCTGTATATTACTGTTTTAAATGTCAATATATTTCCAAATATATTTCTTTTTTTATGTTCTTTTTTCAAAATCTTAATGCTATGAGTGGCTGAGGAAAGAAGTGGGTTCAAATTTCATATGGTTTCATAAGGTTTCATATCAGTTGTAAGAGATATCAGCTCTTGGGTGGTCACAGGGATGCTCACATTGCCAAAAGGTCAGGTGACAAGACATGAACTTTGGTGTACCAACATATGTGAGGGGGGCTCCCAACACTGCCCGAGTGCATTTCACCCCAGAAAAAGCAAGGTAGCAAGGATGATGACGAGCAGACAGGTTAAGCAATAACCAGGGAATTATCAAGGAACTTTTCAATAAGAAAAGCCAGCTCTAAAAATAGTTTAAGAAATGTGAAAATATTGTTGGTGAGAGGAGATAATTCAATAGGAAAGATCAGCAATAATTCTGGCATGACTCTGTGGCACTGGGGCTCTACATGGACTTAGCAGCATGGCTCTTCATGGACACCCCCAGCAGTGGGAAAAAGTGTAATATTATGAAAACTGGAGCCCAGGACTACCTTAGTCTCCTCTGTCTCTCACAAGTAGCCTCATCCTATTGCTTTTCATAGCTTTCATTCCCAGGGTAAGGTTCATAGCCATGTATAAAAAACAGAATTGAACTTCTTATGTCAATCCTTCCAGCAACAGTAGTAGTAAGAAAAAAGTAAATGAAGACAGCTGTCCACTCTGCCTCTAGTTAACAATTTCTTTTTCATCTAATGTAGTTTGTAGCACACCCCTGAGATGCAGATGAGAGAGAAGTTGACAAATAGGAAAGTTCTTCTGCTGATAATCTTTCTATTTTGCATCTCTCAAGCCAGAGAGATTGCTGTGCTATTTGTGGCTGCCTTTTAGTAATGCTTACAATACATTTAGCAATTTCAAATTTGTTGTTTGCAGATACAGTGAAGAAAAAAGAAAACATTCTTTAAGAATTAGGGATGCTAACATAATCAGCTTGAAAACATAACATGATAGCTTTTGCTTGGTACAAAATCTCAGAAGACATATTTGCCTTACCTCAATTTTATGAATCATATTTTAATTCATAATTCTGTATCATTTAAAGAAGGTGAAATGCAGTTCTGATAAAGAATTGTCCAAGTAAAAGGGAAAAGATTCTTTCTTGTCCACAAAAATGCCCAGAGGAAAATCTAAACTGTGGAATCAATTTAGTCCTGTACAGATACAGTGCAATATGTTTCCTATTATGTATCAAAAATTCATGGCCAAGTGTTATTGATAAAGAACCCATTTCTTTTTATCTTTCCAGTGTACTGAAGGGAGAGGAAATGGTGACAGAGGGGAAATAATGTTAGTACTATTTCTTTTGTCAGCTAGTTTTTCCCATTCTGTTTAGATTTTTGCTGGTTTTCTAATTTGTACCTATATAAGTAATATGTAGGTTGCTAGCAAAATCACTTTTCCTTGGCCTCTTTCAAAACACTGGCAAATATATGAAAAACCACAAAAAACTTTGTAGTTTTCAGGGAGGGAAAGACTTTAAATTTCACTGACAAATTTAATTCTTTTAGGATTAAAAATCACATCCTGACTCTATCATGTCATTTCCTTGTCTATTTGTTTTATCCAAAATAGTTAAAGAGCAGCTGTTAACTATGGAGGCAAATACTGCAGAAATCCTAGTGCAAAATTATAAGGCAAAATTTACCTGTGTTACCTTGTTTGCTCACAGGGGCCAGTAAGGTACCACATGGTGGTCAAAACTTATCAGCATTATAAAATCCATTAAGGGGTATTAAATCTATTAAAATCAACGAAATTTTGGTTTTAAATTTATTTTTATAGTGATGGTTTTGAGAAAGCCATTTGAAAAAGTCTTACTTAATCATATACTATAGTCACATATATTCACATACTATATCACTTATTTTGAATTATTTTTACCTTCGGAAAAGTATTTTTCCTTGTCTTGAGAAACTATGACAAATAATTAATTAATTGCAAATTCATTTCTTAACCTTCCTGCCTGCATATACATACATACATAAATATATATATATATATATACACATATATATATATGTGTGTGTGTGTGTGTGTGTGTGTCGTTGTCAGTTCCATCCAGAGTGACCTTGAACACCTCCAGAGATGGGGCATCCACAGCTTCTCTGGGCATCTACTTCCAATGCTTCACCACCTTTAAAGAATTTTTTCATAATATCTAATCTAAACTCTACACTCTCCCTTGCTCTGTCACTACATGTAAGTAGACTCTCTTTATTTTTCCTTAGGCTGTCTTCAGTATTGGAAGGCTGCAATCAGGTCACCCCAAATCCTTCTCTTTCCAGGCTGGACAATCCGAATTTTCTCAGCCTTTCCTCATAGAAGAGCTGCTCCATCTCCCTCACCATCTTGGTGGCCCTCCTATGGACTTGCTCAACACGTCAATGTCCTTTCTGTGCTGGGACCTCAGAGCTGATGCAGCACTGCAGGTGGGGTCTCACCAGGACAGAGCAGAGGGGCAGAATCCCCTCCTTCTGCCTGCTGTCCATGCAGTTTTGGATGGAGCCAAGGACACACTTGGCTTTCTGGGGTGCAAGAGCACATTGCTGGGTCATGTCCAGCCTCTCAGCCACCAGCACCCCCAAATTCTTTCTGACATGGCTTGCTCTTGAGCCCATGTTGATACCATAATACCAGTCCAAGTGCAGCACCTTGCATTTGGTCCTCTTGAACCTCAACAGTTTCCCAGTGTCCCAGTTCTTGAGCTTGTCCAGGTCCCTCTGGATGGCATCAGGTGTGTCAACTGCATCACTCAGCTCATCTGCAAATTTACTGAGGGTGCCTGTCTATGCCGTTAATGAAGTTATTAAATAACACTGGTCCCAATACAGACCTCTGGGGGACACCACTTTTCACTGACCCTCAACATGACTCCAAGCCATGCATATGCATTTTTTACAGAGGAGATGAGCACATAGAATTATACTGATTAACTTAATGTGTTAGGGAGGATAAATTTGAATCATTCCAAAGATTAATATTTAGTTTTTAATGAAGAAGTACTCAGCTGCCCTCAGCGTGCCAAGTCAGTTTTCTCATGAGTCACACTAAGTAGCAACACGCAGTGGCAATATAAATCTTGACAATGTAAAGATCTTTAAAAGGGAGACTGTCATAACATGACATACACAAATACTTGTCTCAGTTTAGGCCTTCATCTGTTTAAAACTCAATTTCTAATGGTGAATATTACTGTTATAATAACTTTCAAAAACGAATTTTCATGATCATTATCCCAAAACTCATTATCCCCCAAGTGGTTGATTATCATTGTGTCTGGTTTCAGTGAAGAGGCAGAAAAGTACTACATGCACTTATCCCATTTAAATATTGCCATTAAGTATATCTACTTATGTATGGGTTGATATGAAATACAGAATTCAGTAAATGCAGATCCTTCACATTTCCATTTGAATTTTCAGTTACCCGAAACAGTGGGAATCTTGGTAGCTTACTCCTCACTGAGTCAACTCAAACAGCAAATGCTGTTTGTTTACCAACTCAATATATAAACACATAAATGACAATAAGGGATCTAGTCTAGTATTTTGAGCCACTTCCTCCGAGACACTATTTTAAATTTGCATTATTTTTATGCTTTTCAGCAGTCCTACATTTTGACATGTGCTGTTTGGAGGACTCTTTGTGCCTATGGTGGTAGGGTTCTACTGCATTACTCCAAAGAGGTTTGGTTTCTTTGCATTTATCAATTCATTTGTTGAGTACATGTTAACTTTTAGTGTCTATTGTAATTTATAACAAGCAGATGAGCACCTTACCTGTGTGCTGTGTAAAGCATCTACTTTGGCTAGCTTAAAGCCTACCACCTGCTAGCTTCATTTGAATCACTTACAGGGTAAGTCAGTCAGTGAAAAAGTGCTTGCTATAGACTTATAACTCAGTTTTTCAGATCATTTCTGTGTTTCCCTTCAGCAATCTTGTTGGAAACGTCCTCCTATACACGGGCATTTATTATGGAAGAGAAACAACTGTGATAATTTTGCTCATTCTTGTAGTCTTTATCTAACACAGATACATTATAGAATGTTATTACTTTGCTACTACACAAATTGTGCCATTCAAGTGGAGGAATAAAGGCAGAATTTCAAATAGAATTCGAGATGAAGGTATGTAATGGATTTTGCATAATGATTTTTCAGTATTTTGGGTCTTTTTGTCTACTATTCCATTTCTAACAACTTCTAACATTCACTTTTCTTTACTGCCATAGTGTACTGAAGTATCACTTTCACATATTTCTCTCTCATATTCCTAAGAGCTTTTTTTCAAACACTAATACTTGGCTCAGAAAACCTTATATAGATAGGAGTTTTATTTTTTTCTTATGTGTTTCCCTTGTACATAATTACATTTACATAGCATTTCATTTCCAAGTCCCTCACTATTATGCAGGTTTTATTTTTAATTATTAACCCTCATTCTTTGTCTTTATTACTTAGTATCATCAGCAAACTTTCTCACACAATTTTTCCAGATTATTTGTGAGTATTGTGAATAAAAATCTTGTCAGAGACTTTTATTTATGATGCTTCTATTGTAGAAACTAGGTAATAATGCTTTCTTTTGCTTCTTGTAGCTTAATAACTTGCTTATTCATCTGAAAACCTTAACTCTTTTCCTGTCATAACTAAATTTCTTTAAGAGTGTTTAAAGAAGGATCTTACTAAATCCAAAGTGTTAGCATTATTTACATTTTTCAAGAACTCTAACAGATTATTCTGTTACTAAAGTAACAGAATAATTCAACTAATTCAACTCTCATATATTATATTTATCCCTGTGTTTACAAGTCTTTCTCTTAAGGTCATTTTGCTCACTAGAGCAGTTTACTTGGCTGCAATTTTTCTGATTTTGTACAAAGCTCTCTAAAAAATCACTTCCAGTCATGAAGCAGTTTTAGGAAGACATGAGTCAACACAATTCATAAATCAGTTAATTTTTTTCAGTTCCTTCAGAACACTTAAATAAATTACAGCAGAAATTTGATACTTATGATCCCACAAACTAGTCTGTAACATCTTATACTGACATTTCAGCTCAAGATGATACTGTGACAATCACATCCAGGAAGACAGTTTGACCTCTCTATGTTCTTCCTTTTTTAAGTCAGATGCAGAATTTTGCGTGTCCACAGACGTGAAACAGTGCCCAGTATACCATCAAATAAAGTAAAATGAACTTAAAGAATAGTTGCAGGGGTGTCCTTGCCTAGCTGCTTACTCACAGCCTCTTGTCCAGGGTAGAGGGGCAGCAGATAGATTGTAAAACCTCATTAATTGAGATAAGGACAGGAAGATCAGTTAGCAATAATTGTCATCAGCAAACAGAGTGTGGTGAGAAATGAATTTAATTTATTGACAGTTAAGTTTGGATAATTGAAAAACACAGACAGATTAAACCACCACCTTCTCCTCACCCTTTCCTTTTCCCAGGCTCAAGGTCACTCTTACGTTCCTGACTCTTCTACATTTCTCTTCCATGTTCAGGGCAGGTGAATAGGGAACAGAGGTCATGGTTAGTCTGAAATAACTTGTTTCTACAGGCCCTTCCTCCTCACACTTGTCCCCTGCTACATTGTGGGTTCTCTGCAGAAGTTCCAGTCCTTCAGAATGAACCTGCTCCAGATTAGAGTCCTCCATGAGCACACTGTCCACATTTGGTCTACTGTGTTCTCCTGCACAGACTGCTGGGGAACCTCTGCTCAACACCTAGAGCACCATCTCTCCTTTCTCCTTCTCTGACCCTGGTAACTGCAGGGATGCTTCTCATCTTCTTTTAGCTCACTCCTCACTGCATGTGCAGTATTTTCACCCATTCTCCCAGAGGCACCACTGACTTTGTTGAGAGGCTCAGTTGTGTCCATCACTGAGTCCACTGGAGCTGACTGGGAATGACTGTGTACAACATGGAGCAGCTCTGGCCTCTCCTCGCAGAGGCCACCCTGTAGCTGTTCTACCAGCACCTGGGCACTGGCAGCACATACAGTGCCTAAATTTCCTGTAAGCCACCAGAGGTCCCTGGGAAGGGGATTGGCCAACATGTTCAGCTGAGAAAGAATTTGCTGTGACAGATGCAACATTAAGAATGTGAAGAAACACAGAATTAGTAATGGCCCAACTGAAGACATCCACTGCAACGAGGCTTTATTTTCATACCAAAACTAATGTCTAAATTCCTTCTGCATTGACTGGAGAGGCAGTTTAGAATCAGATTCACACCAGTTGCCATAATATTTCCTAAATGAAGGCTGAAGTAAAAAACTATACTGAGAAATACTGAAGAAACAGAGTAGCTCAAATCCTTCTTCTCTCTTTGGGTTAAGTACACGAATGGTAAAAAATTCCCTGAAAACTAAAAATCTAAATTTACCCTTTTTAAACACAAATGAGACTAAGATAATGAAAGCCATCCAATTCCTAAGAATAGACAAATTCCCTTGAGCTGAGGAGCTTTGGAGTCTTGAAGTCTCCACACCCCAGGGAGAATGCTTGAATGAGCAAACCATCGACAAATGTGAAATTTGCCAGTTCATCAATTGATGATGACTCAGAGCTCCAGATGTGTTTAGAAGAGTAGAGCCAGAGTTGTACTGTCCTCCTTCTCCAGTGCTTCTTAAGAGTAAGCTTAAGTGTCAACTTGCTCAACAAGGTTCACAATTATGAATCACATTTTTGGTGCTCAGTGTATGGAGTGCTTAGTCACACTATTGGCGATTCTGCTATCAATACAGTGTTGAAACAGCTGGCCAATGGTGATTATATGATTCACCAAAGGTCAAAAAAGGAGTGTAACTGTGCTGGGAAATTAAATATTATTCCAGTTAGGCTAGTGTTGCTATGACCTAGGTATCTTTCTCACTCTAGACACAAGACAACCAAAGTAGCTACAAGACTACTTTTTGTTCTATGCAGATGGAAAGAATCAGGAACTCCTGAGGTTGCTAGGCTTCAGTTTGGGTCTAACTGCTACAATCATCCAGGTAAAGATTATGGAGGAAAAGCGACTCAGGGGAATAAGATTACGAAGGCTAAGATAATTACTTTTATGCATAAAGAAGAAAGCTCTGCAGGTACTGTAGAGTTTCTGAGATAAACAGACGCATATCATTGTGTCAGTGTAATTTGGAGAGAGCTGGGAGAAGTGAAGCGGAAGTTTTTGTCCCCCAGGGAACTGTTCCTGCAGCCCACATCAACAAAGGCATACCCACTGCACAGTGCCATGTAGCCTGACCCATCAAAAGAATAATTTAATCTTCAGAACTTTCAAATTCTCATCTCTCTGATCCACTTAGGTTCAATTCTTTCAATTAAAATTTAAATGAGATTACAATTCCTTGTTTGGAGCTTCAACGGTCTTTCCCCCACGGGGAACAAATCTGGAGCAACCTGTTCCTGAAGGACAGAACTTTGTGGATGACATGCACAAAGGAGCAGTTGATGAAGAACTGCAACCTGTGGGAAGGACTCATTGTGCAGTTTGTGGAGGACTGTCTGTAGTGGGATACTCAAGTTTGATTGTTGCCTGGGCGGTGTCCAGTGGTACTACAAAACTGCAGGAAAGTCAGGCACGCAAATTCATGTCACCTATTTAACCACAGAGAAGCATGCATTGAGGTCCCTTTCCATTTTCCTTTTTATTTCCTTTGTATTGTGACTCCTGACAGTGCTGACATACCCAATTTAATTTCATCATGTGAGTCTGAGTGTTGCTGTATCCAGCATTTATTCTATTGTCTGCATCTCTGTTCTCCTGGATGAAGGGTGAAAGGAATACAGTTGATTTAATTTATGTGTCCTTTGAAGAGAAAGTGTCTTAAATTAGCTGCTCAACGTATCTGCCTGTTCAATGGAGAGAACCAATTTCCAAAGGCCCCCAGCTAGGATACAAATCTATTATATTCCGGTTGAGCCCTATTGTGATTACTTTAGGCACAGATTAGGAGCTACAAGTTGGCAATTATTCCCTTTTCTAGACTTGTAATGGATATTGAAGTTTCTGATCCCAAACTGTTTTGCTGATTGACTAAGCTGATCTTGGAGAAGGTAAAAATTTTACCTCTGAGTTTGCTACAGTTCTGAATCTAGAGAGTCTCTGATTCATTGTCAGTTATAACTAAACAGGACTCACAAACTCATAATTGTTCTAACTGAACTGAACTTCTCATAAACTGTGAGGCTCTATTTCTTTTTGAATTGAAGTATTTTGAGAACATGCCTTATGCCTGAAATTCTTCTACCTGCTGGGATCATATGGAAAGGATGATTCTATCTTACCCACTATGCCAATGTGATTCCTGGAATAACTGCCTCCCAGAAGTAAACACAGGTTTTATGCCTAAAAGGCCTAGCTAGCACACTCTAAGGAAAATCTGCAGTGCACACTGCCATGGAAGCCAGGCCTGGGAGAGATTTGAGAACAAGTTATTTGACACTGTGACAGTATTTCAATACTCCATATCTTCCTTGTAAAGCTAGCCTTTCAGAGATAATATAATATTTCATTAAAAAAGTACAACATGAATAGAAAAACTCTTCGAGATCTTTTTAAACTGAATGTATTACTTTAATTACAGTATGATCAAAGGCATGCAGTGGGAAGCTGGCCCCTGTGACAGAATAACAACTTCCTGGTGTGGAAACAAGAGGAGTGGAGCCACACTTGTCATTTGTCATAGTAAGAATGTTTGACTGGTGCTGAAAATCAAAGCAAGAATTATCTATGAACCACAACACAAAAGCACTCCACAGTAAATCTCTCATCTAGCAATTAGACAGCAAGTGAGCAAGTCATGGATAACAAGAATGCCTCTACATGTCACTTCAGGGTAACATTTTAAGTAGAAGAATCCTTGGGAAGTAAAGAAAGATAATCAATATGGTTATTAATGACACTAATTTCACACAAACATCTGGGAAATTAAGCATGCTCTTTAGGAGCTGTTTCTTGCAGTAACTTGTAAAGGAATGAATAAGTTGCAAGCCAAACTTCATATCAATATATTGAGTGGTTTAGTAGCAAGGATATTTCAGCCTCGAAAATTTTCAGAGATTAAATAGTAATATAAAAACACCTTAAAAATATTTTTCAAATACTTTTCTTTTTGTTGTTTTCTTGCATGCATTTACCTTTACAGTGAAATACTTGGGTTCTCTTGAATCTAAATATCCCAGATTTAAAATATAAAAATAAATTAAAACCTTATGGGGGAAAGAGGCACTTAAGTGAAAAAGTCTGTATGTTGCATTGAATATGACACATACTGAAATAAGAGAATAAGGTTTTGTCAAGTCTTGGGAAAACTCTGCATACTGAATGTTTGTGCAGAAGCTCATAGTACACTTCCCTTTAGGTTGAAAGTGACTTGAGGGAACACTGGTTAGGCATTGATTAGGGTCTAGCTTTTTACACTAGTGAAGCACAGACCAAATGTGCACCTAAAATTTGCATATCTTATAGCAAAATCTCCTTATCAATACCAACTCATTTTCACCAACACCAGCACTACACTGCCAACATACTTAGAGAAAAGGCAGTTTGACTCATATGTATTGTGGATTGTACGACTGTTTAATATTCATTAAAGTGCAATTCTTATAACTCATAGTAAGTGCCTAGAGTTTTCCCACTTGGCTCAGTAAGTGTTCCATAAATTATTGGTTTCTTTTATTTTTAGTTTATTTTGAGTGGAAAATGAGTATGTTGTATGCCATTGCATGTTGTTTTGACCTGAAGAAAGTAATATCTAATATATTCATAAGCCTAAATTCCAATAATGTCCAAATGTTTAGTTGGTTGTGTTTACCATTTCTAATAATTCAAACAATCAACAAGAAAGCAGCTGGCAAGCAGTTATTAAGAATATTTGTTACTCATAATCCTTTTTGTCTAACTAGTTAACACAGTAATTACTTCTTGATTGGAAAGCTTTTTGAAGAAGAATACCTGGAAGCTAAAGCTTGAATTTTGGCCCAAACATTAAAACAATAATCTAATTATCTGCTACATAACTGTATGCAATAGAACTGAAAAACTGCACCAAATTTCTCATATGTTAGCTGTGATTGCTGATGTTTAGTAATCAGTTTTCTGCCTGTAGCATCACCTTTGCCTATGAAGTGAATGGTATTGAGAAAATATGAATCAGCTTGGGAATTGTTTTAAATCAAATCTTTCAGAAACAATGCATTTCCATGAACTTAAGGATGATGAGGTAGAGATACTCCCCAAATCATTCCATTAAGAACTGGTGTTTATCCTGTCAGTCACTTGTGATAAGCCCAGCCAGGGACCTTTTCCTCTTTTATGGCTGAGAACTGCAGTCAGTGATTTCTGTTTTACTCATACACCTCTGATTTAGAATGGAAAAGAACAAAGCTTCAGGTAGCTTAGGTATGTGATAAGTTTGGCCTCAGGTTCTGGATCAGCTTATAAGCACTGCTGTCTTTCTTGCAAGGACATTGAAACAATAAGAAGTTTGTGTTTTTCTTCCAATAGACTGAGCTTGTTCCTGGCTTCCTATGCTCACATGCATGTATGGGTGTAGAAAAATTACAATGTTTTATAGCCTAAGAAGATTATATGGTTGTTGACATGGAAAACACACATATCTTTGCAAAAATGAGCTTGATTGCTAGTCTCACAAAACTTTCCTTTGCTCTTAGTCTTCTGGTCTTCTATTGTGGTTTGGTTTCAAGAAAATTTTTTTGTTGTTGTGTTTACTCTTTGCCTATTTTTTCTAATTTGAATCATTAGACTAATTTTTTTACATTAAATTTGTCATGGTTTTGTTACATATAACAAAGGAGGGAATTCAGCCACCTGTTCATCATTTTTTGTAGTGGCTGTGACAGCAATCTCTCAGACATTACAGAAGTAGGTCCACTGTTACTTACTCCACCTCTTTTCCAACATAAATTAGTTTTTCCTACTCTATCTTGATTGGAAAAATTGGAAACTATTGTTTCCTTCACCTTGTTCATACACAGATGCATCCATAATATATCTATAAATTGTCATTATCTGTTATTATATATAGGCATTCCTGTTCGGAGGCTAAATTTGGCTTTAATGCTATACAATATCTAAAGAACAGTAGCTATAAATCTTACAGCCATATACATTACCAATTAAACCACAATGCCTTTATGAAAATTTTTTTCTGTTCTCTTATTTATTGACAGATTTTTTTTTAATTACAACACAATGAAACGATGGTAAGTACATAAGATGCAATAGTATAAAAAGCCATTTTAACCCTTCCCTTGGTTAAGACACTTACAGCAGACAAGAACTGCCCCACCCCAATTCCCCCCTTCTCAAATGAAAACAAAAAATAAATATAAATTAATAAATATAAAACAAATCACTGCACAGCCCTTAACTCTTTGATTGCCATGGCAAGAACCATAATGATGATTCTAGCATGTGACGTTCCATGGTTAAAGGTTGCCGCAGCAGTCAAAGGGTTATAGCATTGTAAACATAAGTACTTTGTTGAAAATGTTCAGTCATATTAATGGTCTACAGCAATGAGATTATCATGACCCCTTGACCTTTAATGACACAACAGTATAAGGAGTTAAAGAGATTAGCTTGGTGAGCTGTTACATAGATTAATTAACCCATTTAGTTTAACAATGCACTATGAGGTCTTGATTTACTAACAAAAGATTACTTGTGTATAATAAAACACTGTTCAATGCATTGATCAATAAAATCAATGAAAAAAATCAGTCTAAGCACCACAAAATTTTGCCTGATTATATCTGACAGTCATAATACACTTTAGCACCATTTAGTCAGCCTTGTATTTGCACACAAACAAGCTTTGTGTTTGTCAGTAGAAGCTACCTGAAGGAATAACATATGTCAGTTATAAAAAGGTTACCGTATAGAATGCTGTGTGAGCCAATAAAATAAAATAAAATAACAATAATAAAATGAAATTCAGTTGCAGAAAGCAAATAAATGCTCCAGTTATTTTGATACTAACACAGATCCTAATAAGTGGAACATGGGCATGAAATGAATATGGAGCTATGCAGAGAAAAGGGAATAAAAATGAGGAAATTTGTTTCACACAAGAGAAATCATCACATCCATATTCTGACTTATTTGTCAGGCTTTGAAAAATAAATAAACAATTGTTGGGTGGTTGAAGATAAAAAGCTTGAAGAGTTATGTTCAACAATATGTGAGTTTTAGGGTCATGCTATGCATAAAACTACTTTCAGAGCTATCCTATCAACTGCACAAACACCCTTGTCTCTGCATGAAAGGTTGATTTCCTCTTTCTCAGACATGGAGGATAAATAAGCCAATCACTGGGTGGGCAGAACCATAATTGTAGTAGCTTCTAGCTAACATATTGGAACCAGAAAAATTTCTGTTGGAATTACAGGGATGAAGGAATGTCAACAAGAAGGAAAATGGAATCAGCTGCTAAAATAACATTCAACAAGCAGAACTGAGGAAGAAATCAAGTTCTGATAGATTCAAGAATACAGCACCTGGAGAGAATGCAAGGTGCGTGTTATTAATAAAGAGAAACAAGGATGTGTATGAAGCCTGGAAAATGATGTACCCTTCTTGTATATATCCATATCAAACTCTAGTTGAATACAGACTGACAAGACTAGCTGCACATGCTTTAACTGCTAACAACACTACCACTGGACTGGCAAGGAGAAGACACTGCAATCCCTCAGTTTCTGATCATATAGGAACACCTATAACATAAAGCAAACCTCAGAAGTCAAACACCTGCACCTTTCTCTGCAAGCTGTGTCTGAACTGGGCAATGAATCAAGACTACAGTAGCAGATGACAGAGAGAGTTCTTTATATGTGATACCAAAAAATAAGAATCAATTGGAAAACAGTGCATAATAGCAAAGCATTCTGCCATGCAACAGTGCTAGCCTATTATGCTACAGTAGTAAGGTAATGGTAATTGATGTATGTGTATGAACCGACTTGTGGTAGAGGAAGGAGTCCAGCTATAAAATTCTTGTCTGAATATCCATGACACAGATTATAGGCATCAGAATGCAAAGGAGAAAGAGAACAGGTTAAAGATGAGAACTGGAACCACTGAAAATAACACAGACTGTTGAAATGCAGCTTTCTAGTCTGCTCGCCTTTCAGAGATGCCATAAGCCTTACATACAAATGGCATGCAATGGCTGGCATCAAAAGTGGTAGGTCTCTGCTGTTACACTATTGTACATCTGACAAGTCAAGTAGTTCCAAGGTGCAAATAAATAATCTATGATGATCAGCCCTGGCTGTACCATGCCTTTTTCATAAAAGTCTTAAGGATGGCAATGTCAATGGATGGCAAAGGCTTCAATAATCTGCTGTAAGTTAGAGCTCAGTGTTGTAGTACTGGACAATGAACAAGATTCAGTGAAAGATATATATCCAGTTTCTCAAATATTTGCAGGAAATTTGAGAAGGTACTACTTCTTAATTGTAGACACAAAAAGCTGCAGTTCCTAATGACAAAGTGTAAAAAGTTGTATATGCTTAAATGAGATAGACAGCAAAATTGGTTTTCCTTATTTGTATAATGAACAGATAATTTCCCGCTTGCCTAGCAAGAGAATATAAAATTAAATATTGCCTTAATTAGTCAGGAAACATGTCAAGGTGCAGTGAGAAAAGGGGATGGAGGGGAATCAGACGTTTGGCAATATTTCAATTTACATATAGAAATAGAAATAGATGATCCATCCAATGGCCATAAAAGTATTTCTGTCATATCAAACACTTCAGGACTACCATAGAAGTAAAGATACATGGCTGTAATATAGACTACAGAGGTTAAACACTTCCTTGTCCTTCAGTATTTTATTCAGTGGCGTTCTTTCAATCATCTTGGATCTAATGTCTGAGAATAAACAGGACATTTCACTGTAACCAGTTTTTGCACAGAGATTCAGGTTAATATAAGTTTGACTAAATCGGTCTCAAAAGATTTTGATTGCACCAGATAAATAATGTACTATATATTACTATACATATTTGCAGTCAGGTTTAGAGGAACTATATTGAGAAGCTTTTTGACTGACTGTTATCTGGTGGGTTATGACTCCAAATACAGAATTCAGTGGACTTTGTACAGCCAACAGATATCTTTGTTGTTGGAGGCCAGTAATACTTTCCAAGCTATCACCAAGTTCCTGGTAATATCTCTTCTATTGTTGAATACATGAAATTTTAGTGGTGTTGGTGATCTTTGTCTCCATCTGTTTTTGATAAATTGGTGCTGTACTTGCACTTATAAGTTCCTATTTTCTTTTGGTAATCAAAAATGGTAATGCTACTTTTCTTGTGTCTGTCTGTAGGCTTTGGCCAAAAGACCGAGTTGGTTTTCCTGTGGGTCCTAGAAGTTGTGGAAAGAAAGTTCATGACCAGTTTAAGTTTCCTCTGAGAAACACTTCAACAGGGTGTTAATTTAAAACTGTATTTGTCATCATTGTGATCCAAGAACTGCTATCAGTACACATTCCTCTGAAGGTGGTAGTGTGTCTTGGATGATGAAAAGGGAGGGTCATGAACCTTGATCTATCCTGTAAAATTATTTTCAACCACACACAGTAAGACAATACTGTGGCTGAACAAGTGATATCTAAATGTTTTGGAAACACAGTAAAGATAGATGTTACATGTATATATATATATATATATATATATATATATATACTTGACAATGCTTTACCTCTTTGATTACGTAGAGTAAGAGTTGAAAATAGAGTATTTTCATCATCACACATTTCTTCAATTCTAGATTCCTATTCAAGGTAAAATTTCATTGAGTATAACGATGTCAGTTATTTCTGTAAGCTGTGAGTGTTGACAATGGCTGTTCTGAAAGGTCTTGTTGATTGTTTTCATCTGCCTGGTGATGCATGGCCAGAATTCATAGCACTTTATCATATGAGGTAAGACACAACCATATACCTAATAACCTGCAGCTATGCCTTGCTGGTATGAATTGTAGTTGTCATGGTAATTTAAAACAGTGCTGTAGGTTGCTGATGATGTCTTCTGAATGCATGTCATCACATGTACCATTTCCTAAATTACATAATTCTTCTTATATCCAAGCAGACAAACTGCTCAGAGTTGACTTCAACACAGTGTTCCCATGAGATTTGAAGGTGACCAGTATGTGAGCACTGGCAATTTTGTGGCAATGGACAAGCAAAGCATATACAGTATGTTCTTCTCTCTTTAGAATCATTGTATGCCCAAATATGAGGCTGTGCATTTACCTGCAATATATCAATTGTAAACCAGTACTTTTTGAGATCTATTTAATATAATCTATAATTTAAACACTGACAGTATTAGAAACCATCATTTTGGAAAGTAATGGAAAAAGTGATACTATGGAAAAACCTATTTTCTCTTCTTTAAGGTTGAAAAATGATAGTAAGGGAACCAAATTTTCTATACCTTATTAACACAGATTACCTGCTGAGACTAAGTACTCTTGACTTCAACAAGGCAGATGAATTTATGCACAGCCTCGTAAGCTATGAATGTGTATGTAAGCTGGGTGTTAAATACCAACACATCAGGATGGAAATAAGAATTTGAAACCTTATTTTATGACTCAACACAGAACCCTGCAAGTGGTGAACCCATATAGACATTCAATGATTGGCAGAGTTACACTGTTCTGTTGCCAGAACAGATGTAAGTAAGTTATGTAAGTAACACAATACTTCACTAAAAACTCTTTAAATTCCCTTGTCATATTGTTAAGGACTAACCAGGTACTTTAGGATGTTATTTTATGTCAGCATTCTGTTACTAATCCCAGTTGCCAGAAAGCCAGTTCCTGGAATGATGGATTAGTAATTGGGTTATCCAAGACACATGCATGACACAGAGTGAACAGGATTATTCCTGAGGATGGAGACAATATCAGTATCTATTTTACTGTAAGAATGAAAGAAAAAACAAAAAGGCATGACAAGCTATGACTTAAGATATGCTGCTCCAAGAAGATTAAGGTTGTAGTTATAAAAAGGACATGATTCCATTTCATACAGTAGAAATTACTATTAGCTTAACAGAAAACCTTGGTTTATGTAGTGGCTATAATAATAATAATCTGTGGACAATGGTATTCTACAGAAGCAAAAGAAACGAAGCAGTGTGACTGGAAAGCTTTATGCCATCGTAAGTGGCTGGCATGTGTAATGATTATTGCTTATGAAGTTTTACTGTGACAGCAAGTAGCACTATGCTGCATACACATCCAAATACAGAAAACTGTCTTTAGCATGTTAGTTTACATCAGCCTTTCTTCATTTATGTCTTCTCTGCATCTAAAATTTATTTAATCTATACTGTTGGTAGACCAGAGCAATACTTAAGTCCATCTCCACAAAGTCAACACACTATATGGACACCATTCACAGAATGCCTGCTTTTAAAGACAAAATGGGCAGCTGCAATTCCAAATGTAATTAACTGAACATAATTTTTAGATGATATGCTAAAGCTTATGTATACAGGGAAAGAAGACCTGTTTATAATGCATGTGTTTAATGCTGGCTATATCCTTCCTTGAAATACATTTTGATTTTAGGAACAGATGCTTGCTGTGCTCATACATTGATGATCCCTCAAAATATGATCTTCTGATTATTATTGGGCATTCCTACTTACATACATATATATATCAAATAATTCCTTACCATACAAAATCTATGCTGCCTAACATTAAAGGCTACCTTACATCAAACCTCAAATGGAGCCAGTTTGCAACAAGTGACTGTATGCTTTTGATGTTTATCAGATATTTCCAGCATTGATGGCACTGATGGCAATGTCTTTCTCCATCAGCCTCTGGCATCTCAGATGGCAAACCACAAGAATGGGTTAGACAGATTTGACTCACACATTACATATTTTTCATGAGACTAGTGGCAGACAATTCATTTAATTACATGCATATATCAGAAATTAATTTTATGAGCACATGGTTCATTTACACCCAATTTTGTAACTGACATATGTTTAAATGGTCTTATCTCATGAAAACCACTCTGTCTGCAGTCTGTGTAGTGGGAGCTAAGGAAGTATGCTATGCCTAACATTACAGTGCTGGAGTATCACAGGTATACCATTGTATTGAATAACAGGTTATCTGTTCCTCAGCTTCCAGACAATATTGTTTGATTTACAGCATAGTTGGACACATAAGTGGCCAGTGACATTTGTTTTCTCAGCTGATAGTAGTGATTTCCCTTATAACTCATAGACCTGCAGTCATCTATTTAAACTTCTGGAAACAGAGGTGTCCAGAGACAGTCTTGACAACAACAAAAGGCAAACTGGGAGCTACTGCTCTGTAATGGCTGCTTCACATCTCCCACTGCCATGGTGCATGGCTTCCTTCACCTCTGCAATAGGTGGTGAAACTTAGGCCATGTTGTAAGGAGAAGTGGGAGCCAGGACAGAGCAAACCCCTGCAGTCATATCCTTGCTCCTCCACCCAGTCATCTCATGTTCTTTCCAAAGTAGGCTGCTAATGGTATGGTAGCTTGCATTTCTACTTCCCTAAAAATCCAGTGCCTGGAACATTCACTGTTCAGTTTACTATGTGTGTGTTTTAAGATTTGTCCTAACAATGGTTCAAACACACACAAAAAAAAAAAAAAAAAAAAAAAAAAAAAAAAAAAAAAAAAAAAAAGAATAGGAATGTAGTACTTCCAGTGCTAAAAGGCAGATCAACTTCCTAGACTATGCACTTTTTTCTAACCAACAAGCTAGAATTAGATTCTATATCATTTGGTACCAAAAGCTACATTTAACTGACATTTAAATTGCAAAGTAAGCCCCCCCCCAAAAAAAAAAAGTTGAACATTAAAAAATTAAGCCTTACACTCTGTTCTTAACCCACAGTGCTAATGGCACAGGAGTCTTGATCAAGCAACTGGGGATGTGAAGTATGCTTCTAAGAAAAAGTGTAAGTCTGCCCCTTATGTTTGGATGTATTAGCTTATGTTATTTTAATTCACAAAATTAGCCTTAAAAAATCTTTTTCTTTAATTATCCCCTCCCTTTTCCCACTTTGAAAGAAGAAAAAGAACAAAAGTTCATAGGAATATATAAAATATGTATTACATTTATTCAGGAGACTTGAAAGGGCTCCTTTGGAGCCATTTGAGTCTCTCCATCCCAGCCTATCCAGTAAATATACAGTTACATATTTTAACTTTTTTTGATAAAAATTATTTTTTTCTACAGTCAATAACCTTTTCATAGGTTTAGATATTGAAAGGCCAAAGGAAACACTACCATAATCTACTCTGGCCTTCTTCATCATACAGACCATAGTACTCTGAAGATACACGATCTTGTGTAGTCAGCTTGATAGATTGTAGCTGATTAACACAACACTATTCAGTTTTGTATTGTTCCAAAATACAGATCATGACAATAGCAATATGGAAATGTTTATTAAAAAAGTCACGGCACATGAGCAGGGACCCAGATTGCAGACCTGAAAATACTTTCAATTTGCTTTTTCTTAATTCTAATAGTTATAGGCCCTTGTAGAGAAACAACTATTCAAAAAAATAAAAATTGTCTTAGAACTTTTACTAATTTGAGTTCAAAATTAGATCAGGCAACATCACTAATTTACTCTGAAATTCTATAATTTGAAACTAGCCAATATGTATTTGGAAATTACAGTGAACACAAATGCTCCTACATCTTTTACTTAAAGCAAATCTTTATGACTGCATTGCAACCTACTGAAAACATGAGTATGTAACAAAAATGTTGACACAATTTTGTTTGCATGACATAAACATGCCAATATATTTTTTTTTCTCCCTCTCTCTGTATATAGCATATATGCACTTTTAAGTAAAAGAAAATAGATTCAATGATCAACTTATCATGTATTCATGTAACTACCATGTACAATATACCAAGCACTAGAATTATCACACTTACCTTCCTGCATAATTACAGTTAAATTCTCCAAACACAAATATTTTTGTTACCTTATCAAAGAACAATAGTCAGCATGCTCAGCACTTCATTACTGTCAGGGAAACGGTTGCAGAAAAAGTTAAGCTGCCATGAAAGATATTTCAAAACGAAAATGAAATTTTCAAGTGAATAAAAAAACAGATGAGATGCTGTTCTGACTTAAAAAAAAAATAAAATAAATTCTCCTGCTGTAGAGGAAAAACAGATACAGAATAAGTAGTTCTCTTAGTATTTTCCTCCAGCTATCCAAGGGAAAAAAAATTGGAACAGCAACATCAATCATTTTATTCTGTCTATAGCAGAACATAAGTTGCAGTAGTTTGTTGACAATAAAAAATTCTCAATGGATAAAAGCGTGCATGTCTATGTATGTGTGTGTTTGTGTGCTTTTATAAGTATACAAACACACATCTTAATACATATGACAAACAGCATAGAATTTCAAATTCACCAAATTCACCAAATGATCCACAGCAAAAATCCTGTGCAACTATATGGTCAATAAATCTATATTTTCAGCAACAACTGACTTGGATTTACTAAATAATGTTATGGGCTGATACTGGTGCGCTTCTAACCTACAGTATGCAGTACTTCTACAAAACATCTCCAAAATGCCATCTGCATTGCATATTTGTTGTAAAACTATATCTTTTTCTAATCTTCATTTTTGTTAACCATACATATGTATATCTGTTTATGCTCTAAGAAATAAGTTTGCAATGCTTTACAGCATGCCACATATGTTCATAAGTCCTCAAATCAATATAAAATCATGTAATTGAAAAAAAGGCATACTATTTTTCATGCTATGCTCAATATAAATATAAATTCAAGGCAGTCAAGCTATCCATTACCAAAACAATAATAATAATAATATATATGCATATATACCTACACTCTCTAAAAAGTGATCCAGTTATGTGGATTAAGAAACCAGTAAGAAATTGGTTGAACATAGTATAAAATCTCATTTTATGTAAAAGCCCATACTGGCCATTTCAAGTATTTTAATACTTTCCTATAACCTTTTCATTAATAACTAGATATTTGTAGAAATAATAATTTTTTACTGAAAACTGTATTCAATTTAAATAAAAATTAACTTCTGCTGTAATTCATTTTTAGAGTGTGCATGTATACATAGCAAAATACCTTTCTACAGACCTATCATAAATATTTTAGTCTATGTCATTTCTCTCCTACTAAAACACTTCAATTTTTTTCTCACATTTTGAATCATGTCTATCAGGCCTTTCAAGAAATAAAACTCATCTAAGTTTATTTGCAACACCAGATTCCCTTCAGTTTGTGCCAGTTTGCAAGTTAAAGGTCAAAGACATAGGACAGTACACTTCAAGGAAATTCAGACAGTGAAGCTGTTCACAGAAGACAATGTTTAACTTGGTAATGACAGTCAACAGGTCAATAATCAAGTTCAAGGCAAGCTGTTCATTGTTGCAAAAGCTACTCCCCTCAAAACCTGGCTTTCATAAAAAACCAGGTGTCTGACTTTTGGGGTGCATCATTCTGACCATCTTTAGTAAGTTCACAGCCCAGTGACTGTAAAGCCTATCACTGCAAGAAGCAGCTCCTAAAATCAATAAAGAGGTCTGTCAGTTGCTGACTTTTCTCTAGGAAAAAATTATTGATACAAACCTGCTCTGCAGGTCACATGAAAATGACAATACTGCTGTTAGCACAAATTACATAGAATGACAAAATGTTTTGGTGGTCTTTTGGCTCTGTCAGTTGATACCTGTTTGACTGAAGGCCAGAAATTTTAACCCTTTGAGAACTATGATGAACATGCAAAGGGGTAACACACCAGAGGATACTCATGCACTATCAGAGTCATCTTCTTAGCTTTCTTTTGAAACTGTAACTCTACCTCTGCAGAAGCAAATTGAATTGTCATGCAACAGAGTCTCAAGAGAGAAGTCCAAGATGCTTAAGATAAGAGGCTAAGCTATAAAACTCTTGACAGCTCAGAAAAATTCTTGGTAAGTGGTAGAAATTATTAAAATATGTTTGGTTCCTTTAACAAGAAAGTAGCTGGCAAATATATTTTGTTTTCTATTCATGTTACAAATGCTTTTCTATCAATAATGCAAATAATTAAAAATGCAGTCAGTCACAAGAAATTTGAAAAACTGTTGTTTTGAAAAACTGATTTTCTTTTGAAACCTGTATTACCCAAACACAATTCTGTAATTTAATGATGACCAAGATTAACATCCACCAGACTCTGAAAACTGGATGCAATAGTTCTCAAAGGGTTATACCACCAATATAATACCAGTGTCAAGTCTCTCAATAGTATATCTGTTGTTTTAGTTCATTGAAATCCACTTCAGAGACACACTGCTTTTTACCATTCTTTGGAATGAGTGCTCCTGACAGACCTATAAAAGGCCTGGGGTAGTTGGCGTGGTACATCTTGGGAAATATAATGTAGGAAAACCAACCAGAAATCAAACCAACCAATAAAAAGGTTCTGCTTGAATATAGTATTGAATATGAGTTTAAAACATTGAGGACATAGCCCAGAGCAGCTGTAAAAAACACAAAATGAATGTATTAAGGCTGTTACTATATTGCAGATATTTTGGCCCCTTGTTTGTTGGAAAATGGCTGTCCGAACAGTCTGAAGTCCTGCGTGTCATCCGAGTCTCCCACCTGACAAAATTGGAAGTAGGAGTATAGGACTTTATCCGTAGCAGACAGAAAGCAATCCTCTTTGGAGACAAAGCTGTTTTGGGTCTTCTCACTTTCCTGAAAGTTCCATTGTTGGTTGTTGTGTTTCTCTAAAAAAATTTACTTTCAGCAAAAAATTCTTCGAAGGGGAACAGGCCTTAAGGGAAAAATGTAGAAACATTGGAGATATTTTTATTCCTCTTCATTAGTTAATCCTGATAGTTTATAGGGCATTGAGCGTGCAGAGGGAAGGCCTAGAATTGAATGACAAAGAAAGACAAAGGACTGAAGAAACAGCAGATACTGTGTATCATGGAAGCTTCCCAGCTGAGCGAATCGCCACTCATGCGCAGGACAGGCAACCCCCTGGGTTTTAAGGATCAGCTTTGTTTCAGACTGACAGATGCCCGCTCCTAGCTAGGAAACTGCATAACAGCTCTTGTGTTGAATCTCAAGTTACCACAAACTCCTGGGAGGGAAAAAGAAAAAACCAAAACCCTACATCACACCCACTCTTGCATAGAGCGTTTGCAGTACAGTATGTGGCGGGGTGTTCCTTTCCTTTTGAACTGGAACACAGTGTAAACCAAGACAAGGAGGCACAAGGCCAGGATGCAGGGAATGACAATGGCTATGGCTTTCACAGTGCTGGCTGTGTTGTCCAGTTTGATGACAATGTCAACATCATCTTGAGGGCTGTGTCGGTCTTTATCTCGGTCTGTTGGTCCATCACAACCCATAAAATCCTTGAGGATGGATCTGGGATAGCCAGGTTCCACCCTGAGCATCTGGTTATTGAATTTCCAGTACTCTTTTCCTTTGTAGAAATATGTGAAGCCTGAGGAAGAAAGTAGCAATTATTCATGGTCATATGAAATCATGTCATCAATATACCATTATGGAAATTACTGGTATCATTTTTGTTTTTGTAATTAAAAAAATCAAAAGACATAAGGAATAGACTTCAGTTAGAAGTCTTTCAAATATTTTTTTTACAAATTTTATTTTATTGTCTCTAGAAATCTAACATGCAGTTTGGGGATCTTATTTTGATTTTATTGTTTGCTTGTTCTTTAGTTGTTCTTTAGTTGATCTTTATTAAATTGGGATTTTATTTTCTTTCATTGCTACAAAAATAATCAAATCATTCCAGAGAATATGGTCTATGAAAAGTCAAGGTTTGGCCAGTTTGTTGATTCACTGGAAAACCAACTAGAGTTGGAATCCTCAGGGACAGGACTTTAAAGAATCCTGACATCTTCAAGATGGGAAGTCTCCTGAAACAAATTGCAATGCTCTGCTATGCTATGTTATCCAGAAATGAGAACTGACCCTCTTCAAGCTCACATAGACTGTTGTTGTACTTCAGAAGGAGACTGGATGAAATAACAGCATCTTTCACATTAGGTAAAATGTGTAACCAGATGTAAGTTTTCTGTAAAGACCTGATATTTTTTCATTCAGGCACAATCCAATGTTATTATTAAACATGCTTAAATGAAGAAAAAGCTTGACTCTTGACAAAAATCTATATTACTTTATTATCCCGGCTGAAAAATGACATTGATCTGGCAAGACACAAACCTTCAGGATGGGTGGGTAGGATGGATAAACCTCCTACAGTTTATGAACTGAATGGAAACAGCTGGATTTTTTCTTATCTTCACTTTATATATCTCATATATTTCCTGCAGTATTAAAGGCCACTAAGACAGATCGGGCACTATTTGTAGCTTACAATACTTCCTGAAAAGGCTGGTAATTGCCTATCTGGAAATAACATCATTATTAACCACCTATTCAATCAATCACTATTTTCTTTAAATTCTTAAATTTTAAGAAAAAGAAATATTTGATAGTCTATTTTGCAGCTCAAACTGTAGGAAATGTCTTCATCACCTACTACCACTTTTCAGAAAAAATTGAGTATTTCATCATTCTTCTACATTAGGGTTTTTTTTGTAATTTTAATAACCTTCCTAACCAATGAAAAGGCATTATTTTCCTTTCCTTAATTCCTTACATTTTTATTACCTGAAAATATGCTAATAGATTTATAGAAATATCTAATACAATTTGAAAAAAAGAAAATACAAAAAGTACTGATCTCTATCAAAAGAGTAGATAGACTTGTTCAGAAAATGCCTTCTATTCTAATTGGAATAAAACCTAAAAGAGGACTGGAATTCTTTAAATTCGATGAAGTTTTAAAATTTTAGCACATATAAAGTTACTTAAAGCAATCTGCAATTTAAATTAGAAGTATTATCAAATGCAAAGTTTCAGCATTTTGAACCACAGTTTCCCTATCTTTGGATTCCATATAACAATATGCCTTTCACAAAGTACTGCACATCTTGGGCATGGATAAATATTTAAAGTATGGAAATTTGATATATTATCTCTACCAATACTCTAACACACATATAGAGACCATATACAGATGTGACACCTCTAAATCTATGTTCATACATATATACAGAATACATGTACTCTACTCAGGGGTAGAGGTAAATCAAAATACAGATTTTAGTTAGTAGTAATGGATATTATGCAGCAAAAGGTCAAATTAACACTCTTAAAGCAGCAAAAGAATTGCCAGCTGCTAGAGATCCAATCCATTTTTTTCAATCAGAGCACATTTTCCACTGGGAAATTCGGTTTAAACTTTTTTAAAAGTTTAAAAGTTTAAACTTTTCTGCCATTTCTGCTGAGGTAGGAACCAGTATAATAGTCAGTTACAGCTGAAAGGTGGAAGCTACCAGCAGAGAAGGACAATTCTAAGAGACTGAGTAGTTTTACTGCTTCTCCTGACAGAGCAAATGACTTCACACAACTGTTGAAAGTGATTTCATCTAATCTGCTAGATGTGTTAAACCTGCTTTGAGAGCTGTTCCTTACAATTTTCTAGGTACTAGTCACTGAGTAGTGAGTGCAATACCTGACCCAAGCAGCACTGAAGGGCTCAGCAGTCACTGCTACCTCAAATGTTCTTATGTAGTAAGTATAAGGCAAAAAAGGCCAGTGGACTAATAAAGTAGACTACCTTTTGTCTTTCTTCTACCTAAAAATTTCTAGTTGGAAAGTTAAATTTGCTGTGCTGCTCTCAAAGGTAGAAAGAAAGATTTCTCCAATTTGGAGAACTTTGTGTGATCTCAGATTCCGTGCAGCAAAAGAAAGGAAATTTCTCTTTCACCCCCTCCTAAGAGTTTCTACTGCAGTGTTAGAAAACAAATCACAAAATGGGAAGTAGCAGGGCAAGTTTCAAAGGTGCTACCTTTACCTGTACCTCTACCTGTACCTTAACAAGCTTTTAGGGGGGGACATGACTAGAGTAGGAAATTGGTTTTTCTCATCCTTTCCAAAACTCTTAATGCAAGATTACCAAAATTTTTTGTCATCACTGAAGGAAACCCCTGCATGATCAGAGTTATTGTAGGTGTTCATTTGCATAGTTTGCACAACAACAAGGTAAAAGAAGGCAAAAAATATACTTTAAAATGAAATTCATTCCCTGAAAGACATGCTTTCAGATGTTTCCTTATGAAGGTTTATAGTAAAAGATCTTTATCAGCTCTGCTTCTGTCCAGAGAAATAAAAGCAGTTTCAGGCAAAATGGAATCAACTTTCCAACTGAGCTGTAGTATTTCTTATTTGCATCTGCTTTTGTTTCTTTCTCTCCTCATACAAACAACAGCAAAGTTGTGAACTGTTTCTTAAGACTTTATTTTCTTGATTTCAGGGAAAATGTCTTAGTGGTCTTCTTGGGAAATTTATGGTCTCATTTTCAGTCCCTTTTTCTGCCCTGGGGCCCTTATAGGATTTCTGAGATGTTCAAGAATTTCCTCTTTCCTTTCACCTCCTCCACAATCTCATGTCATGTTTTATTAACCTTCTCATCCAAAGAGTCTAGCAGACTATTAAAACCACTGGGGTTAGAAAGAGAAGTGCCTTTTATGTATTCAAAAGTCTTTCATACCTTAGGAATGGGTGCTTTGACTCTGCAATGCTTTCAAACTCACTGGTCTGAGTGTTACAGTAAGATAGTTTTTATTTTTAATGGGAGGCACATGTACCTGAGCTCTGAACATAATATATATATATATTTCTATATATATTTATATACAGAGATATGTGTATATATGTATATTTATGCACAGATATAAATGATACACACACAGATATATATGCATATATGTATATATATTTCTATAACGTTTGTGACTATTTCTACATATATGCATATTTTAAAACAGTTAATTATTGAGTGTGATGTATGCAGAATATCATCTTGAATGACCTACTTTCCAATTAAAAGCAACATAAAAAATCCATCTAGCAAAAAGGCCAAAATACAGACAGGGTTTCTTTTTCTGGGTACAACAGACCTAAAGCAAGGAAACAATTCAACATATTTTTTGAAAAAAAACCCCAAACATGTCCATGGTAAATTACTTAATCAAGTTAGAGGTTGAAATAGGAGACTAAAATGTTTTATAAAAGGAAAGAAATCTTTTTATTTTCTTATTAAAAGAAAATTAAAATATTATGGCAATAGATATGTGTCCTGTCTTATGAGGCAAACAGAATTAATTAAGAACCTACCAATAAATAAATCATATATGCCATATAACAATTGTCCAACAATGACAGGATACAACAAATGCATATCTTTATTCCCATCAAAAGGATCTAAAACTTCTGTGCAACTGAGGGCTCTGTTGGCAGCTGGCCACCATCCCCTGGGTAGCACTGAATTCTCCTAGGATGGTGGAGATTTCAGCTGCTCTCATTTGTTTTCTGGTGTGTCCAGCTGAGATTTCAGGCTCTAGGTATGTCATGTTGTATCTTGATAGAGGTAATAATACATCATACTAAAATCCCTGTTATCTGCTTTTCTACATCATGGACTTATGACATCTTTGATTTACATAAATTCATTGGGATAGTTCTGATTAGATAAAGATTTTGCTTCCCTTTGCTAGCTTTTGAGAATGAATGCAATACTTTCTAAACTGTTTAAAAAGCCAGTACCTTGAAAATTCAATAGAGATATACTGTGTTTATGATGCTTGTTTTAAGAGGTACTATCAGAGTACATCAGAGAACAAAACCAAAATGAATTAAGACAGAAGAAAAAAAGAATGGCAAGTAAGATTTATAATGCTAAATTTGAAAGTGTTTTGAGCCCCAGGTTAAACAGTACACACAAACAAAGAGTATTTTCACTAAAGCCAGTTCTATAGCAGTAAATACTCTGTTCATATATCAATAATTCCTTCACTGCTTAACCTGAATAGTCAATCAACTCTCTACTACTCTATCTTACATAAAGGGTGTAAATAAATCATTAAAACAAGAACATGCTTGCATACCATTTTCTTTGTGGACAAAGGCTCCCTGAGGAGATTCCGGGATACCTTTCCAAATTGTGATTGGTTTGGGATAACCAGGGTCCATGGATCTCATTTCTTCACTGTACCTCCAGTACCTGAAATATTTTTAAAAAGAAAAACAAAGCACATTTGTAAGATAGCAGATGTGTAACTTTATATTTTCCCCCTCTAACACTTGCTACATTCATTAACCACAAGTGGAAATACTGGATTTCTTCTCTTTGAACATACATTACAAATAAATCTATTTGCTGTTTCATGTAAATAGATAGAAGATAAAATATTTTTGACTTCAACAACTAAACCAGCATGCATCTTACTTATAATCACCACAATTCTGATGCCTAGGGCTTTTGTGCAGTGACACAGAGAGATGCAACACATGCAAAAAACCAATGTATATGAATGCCTTTCATAATATTTTAATAATGCAAGTGACAGTAGATTAATATTAAAATACTGCCAGCAATCTTAATTTAACTCTTCATACGTATACATTACAGTAGCTTTTAATTTTATTTCATTATCACTAAATAGATGCAGTGTATTATAAAATTCAACCTGTTTGTGTGTCTTTTTGCCAGCAAGCCTTTCTCAAGCTTGAAAAGCTTCTGTATGCAATTCTAGTAATCCTGAACATCTGAGAAGTATTTACAATTGTGATTTATTTACATTTAGAGATTATATTGATAATTTCTTTTTTCTTTTACTGCTGATCAAATTGCTATACATGTCTTATAAGTTGGTTCTAAGAGTACAGCATCTTTAATATCCTCTGTGTATCCTAATATTTTGGTGGGTCATTTCATATTTTGATTTACTCCATTGATTTAGAACACAGTTTTATCACTACCATTGATAATCTGGTTACTGCTAAAAAACTTGACCATGTTTCTCATTTGAATTCATTTGACTTGAGTTTTTAGAAATCCTTGTTATGATCATCATATATTAAAAAATTCTTATGTGGATGATATTTTGTTGCTGTGAAGGTACTTAGGCATTCTAATTAATTCACATTTTAATCTTTTTAGAAAAGTGGTCTAAACTCCTCAGTATTTCTCCCTGTAGGGAGTTTCTCTGGCTTTAAACTTTCAATGAAATTAAAAGATGGCAGATTTCAAGTGGGTTAAGTGTTGGCAAGTTAGATTAAAAAAACATTTGTATTTGTTTTTTCTTTCTTATGCTTAAATTATTTTTATAGCCTCAATTCTTAATCTAGCCAGATATACATCAGCTACCAGCCTACAACACAACGCTCTTTATTGGGATACGTAGCATCTTTGAAAGTTTACATGCAGAAACAACATGTAGAAGTAGTAAACAAAGCTCTATCATTAATACTGTTGAAAGCAGTTCTTCCTCATCTTTAAACTCTAAGTTTCTTGGTCTTTAGTTTGCATTTTTTAAAGAAATATATATTTTTTTCTCTCTCTATTCCAGAACTCTATTTCCATCCTCCATAATTTCTCTCATTTTCCTTTTTCTCTTCCAATCTTTTCACCTTTTTGAGCACCTTCTTTTAATAACCTCCGTTTTTCCCCTAGCCCTAGATGACTTTCAAAGATATACTTTGTCATTAAAAGTCTTTGAGGACATACTCAGTGCATACTCAGAAATCACAAAACTTCTGTGTTTTCATCATTGATGAGAAATCCTATTAGGGAAGGACTGATCTCGACACCACTTCAACAATCTGTACTGGAATAATGAACATGTCTGCAGGGTAAGGAAAAGCCTAGTCTTGATTCTATTTGTCATACCAAATGTTCACAAGCAAACTCCCTAATGATGGTTTGAGCTCTACAGCCTATATAAACTTGTTGCCGTATCTCAAAGACTGATAAATAACAGAGGGAAAAAAAAAACAACGCCCACTTAATAGACTGAGAAAAAGGGAATTTGGAAAATATTTGCTAAACTATATTCTATATCAAAGCCTATTTACTTAATGATATCCTGAGCCATTGGATGATTAAGTTTTATGAAGAAAAAACTGATTGATTTAAACTCTAAAGTGCATAAAACCAGTTGGACTAGACGGGCATAAACAAGGACATGTGTCAAGAAGTTCACCAAACATATTATTTTCTAGTCCCAAATGACTCAGTTCTGGTAGGATAGGAATAACAGAGGGACTAATGTTTTTTGTAGTCAATTTTTACCCCTTTTTTATTTTCATACAATTATTTGGAAGAATTATCTTTAGTGTTGAAATAGATAATGTCAAATTACAACAATAATATTCCATACATGAGCTGTTTTAGACATATGACTGTTTAATGGATTACTTTTAAATCTTCTTACTGGTATGGTTAATGGGATTTTCTTGTTTGTTTATTTTTTTGCTTGGTCATTTTTATTATTATTTTTATTTTATAGCCAATATTTGATTTCATAAGCAATGTACATTGAGAAACTTACCGTTGTAAGGGTTTTTTTCCCACTGATGGTCAATATCCTGTAATGGCTCAATTATCTCTGCAAGGGTCACGTTCAATCTTCTTCTAACATACTCTATTGTATTTATATCCTGCTGAGCTTCATTGTGCTTCTTAGCTCTAAGTAGCAACTTTTCTGCCAGTACATGTTTTCTCTGCTAGTTTTTTTTGTCTTCTGTTATTACCAATTGTGTTTTGGGAAAGTCCTGAATATAAGTAACTGCCTATACATGGTAATGTAAGAGGGCATTGCTGAATAAAGCCCAAAGGAAGTAAAAGTCACAACAGATTCCTACTGCACATCTTTTTACAATATGTATGTGGAGGTGGAAAATTATTACTTGCAAAAGAATTTGAATTGTAAAAAAAAATCTACTCAACCATAGGAAGCAAATTATTTAGGCATCTTCTACTCACTATGAAAATTGATTGCTTGAAATGATACCTAGTTTTAAAACATTGCAAAAATTTGACTTAGTTATCTACTTCCCTCACCATGAGTGTTGGAAAGCTATATTTTTTTAAATAATAAAAATAGCTTCAACCATAAAATTTGTTGCAGCATTCTGTAGTGCAATTTTTACAGTATTGCTATAAAATTACAAACTATACTGTCCTAAACATATTCTATGATGGGCATTAAATTGATTTCTTAAGTGATCCATGAATACTATTAGTGTCAGAGAACACTAAGTACCACACAGTAACAAAAGCAGTCATAGTTTTAATAAGATTAATCGAAATATTTACAGGTATTAATTAGGAATAATTTGTCTCTGAGCACACAAAATTTGCACAGTGATAGATCAATCAACAAACACAGTACCATACTGAAAACCTGTAAAATCCATCATTCAGACAATTTGCAGTGTTTCAATTCTCTTGACATCTCTATAAAGCAGACAAACATTCCTTTCCTTTTTTTTTTATTGACAGGTAAATAAAGATACAGTGACTAGTACAAGTATTTCATGTGTGTAAAAACACTTGGATTTTATGGGTTTTTTTTTGTGCTTGTCTTTTTGCTGGGGGGTTGTGCTGGGTTTTATTTTTTTTTATTGTTATTACTAATCATAGATATGTGTCCCTATAAGATTTATTTAGAAGTTATTCCAAGAAAATGCTCAAATTCTTCTCTATTTCCTAGGTTTAGCTCTGAGTTGCCTTTTTTACCTCATTATCAAATAGAAGCAAAGTAATTTTCACTGACTTTAAAAGCTTTGGATCATGCCTTGCCTGCTTATGTTCTGGGGTTTAGAATTGTGGATAAAAAGAAAGATGCAAGAGTGTACATAAACACAACACTTTTAATATTTAAGTTTAAGTTTACCACAACTGTGACTCTCCTGTTGACTTCTAAAACATAACTTTTCTATTGGATATATACTTATACCCATTCCAAGACACTCAAAAAAATATAATTTAGGTTATAAGACATGTGAAAACAGTATAGCCATCTATGCAGGAGGAGTAAATTTCATACTTTTGAGAACTAGAAGAAAAGGTTAACATGTTTAGCTGGTATCCACTGAATTGTTCCCTTGCAGAAATCCTATACCAACCTATCTCCTTTGAAGAAGTAGGTTTTTCCAACATCTTCCCACCAAATTGCTGAATCAATGCCATGGGAAGGAATTCCACTTCCAAGTGTTACCAAATCATGAGGATAGCCTGGCTGGAGAGTAGTGTCCTTGAAAACCCAGAACTTGTTACCTGTACAAAAGCATATATATTCACACATATATGTGTGTTAGTCATCAGTACTGCCAAGTAGAAATATTAATACACTCTTAAGAAATAAGAAAGACTTCCAAAGGTCTATAGTAGTGGTTCTTCCAAATACAATGAAATGAAAAATGTCCCATCGCTGCAGAAAATGCAAAATTAAATACGCCTTATGGATATCTTGCATTTATAAAGCACCTTTCTTCAAATAAGTCCACAGAATATTTTAATACCAACTATGCAATGATCAAAAGTAGAGTGAAAATTAAATCACCTTAAGAGACTCTGTAGTTGATAATGTAATACATTTACAGAAAAACTACACAGCAGTTTTACATTTCATGAGGAAAGAGAAAATTTTATAAGAAAATAAGGTAAGAAACACAGACACAAAAAAATAGAAATTACAATTTTCATAGAGACCAAATACTTTTATTACTCTGTATTTCTCCCCAAGAAGTTAAATTACTTATGAAAGATGTATGATTATTTCAGAAATAGCCATAGAATTTAATATTTAAACATCTTTTCTCTTAGGGTGGCTTAAAGACAGCAAACTGAGAATCTGAATCCCTTTTGTTGCTGAAAGTAATCGTGGGTTGCCAGTGGCAGTAAGATTTAAGCTTTGTCTGTAGGTGACAAATCATTCAAAACCCCCCAGCTGACTTATTAAGTGCTGAA
Organism: Vidua macroura; assembly: GCF_024509145.1. Lineage (NCBI taxonomy): Eukaryota > Metazoa > Chordata > Aves > Passeriformes > Viduidae > Vidua > Vidua macroura. The sequence goes on from NC_071571.1 coordinate 128,210,379, forward strand.
AAGACAAGGTAGTTGTACGACTCCAGTTGATGTTAGCACAGTGTCTACACAAACCTCAGATTACCCTTGTTAATCCAGTCACTGTCTTAAATATGAATGACAGCCTAGGGCTTCCTGGACTGCGGTGCTGAGTGGACAAAACCGCTACTGCTAGAGGGGTAACTGCAGTTACTAGATAAATATTTTGTGTACATAGGGATCCATGCCTACAGAAGTAGCAGCTGCACCAGTGTTTTATAGTCAAGATGCCCCCCTGTTTGTGGGAGAGGATGCTTCCTGTGGTCTCTCTTCCAGCTGGATAGCTTACCTCACCAGCCCACAACTCCAGTTTCCAAGCTTGAGTTTTTCCTCTAGCTCCCTGGACAAGTTCTTCTTCACTGAATACTTTCATGATTATCTCACCTACTTTACCATCTCATATTAAGCCTATAGCCCAGTATTTCCCCCATAATTTTGTTGTCCTCCTAGAGACTTCTCAGCATACTGTGCCACTTGTCCTAGTCTTGCAACTATCTTCTCCTTTTTACATTTCTGCTTTTTTCTAATTCCTCTTCAAAAACTCACTTCTCACCTGTGTCTTTTCAGCAGAAACTTCTCTTTCAAACACAGCTTTGGCTGAAAAAAGGGAATAAAGATCCCCATATGCTCCCTAGAAATAGGAAAGGGGGAGCGTAATTTGTATTTATGTACTCATTTGATGAGCTTGCTTGGATGCCTGTCTTCTCTTTGTGTTCTGTCCCCTAGACCAAGAGGACACTCTTCCCAGGCTAGACTATAGGCTCCTTTGTAAAAGAACCATGTGTTTATTCTCTCTTCAAAGCACTACCATCATATTTTTTTCCAAAAAGCATTGCTAGTTTTAGTAATTATGACACTGAAGGAGAAGATACTCTTTGACATCACATGGACACTTTGAGCTAAATCCCAAAAGAAATCTAGATGAGAACCATGAACGTATATATAGAATTTGCCTTATTGGATTATTCACTTTGGTCTATCCATTGCTATTCATGATGATGATACTTAAAATATAAGGGAAAAGTTTTAAAACAAATTTTGATCAAACACATTTGGAAAGAGGATATAAGAGATAAAATCACGGCTGTTCACATTAGTTTTTCTACTTACCTTTAAGGCTAGACAGGCTGTTATACAGATTTAGGACATTAAGGTAGTGTGCTGTATAAATATTTTATAAGGAAATGTAATATTACCCCAAAGACCTAGGATCAGGTGCATGCCAGAATCATCAAGAGGGAAAATCCAGAGAGCTGTTTTGCAGTTGGTTTTACACTTTAGCTATCCCTCTGTGGTATTAAATGTTTGTTTAAAGGAAAGGTTTTTTAATCTCCCTGTTTGTACTGTGGTGATTTAAAGCATGTTTTCATTTTATCAGAGTTTTAATTAGGAGAGGGGGTATAGTTTCCATCCCTCCCATGCTGGGTTTCCAGGGTTAATTTTTTATCAGCTTCTTTACAGCTGCTTGTCACCCACTTTCAAGAACAGACACTACCGTTTGCTCAACAGATCCATTTTCCTGCCAGTTGAAGGAAAAAAAAGGACTCAAAGAACGAGTATGTACAGAGCCATCTGAAGTACTAAAAATGAAAGAGACACAGAGATCTGTGAAGAGCAGTCATGGAAAGCTGAGTTCTCTGTTGATCTGGGATTAAGGTCATTGCTAACCTGAGATTTACCTTTACTGAGATGCCTTATAAAAATTCACTTATAGGGTTTGATAATGACAGAGGTGAGCATCTTCAATCATTCTCTGTCCCTCTTCCCATGTGGTTTATTTTTTGCCAATTCATATGACTGGACACAGAAGGCTTCAGATGTTAATGGCAGTTTCAAACGCAATGATAAAGAAGTCATGCGTTTTGGACCTTACTAGTTGGTACTTATGGTGTGAACAACAGATGGCATCCAGTGAATGATCCCAGGCCAGCTCATTTCTGTTTCAGAAGATCATTCAAAATGACAGCTGTTGCACAGCATTGAGAGGCATATGCTGTGATGTATGTAATGCCAATACTTTTCTCTGTGCCTCACAAGGAATAAAAGTCAAAGCAATGTTATGAATAGATTGTTATCAGCCATACCCAGGGAGGCAAAGTTAACTATCAACAAGATCAGGTCATATCAAAATAAACAATGGTTATGCACAAGCCATTGTAAATGACAGCACCACTGAGCCATGTATTTTTTGCACATTCAGATATACTGAAGTAAAAGGAAAATGTAGATGTGGGAACAGGCATAAGAAACTGAATTCTTCACATAATTTCTTATTAAGAAGCAAATTCTTTCTTAGAAAACAGAGAAAAGGTAAGTTTATCAGTATTCTGTGGAGACAGGGGAGCACTGAGATCTCTAACATATGTAAGCAAAGCCTATTGATGCTAACTAGCAGGAATTTTATTTAACATTTGCCTTAGAAGACATGTTTAGTCTGCTATAACTGTGTTGATTGTTAATGAGAAGTACTGTATATAAGAAATCCAAATGTTCCATCTGGCTGACAGATTTAATTTCAGTTTTTTGTTTGGTTGGTTTTTTAGGAGGTTTTAGGAGGTTCGTTGTTGGTCTTGTTTTGGATTTTTTTTTCAGTCTCTCACCTGGAGGAAAGTGGGTGTCTACTGATCAGAGAATTGATTTGATCAACAGAATGTTGATCAGAACACAATGTAGGAGAAGTTAAAGCTGAAAAGCAGTGCCAAAGATGCCCAACTGTGATGAGAATGAGATAATTTTATTTCTAACATATTTATAAAACTTTAAACATAATACAAATTAATGCTAAAGTCAGTATGCTTTCATGTAGCTCCTATTCCACTTCCACTAATAGTCAATAAAACTTCATTAATTGTGATGATAATGGAAAGAACTATGACAAAATTAATCATATTTTTATTCTTATAGATAACTAATGCTTCTTTGGAGTCAAAATCTGTGCCCTTGGCAGAAACCACCAAGTGTTTATTTTGCAAAGTTGTTTTTTTAAGGTCTCATTGGTAGGTTTGTTATTTTCACAAAGAATAAAGCACCACATGTTTCATGAAGTCTGAAATTTCAGAATGTTTAATCTCTTGCTTTTATTCCCTAATGTAAGGTCTAATATAATAAGAAGCAGATTGGCAAGGTCAGAAGCTGAGAGTGAAGCAAGTGATAAAAAAGCTAAAATGTCTTACTTCTTGAAATAATGCTTTGTTAAATATCATCACTGTAGGGAAACAGCTGAGAAGGATGAACCATGGAATTATTTGAAGTCGCTCAAAATCCATGTTTGACATTCTAAAAAAAGTACTGGAAATAAAGGACATCTGTATTGCTATGCTTCACTTAAAATTACAATATTCTATATATTCTTTAGACTGTTTAACTTCCTACTGACTACTGCCAACAAATATGCAGTTTTTAGCAACTAGTTCTTCCTTTTATATAATCTGAATTCTGAATAATTGTGCTTCTGGGTTTTTTGTCCATATTATTTGCAATTATGGTGTATGTGCAGGGCAAGAAGTGTGTGGCATATAATCACTGTGATAGAGTGATGAGATGAATTCCCAAATTTTTAAACAATTACATGTAATTTAAGTCAGTTAAAAAAAAATGTAACATCTAATCCTGAATGTTGGTTTATTCCAGCCAACATTCCTCTTAATTTTGGTCTTTCAAGCCTGTGTCTACTCTTTTTCTAGAATCCTAAAATTACTATTCATGGTGGCTTTTTCCCCATTCTCTATTTCCCACATCAAGTTTCTGTCATTTCTCCATTCCATGATCTGACACTATAGTAAATCTATTTTTCAATATAAAACTGTCAGGCCATGGGGTAAGTGCAGTAGAACGTTATGATGGAGGCACTGGTAGTATGAGTTTTACAGCAGCCTTTCTATTGCTACATTTGGTTTACCATAACATTCAAGAGTGCAGATGGCTTGACAATTTCATTTTTAGCACTATATAAATTCCCAAAGGTACACAGAATGAATTTTACTATTCATGTTTTCTCATTAAAAGAAAAAAAAAAGGTATGCCATCTTATTGTCATTCAGCATGGACACTGGTAATGAATAATAACAAGAATTCAAACATCTGTTTTTTATAAGTAGCTATCCACCAGATTGCTCTGTACTTTATGAGTATGATCTGGTCTACTGGGGGCTGATGAGTCCATCTGGCAGGGAACAGGAAGAGGATCTTGGTCATAGGCTTGCCAAGCTGGTAAAGAGGGATTTTAACTAAAGTTGCTGGTGGAGGGAGAACCTCAATCCATCCCACTCCTACCAGCTTGATGCCAGTGCCAGCAAGAGATGTCCAGAGCCTGGAGAGAGATCACAGGTCAGCAGGAGAGCACCTGAAACAGCACAAAGCAATTCCAGCCACTCCAGCCAGTAAGTTGATTTCATTGGGGGCTCCAAATTAAATGCCTCTGTGGAAACACATGTATTATGCACAATAACAATAGGAGTTGGGGATGTGCTTGGAAATTCGTGCACACCTGCAGGGCTGTGATCTTACCAGCATCACAGAGATGTGGTGGGATGGCTTCTACAAATGGAAGGTTAGAATGGAAGGCTACTGGCTCTTTATGAGGGATGGGCAGGGAAGAGGGCATGGGGGTGTTGCTATCTGTGGCAATGACCCGCTGGCATGCATGGAGCTCAGCTGGGATGGATGAGGAACTTGTCACAGAATCAGCTAGGTTGTATAAGACTTTGGAGATCATCAAGTTCAACCTATGACCTAACACTGCCTTATCAACTAAACCATGGCCACATCCAGTCTTTTATTAAACACCTCCAGGGACAGTGACTACACCACCTCCTGGGCAGCCCATTCCAGTACCCATCCACTCTTTCTGTAAGCATTTTTTTCCTAATGTCTAGGTGTATATTTGTAGTATACTATGGGTCAGCACTAAAGGGAGGGCAGGATCAGTGACAGTATAGTGTGGCTCAGAGGAGTACATAGTGACACTAAACCAGTACAAGTTCTCTGCTGGCACTTAATCCATCTTTTCTATTTTATTCTCTGAATAACAGATGTAGACATTGGCTTAGGTATATGCTTTGTTAACACATCTGTATGCTAGACTTCAGATTTAAATTTCCTTCTAGAACTTACTTGTTTGGATCAATTTTAGACTGGTAAAGAACACTACCTGGATAAGGTGTTCTACTTGCTCATCATCTTAGCAATAATCAGCTTGTCTATTTCTAGCACCTTTGGGAGGAAGACAAGTACTCTTTTCTCAGGAAATTTTGTGATGGAATAGAAGAAAGAAGACAACGATCATTTACCTACAGTCTATTTATATAGATTTCTGTAATCATGTTCCACAAGGCAGTTGAGATCCTTGGAACAGGAATTTTCAAGGACACCCACACAGAAGACAGCTGAAATTTTTGATTCTGTAGCAGTGGAAAAACATGAATTACACTGATAGAAAAAACACCAACAGTTGGATATTAAGAGTCATGAAGACATGGCAGAGAAGCCATTTTTTTTTTAATTGCACAAGGAAATACAAAGACTTTTGACCTTGGCAAATAAAGGGATAATACAAATGTCATTGGAAAAATAATTGAAGGAATTTTGAAAAGAAGTCATATGGGAAAAAAACCTACAGCAGAATATCCAAATATCATATGGTATCAGCCAGAAGGCACAAAACTAACTGGTCTGAAATCAAATAGCATAAGGTGGGGATGATGTGAAAGGAAAACACAATTCTGACTTCTAAAAGCACAATCTTACTGTTCCTGCTTGCTTTAATTAATCTTGATTTAATTTCCCAGAGTAAAAATAGAGAACTTCCCTCCTCCTTCTGTTGTTTGCTATCTGTAACTCATAAACTACAGGATCAACCTATTCCTCTAAGACCTAACAGGAGGAGCCAGTCAGCAGTGGGTGAAGAGTTAAATAATGATGAAACATATTTCAAGGTCATTGGGAAGGAAAAGAAGCAGTTATAAAAATAAGCTTGATCATTTCTGTCTGGGGCTCAGATAATGGATGCCAGCATTATCAAGGCAGAAGTCTGGGATGCCCAGGGTAGCTACTTTGCTCTTTGTAGAAGTGGTGCAAAGGAATAGCTACAGAATAATATTTTTATCCTTCCATATCTTACGGACCTAAAAATCAAGCAGTGGGATGGAGATTTGGAGGTACCTTGATCATGATTCCTCACCATATAAACTTCCCAGTGTTAATGACTTGAAGTTTATTTTATGGCAACAGAAATAAAAGCATTTGCTCTATTGAAATAGAAACTGCACTACATGTAATATCATTTTCCTTATGATTCACACAAAAAAAAACAATTTCACTTTTAGCAAAACATAAGCTTCATTGTACTGTTATGAAGTGTTTCTGCATGTTATTAAATATTTTTCATTTAACATTCCCAAGATCCTGTTTCCATAGTGAATGAAATATTCTCCCCGTAAATTACTCCACTTGTAGAAATGAATTATTTTTTTTTAATATAACAACTTTTAAAAAAGCTACCTTTTTTTGTAATGAGTTAAAAAAAATAATCATTCACAACACTAAATAGCTGAATAATTTTTCACATATTTGTTATCTATTCAGTTTCATCTTCTCTCAAATGATTATTTTATAAAATGTACTTTACATAATTTGAAGATTTTGTCTCTAAGTATGCATTTGTTAAACATATAAGATAACTTTATCATTAAATCTAAATAAGGTACATGTTCAAGAACTTTAATTTTGAAGAACAGCTGATGTCTGGAGTGAAATTTGAAAAGAATTGTTAGCAACAATTTGATCTAAATCACCTATTTTGTGGAGTTTATGCTCCTTTAAAAACACTAAATACACATCTATGAAAAAGATTATTTTTCCCCACATGAAACTGCTAACATCACAGGTCTTAGATGAAACAAAAACAATGCAGTACAGTGAGGTATATTCATTGTGTTTTCCTAAAACACATTTAAAAAATTATTTCATAGTAGATCACTTCATTTCTGTCTTATATTTATTCTTTCAAATTTTTATTGAATATGTAAGAGCAAATGACCTGATACTGTGAAGGGTAATCATAAATTAAAAATGTCATTGCCAAACAAGAAAATGTTAACATATATACTCTTCATTTAGCTACCAATTTGCAACAAGATTTACAAATCATTAGTAAAAATACACACGATGTGTTTCAAGAAATCATCACACTCAAAAGTGTTACACAAAATCTTACTTTTGTTCTTTCTTACCTTTAAAGAAGACAAAATTCCCCTCGCTGTTTTCATAAACTGCATCAATGCTGGGAGGCAGTCCCCTCCAGAAGTAGGTAATCTGCATGGGGTATCCATCCATCACCCTGTTGTTTCTGACTCGCCAAAACCACTGATCCTGGAAACCAAACATACACTTCTTAATACATTTATTTGTGCTCAGCTGGTGTCTTGAAAATACTGAACAGCTTATTGTGGCATTTTTAAAGCAGACCTTTTGCTGAGTGGATAAGCACATTGTGTTTGCATTTGTCTCACATTACAAATGCTTCAGAACTGGTTTTTGCTGAGGTGGGGATAAGCTACACACACAAACCAGGTGTTTGGAGAATGTACAGCATTATATGAGATGATGTAGCTCTCTCAACTTCATTCTTAAAATTTAAAATTTGTGGTCTGACTACAAGTGCTTTTAGACTGGACATATACTTATGTGAATGCCCAAAACAATGGGACTACATACAGACTTTGAAGACCAATTAGTTTTGCAGGTCATTTTTTTGCAGTGGCTGCTAACAGTGAAAGGTTGATAGATATATGTGCAACATTACTACCTCAGTCCAGTAGGAACTATGCTTTGATGACAATTTTACTGTAGTGAAGTTCAGTAGTCTTTCAAGGGACATTAAATAGAATGGTTAATATTACAGCCATATATATATATATATATATATGTATATATATATATATACACACATATATAAAATAGGTGCTATATCCAGCTAAATCTACTACATGGAACATTACATGGGTATCAATAAAAATATTATCACTGTACCACTTCATAACTGTTTCATTTCAAGATGAAGGATAGGGTAAGTATTTAACTTCTTACACACATTTGAACATTTTTCAGCATTATTATTATGTAAAACAACCCCCTTTAACAATAAAGGAAGTGATATTCCCTTTAACAATAAAGGAAGTGATGTTCTGCCAGAATCTGTCTCAGTTTACATGGCAGTTCTTCCTCTGTATAAGGAACACAGATTTCACAGTGCAACAAAATCTGTAAAATCATAAAGTTAACAAATATCTTGTAAAGAATGGGTTATGTTTCAGACTTAGTGATTTTTGGAGTATGCTTGCATTATTTTATTTTGATAGCAAGACCGATAAAATTATATTTTGCAGATTTGGTATTGAGCTGTATGTCAAACTGTATTTTATACTTCATATTGCTGACTTGCAGCATAATAGAATATTCTTATCTATTATTTGCTCAGATTCCTTAGCAAACCAATAATTTTTCCTGCTATAATATTAAAATCTTAACAATAATACAATTATGAAAAAACTGGAATGTTTGTTTCATTCAGCATATCCCCATGAATTTATTTTTAAATCTGTTTATATGTATACATAGATTGATATGGGTCATTGCCTTTAATGTTGAAATATGCTATTCTGAAGCATAATTGTGAATATAACATGCAGCGTTCTCTCTTCTGCTGATGGAATCCTGTAGACTTCTTATTTTCCTCATCTATTTTCAGCATATGTACCTGTCCTTGCAATAACCATGGACAATGAGGTATAGCTCATCAGTAAGGATCCTTCAGGTTTCCACAAAACTAACATTTTGAAAATGTATGATTTTAGCATTTTTATGGTCTTATTTAAACAGGCAGAGGCTGGCATATGATTTTTCCATAGATACAATTTCAGGGAATCAGCAAATGGAAATGTCTGAGGTCAGAACTGAAAGTTTGGACCATCTGAAGATTGGGGAAAGTAGGCATTGGCAGAGGCTGATACAATAATTTGTTTATGTAAATTTAATTTTCCTGGGTGACTTTTCTGTGAACATGCTGGACTCAATGGTTTTAGACTGATATAATCCAAACTCTGGAACGCAAGAAATGCAGCATGTAGCTGTAAAGCATGCCAAGGACCTTTCTGAAGTATCAGATGAGAAAGGCTCTGCTTATGGAAAGAATGCCTCATTTCAGCACATATATGTAAATGTAATTTGTTTACCTTAAACAAAGTTATACTTACCAGCAATTTTATCATCTGTATTTTGATAAACATGTACATTTACTGGAAGTATTTTTTAACAAGAGTTTATCTATTATTGAAATTTAAAAGAGGCATAGTCCAAGACAAAGCATATTGACTCTAATAAAGCTCTTTCACACGTTAAGCAAATAGCTTGAAACAGTTTCTCTGGCAAAACACTTTTCAGTGTATTTGTTTATGTTGAATAAACACAGTTTTGTCTCTTTTGAGAAATGGTGTTTATTGAGAATCCCTTTGCCCTTCCCACTATGTTGGTTAAATATACTTTTTATTATTTTGTTTCCCCAAAATACATTAACTACAGCAAACAGGTTGAACACAATTTGTCACATGCATTCTAATGCAAAGCCTGACAAATGCATACATTGAATGCATAGATTTTAGTGTCTTTCCTTGCAGGCTAGTAAATGTCTCCTTGTTAGCATCTGTAGATACCCAATTGCTTCAGAAATATGGATCACTCCTGTGCAGCTGAGATCTGGCATAATAATGGATCATTAAATATTATGACTACAGACATACCAAATAAATTAAGCTTGGGCAATTATTCCCAGTTCAAAAAGCAAAGCTGAAACAAACAAAAATCAACACTTAATTAAGATAGAGCAATATATCTAAAACCCAGAAAATGGTTATTGAGTGAGAAGAGACTGTAAAATGTTTCAGAAACTCTATGATGGTTAAAGAGTAACAGTTGAATGAAGAAGCAGTAGCAGTCACTCAAATTGAATGTTTTGACATTTTATTCAGAAGATGGGATATTTCTGAGAAAAAAAGACAATAAAGCTTTTTAGAGAAAACAAAGTAAACAAAGGTCATACATAAATCATTCTGCACTCTCAGTAAATGTTTCACATATTTTTTTCCTGTGCATTTAAAGGGACTAAAATACAGTATATCATGTATGATCATAGCATATAGCTCCCTCATAGAAACACTTCTTTATTAGCTCAGAGAATTTTAAAAGGAAGAGAGTATTAGAGTAAAAAAAATCTGACTCTTAATGCGTAATGTTCATACTTTGTTGGTAGATATAGTCTCCTCCCAGTCTTAGAATATACCTTTTTAGTGATGATTGTGTTAAATTGATCTTTATGTTTAATTCTATGATTGTTTAAATATTTACTCCGATGAATAATTAGTTTCCATTTCAGTATTTATTACCAACTTAAATGTATTTCAGATTCCTTAAGGGACACAACTGATGCATATGAGAATTAAAAAAAAATATCCAGGTATTTTGCTTTATCCATAATACACAAACTAGTAGAGACTTTAGTGCAAAATTAATGGACCTTTCTTGTCTAGAGCACCTAACTTTCTCTTATGTCTCTGGATCAACAACCATTGTCAATGTTAAAACATTAATTTGCTACAAAATGCCTAGAGCTCTGACCTTTATTTTATACCTAACGAACTCTCTCTGCAATTCTGTAATGACATGTGACACTCTGACTCAAGGTCGAATGATAGCCAGTAAAAAAAGAAAGACTGCAAAATGTGATAGACATTCTAAAAAACCTACAACAAGCTAGAAAGAAGGAAAAAAAATCAGAAATCTTTGAACTGGTACCTTTTTTAGCTACTTGGAAGTGAAGGCAGGTAAAGATTTAAGGCAGACAGAGAGGTGCAAAACAAGACCAAAATGCAACTGTAAATTATATTATTTTGACTATGATTATAAAAATGTGTGCGAACCCCCAGTAATTTTTGAAATATCCTTGCACTGTACAGCAAAAATCTCTGAATTTCTGCCTGACTTGATGTCTAATTGTATATATATGGTGCTGTTAAGAGTATTACCCTAATAGGATAGAGTGAGATGCAAAATTTAAAAGCTATAGCTGATAAGGGAGAGAAGTTTTACTATTTCTAGATTCCACAGGATAACTGTTTGGCCTATTTAATTTGAAAAAAGAAAAAGCCAAATAAGCATAATACTTCTGCCCTAAATAAATGTCAATCAAATCAAATACTAAATTTCAGTCAATACTGTAGCTTAATATTATTGACAAAATACATCAAGATATCACACTGGGTCTTGTGTTCTCCTACATGCATACTCTCATCATGTGCAAAAGCAAGCCTCTGTCAATGGAAGATTAAACATATTCAGGAGCTAAGCAAAAGAGCAATAACAGACTGACACATTCAGACAAATGAATAGCCTTCTACTTTTTTTTTTTTCATCTAAGTATTGCAGAAAAAAAAAAAAGAAAAGAAGCCAGTGCAAAATAATATACTAAGATATTTTTAACAAATTTAAATTCTTCTCTTAGAGAAAATGAAGACTTCCAGTTATATACAGAGAAATTGACAAAAGGACAAAGCCTGCAGAAACTGCATTTCAAGACTGTGATCAAAGAGACAATAAAGTTCCCCTACTTCCCTTACAACTTTATGGGATATTAAGAAACTGAATTTGGGAAATGCAAAGTATAGTTATTGTATCTAAACAAAAAAAAAAATTTGGAATGTCCTTTTAAAAGTATTGATCTAATCTCAAAAGGCACTTTTCCACATCTACTTCATCAGGTCATGAATTTCATCAGGAAATCTCTATGTTGGTAATAACCACCCTGTGGCATGTGGAATTAAAGACTTTGTGCCTGCTCATTTGGGGGTTTCCCCTATTTCTTTAGTAACATCCATTTTCAACATTCTGAATTTGGAATCTACAGCATTTAAGCCAAAGGAAATTACTGCACAAATTAGGAAAAAAAAAAAAAAATAGCAACTTTCTGGGAAATAATTTTAATGGAGCAGAAAATAGAAGATACAGTTCATGGGATATAAGGGAAAAAAAATTCTTAGCACAATTCACCTATGAGAAAGATTCTGAATTTAGTTTTCTTTTCTGTTTTGCTTTTTTTTCTCAATATAGAATTTGCAATGAAACTTACAGACTAGCCTTACTTTAGTTCCTACTTAATCCCATAGTAGAAAACAATTGGCTCTGTTGAGACCAGAATCAGACATTAAATAGATGCTACCAATCTATCTCATTTTAGGAAACAATCAACTAAATGGACTATTTACACAGCTCAGCTCATTATGAAGCTGGTTCACATTAAGAACAAAGTTCCTTTAAAATTACAAAGGATAGTTATCTGTTCATTAACAGATGGATGTACAACACATCACTTATCTGAACTTATAGAAACATTTCATCTTTCCTAATGTGTCTGGGACAACAGCATGGTTACCCATTTAGAATAGGGCATAAAGGTTGTCTGAGAGCCATGGTGAGAAGTCAGAGATTTAAACACCACTCAGAAAAATCTCAGCACTTCCTAGGTTGAGCTCCTGAGCCTTCTGCTGATATCCTCACTGGAAATGAGACAAAATCATTGGATTCAAAACAAAGATATGCAAAGACATCACCAAATACTTGTTCTGTTTCTTCCTTACTTTCTCAAGTAAGGAATTTACTTTGATGCCAGTTATTAAGGACAATTATATAGAATACCAGCTATTTACTGTTGGTACCTAATCAGACACTGGAGAACTCCTGTAGACAAATTAAAAACATTGTTTGTCATGAACTTAATTATTTTCCTTAACAACATGTTATGGCAAACTAATACCATGAACAAAACTGTTAGCTACTGTGACTCGGCATAGAAGCAAGTGAAAAACTGGGAAACGTTTCCCATTGTTGAATATGGGGAGTGCTAAACTGAGATTGGTTTAAAGTATCTGTCTTCAGCTAAGCTGAGGTTCACTGGTGTAAATACATTTTCAAGAGAAAATATTATGTAGCTATTTTATGGGAATTCTTTGCTAAGGAGTATGCTAAGCATTTTTTCCTAGTATCTGTTCTTACCTCCTCTTCTGTATTACTGACACAATAAAGTGATGTCAAGTAATTTATTCAGGGTCCAAAATGGCTTTATGTTAAAACACGTCTTCTTGGTATCTTATTCTGAGACCTAACTATTGGCCTGAATCATCTCTTTCACTCATTTGAGATATATCAAAACTACTTTTCGTTGTTCATGCTGAAATCTATAGCTATGCTTAAAAAAAAAAAAAAGACAGAAAGAAAAATAAAAGGAAAAAAAAATTAAAAAATGCTGAAGCAACCCAGAAATTAGACTTCAAAGATCAGAGAAAATATGAAAATAATCAATTTATTTTTCAGAAAGAACTCAAAGGGTTATGGTTTTCATATGCACTATTACTCTCTTCATGGCAGAAACCTCTAGTTCTCCTCCCTCATTTGTAAACAGCTGTACAAATCTACTTCATGGAGCACATACACAACAAAATTGCAATGTGCAGTCTTGCTTATCTGAAATCTGGTTTATGCACTGCCAGAACAACAGGATGCAGCAAGAGGAACTGTGACTGAAACTGGAGCAAAAATATCTCCTTTACCCTCAACATCAAATTCTAAAGTATGGTTGATTAGCCAAAACACTGGCAGTCCCTCTGAAACCTATCCTGAATTTTTGTGGTGATTTCAATAAGCTGCAGTCAAGTATTTCCACTTCTACTGCTGCACAGTGATAGATCCAAGATGCAGTTACTCCTCCTTTATTTTGTCTTTTAATTTCTTCCTTTCTCTCTAATTTTCCTTATTTTACTCTAACTCTAATGTGTACTTTGGTCATTTTTTAAGGTTGCCAGTGCCCAAGCGCTGGCAGAGGGAGCAGCAGGACTGACCTGTGCTGGAATACTGTCGGGAATGCCTGAGCTCCTCAGCCAATCTCCTGCCTCTATGGTAATATATTTAAGAAAGGGCAAAAGCATTGCTCCCTATTCAGAGTTCTTTTTCATATTCAAAACCATTTCATGATCAGTAGCAGATTTGAGAAACTTTTCATTTTATTCCCAATATAAAAATACTGAACGTTTGATGACAAGCTACACAAGAATTCTGGGGTTCTTCACACTTTGAAGATCAACCATTCATTTTTAAACTAGATTCTGCAAATCACTCCTTTGTGCTATATTTTTTTATTTGAAACACAACATTCATTGCTCAGCTACTTAAAGCAGAGTTATTTTGTCTAACGTCATAAACATAAAAAGAAGATAAAACTATTCATTCTTTTAGAACCATAGAATCATAGGAATATTAAGGTTGGAAAAGATCTCTAAGATCTAAGATATCTAAGTCCAGCCTTTGATTGAATACCACCATGCCTACCAAAACAAGCCATTAATATATTTGTGAAGCTTATTTTGGTTGTTGTATGTTGTATTTTTCCTAATTACCATGTGTATTACAAGGCAAATATGTAAAAAATACTCAATATTGTGAACTTACATTACCTCTTCCTAAACAATATATAACAAAATATTCAGCCAAGTACCACATGCAATTTGGTCATTTGCTGTGCAGAAATTATTTTGGACATCTACCTGGTTGACTATTAGTATATCCAAACACTTTGTGCAATTCCTTGAATATTGAATGTATAAGACATGCAAAGAAAAGCATTTCTTAATAATAGACCCTAGGCTTAAAAAAAAAATGCTCAAAGGCCAATATTTATAATTTTTTTGATAAACAGTCTTGGTATAATCCAGAGTGAACTGACTGAGAAAGTATGTCTTTCAATGAAGGTAGTGAATGCAGCCTACTTGCAGAGGCATCCACAGCCATGGCTGTAGTTCTTCTTTGGAAAACATCTTGATTGAAATCCTGTCACTGTTCATCTCAGTGCAGAAAATAACTGCAGTAACTATCTAACTTACTTTCATCTATGTTACAAAGGTCATATGATTGCTGTTGCTCAGTCCAATTTCTAGTACAGATGAAAACTGTTTATTAAAAAAATATATTCTCTACATTTCCAATTAACAAATTTGTATTACTGCATTTAGAAAAAAAATAATTCTAAAATAAACATCTCTTAAAACTGCTCTTAGTATTTGGTGTTCTATGGAAGTAAATAATTTAAGGATACTTTGATATTCGTTTGTTTAATATTTAATTTTTTAATACTGCATCCTCATTTTTACAGCTGTTTTCATTAGTAAATTATTCTTTGATTATAGCCCTTATTTTAATTCTTTCAGTCTTATTCAAATATTTTTAATAATTTCTTCACTATGAAATTGGATGTGAACTTCTTATCAATTTTTTGATGCATATCCATCTGTCCTCTATTTTTCCTGTGCAGGCAGTACCAATGGCATTTTAGCATTTCTTTCCTTTGTATACATTAACCTTTCAAAAATATCCTGAAGTAATCAAAAGCTGTATTTATAAAACACTTTCAGCTCAAGGAAAATCTGTTCTGCAGAATCCATACAAAACATGCTATGGAGTTTTTGGCTAACACCAGCAGCTGGGTAACACTAGATCTCACGTTGTACATGAAACTCGGTAAACTTAGAGGCCTCTAACAACACCATGGGTTGATTTGGGCCTTCTGTGAGTGGTTACTATGTGCTATATCTCCATCATATACTTTCAAAGAGAACTTGGCTCCTTCTGGAAAATCTTCCACATGAGAACTTGTCCAGTGTCTCTCTTCAGATTAAAAATATGACCTTGTACTATGATGCAGCTGGAGATGATATTGCTTTTTCTGATCTGTTCCACAGTATATATATAAATGGTGACAACTCCGGTAATTAATGTTTTATCTTTACCAACTGAACATGTTTTTTTTTTTTTTTTTTTAACAACAACAACAACAACAAACCACCACCCCAAACAAACAAACAAACCACCACCCCAAACAAACAAACAAAAAACAACCAAAAAAACCCCACCCCGAAAACCAAAAAAAAAACCCCACACCAAACAATCTCTATTTGGATGGGTTTCTATATTCCTCACTGAATTGAGCATTTTAATTCATTCTGATTTTGCCCAAATAACTAAACTGACTGAGACACTATAAAATGTTCCCCTTGCCACATGGTTATGATCCAATATGAAGAAACAAATAGACAGACATAAAAGAAGCAAAATAAAGACCTGTAACGACATCAAATCTAGGCTTACAGCCAAGAATCTCTGGAATGTTCAAATTCTCCCTAATGTTCTGTAGGTATCAGCACAAGCCCATGAAGTGCTGCACAAAACCTTTCATCCACACAATGAATATTAGGCCTTTACAGAGCAATTAAGTGTTTATTTCCTCAGTAGTGATTGCACTTTGAGACTACAGAATCATCTGTAAATTTTCTTGAACCAAATTCTGTTGCCCTTCCCCACAGGGAGTTAACATAAAAACAATGAGTTCCATGAATTCATGGAGCAGTGGTGTGTTCTGCACCATGGAAAGATAAGAAAATTGGGCATTTTTTATTACTAAAAAAATACCAATTTTTCTTGGTTAGAATCAAAAAACTTTCTCCTGGTGCTGAGAAAAAAAGTGTTCTGTTGAAGTAGTCTATATTTAATCTGTAAATATTCTAAGAAAGATGAGTCAAATGTAGAAAAACCACCACCATTTCATGAATACATGCATCTGTCTATGTCATATGATACAAACAGGGGATCTTTGATACATCATCTTTAAAATCAGGCAGATACATAGAAGGGAATAAACAATGAAAAGAGTTGAAAAAGTTTTAATATGTAGTTGCATTATGATATGAGGTGAAGATAGGTGCTTTGTAGTAGCTGTCCTGTTCTCTTTATAAATAATACTGGAAAACACCAAGTTGGAATGTAGATTGGCTCTCTCAGAGGCCTGCAATTATACAGGTTATGTCAACACATGATCATGGTTCTTCGAAATACCATGGGACATGTGATGAACATAATTTGAATGAGTCAAATCTCCTTTTGCATTGACCAACACCTACTTCTTGATATTTCTCTTCCAATAACATATTCCACTTTTGATGCACTCTTTGGGGAAACTAGATAACCCATTATTTTCTATGACACTTTGATAGCTTAAATCTGACAAACATATGAGCCTCTAATCTATTTGAAAGCTCAGTAACACTAATTGTACAACTCTCTCCATTACCCAAATAATCTTTAATATGTCATAATCTTCAATTTTCTTCTATCCTTTTGCAACCTCTTTTACAATTTCATTAAAAAAAAGATCAATAACTGTGGACTACCTTTTTCCTTTTAATGAAAGTGTAAAAAAGATTTCAAAACGTGAAATTTTCTAGGAATAGAGAGAATATGAGCATAACAGCATTTTCAAGATTCTTTTGCCAGCTGCACAGTATTTCCTATCACAAAACTATATTGCCTTACCAATAATAGCACAGAAACCGAAATTTCCTTCCTGGAAAAGACCAAGTGTACCACTTAGGATCCTATAGAAAATTTAAGGATTTTTTTTCTGAGTTATTCATAGTTTATTTTTGCTATCCATCCTGGTCCATGAAAAGAGAATAAAGAATAGTGGCGTTTGTGTGTATACACTTCTTCTGTAACTTCACATATAAACCAGTGAAAATGGTTCAGGACAGACTTATCTTTCTCCAAACAACACTGATCAACCCCTGCAATGAAATCAGAATAATTTTTTTTTTTTTTTTTTCTACTTGTCTAGCCTTATCACACCATGACTTACAATATGATGCTTCACCATCTGCCAGAAGTGAGCAGATTATTTTAAAAACTAAAACAAATATGTCTGAGTCATCAGACTCATGAGGCTGGTGCACCCCAGGACAGGGTTGGCTCTCCTGGCTGTCAGGGCACTGCTGACTTAGATTCAGCTTTCCATCAGCCTGGACCCTCAAGACTTTTTCCGTGGCGGTCTCTCCAATATCTTGTTCCCAAATCTGTCTGTACATCCTGGTTTGCCCTGTCCCAGGTGCAGAATCCAGCCCTTTCCCTTGCTGAACATTATATGGTTGGTGATTGCCCAGCCCTCTAATTTGTTGATGTATCTGCAGGGCTTCTCAGTCCTCAATGGAGTAATCAGCTCCTCCCAATACAGTTTCATTGGCATACTTAGCATCTCTTCAAGTTCTGTATCCAAATTGTTTGTGAAAGTGTTGAAGAGAACTGGCCTTAAGATGTACTCATGTGAATCCCACTACTGATGTAGTCATGTGATCCCACCAGCCTGATGTAACCCCATTTACTATAGTCTCTTTTTATTGTCCTCCACATTTCTGGGCAGCTTCAACCCCAAGGATTCTTACTAGCACTCAGTTTGTCAAGTTTTGACACGTCATCCCACAACTTATCATTGGCAATTGCTTATCACTGATTTTGTACCTTTGCCCCTTACAATCTAGTTTAAACCTCTGTCAATGAGCCCTGGTAGCTCCTGTGCTAAGGTCCTTCCTCCCCTTTGAGAAATGTGCTCCATGTCCTGTAGGTGAGTGTATGAGGGTTATTTTGCATTCAAGCTGCAGCAAGATAAGAGGCTAATATATGCCTTTTGTTCTCATTTTAATGCTTGTGTATTTTGATATTGTGCTGACAACAAAAAAGAAAAAGAATCTGGGTACCAAATCTAACTCCAAAAGGTATGGGACAAGGCTAAGTAAATGTTCTCCCTGATGGACATAGTAGGATTGAAAAAAATGACTGTAGAAGATCCCACACTAATCAGTGATCATTTCTAGAGTGTCTCAGCTTTGAGGCTGACTGCAATGGCCAATGAGCAAAACAGGCCGCTAAGAGTGAAACATCCAGAAAACTGCAGCCAACAGTAACATCTGTCATGACAACACAAATATGAAAATGATAGATATTCAATTGTCTTTGCTCACTGCTTCTGTTTCTCAGATACAGGGATTAGATCTTGTAGACAGTGAAGGAATTTTTAACAGTGAATATGTAATGTCATAAACCACATCTGATTGCAGATATGCTGGGAATGTACAGTTTAAAGCAGCAAATGACTGTGGCTATTATAAAGGACTGGCCAGACATCACTCCAACACAAAATCAAAGGCTACATCATGATAAGACTACAGAGAAATGCTGGTGCAGTCTTATAAAGAATGGGAAAGGATTGAACTCTGCCATTATTAAGTATAACCTTTGACCTAAAACAGCCTATTCTCCTTTGTAAAGATATTTTCATTAGACAGATATGTCAGATCATGAATTAAAATGGTCCCTGCGTAATTTTGATTTATTGTCTGGAAAGGTAGCATAATCAAATTTGATTTTGTATAGAAAATCAGTTTTTGATTTCATACACTTGGTATTACAAGCTTATGTGTTGTTTCTTTTGTGATTTTCCCTAGCATGCATTACTCATAATAGATAGTCCCTCATTACACCAAAGGTAATTAAAACCAAGTGAAATCATCAGTGTGCTATAGTCAGTGGAGTTTTTTACCATTACTTTCACGTGGGCCAAGTTTTTGATCAATAGGCAAGGAAAGCAATACTTGAAAATATTCAAGCTATGGCTTATAAAAAAGAAGGAAATGCAGCATTTAAGTAAATATATGTTATAAATTTTTGATATTTTTCAATAGATTGCCAAGAGTGTGAATTGTGTTTCACTAAGTGGTTGAAAAAATAAACATACGTGTGTTTTACATTAAGATCTCAACTGTGTAGTAGTGCAGTGTTTTGCATAGGAAATGGCTAATTCAGAGGAACAAATGAGGTTAGTTTATCTGCATTTAAAAGCCTGCCAAACTTTTACATTGTGAACCTTCAACCCCTTGAAAGGGAAAAAAAAAAAAAAGAATCAAAGAAATTCTAAATATACAAATATTGGTAGAACAGAAAGCTTTGGATGTAAATGAAGATTAAGGAAGTTTAAGCAAATAATACCACTGCTTGAAAAAGCTTAAATTACAAGCCATTCAAATTGTTTTCCAAAACATTTACCTAAATTAGTTGAAAGGCCACAATTTTATATAACAAGAAATTTTAATTAAGCCTTGTGCTTGAAGTGTTTCTGCAATTATTCCCTTTGGTTCTATTAGGATGTAGTCTCAGTTAAAATGTATTGTTAATATTACAAGATAACACTTGCTGGTGGCACAAAATTGAAGATATGCCTCCATGTAATTTTAGATTATTCCTTGCTGTGAGTTTTTGCAATTATTTTTTGTCAATAATGCTTCTTTATATTCTCTTGCCAATGAAATATTTTTAATCAGTACACCCAAACGCTAAGCCTCTGAAAACAGGCAACTTCTACAAAACTAAGTATTTTTTGCAAACTAGAATTCAGTTACAACTTTTCATTATTCATTTTTTCTGTATTAAAATAAAAAGTAAAAAATTAATAGGGTCATAGGATTCTCTGACTCTAGGCAACAAATAATGTAACTGTGAGCAGGAAAATCCCCAGGATTACATCTTTCCACTTTATTTGACATCATTAGTCCTTTGTCAAGTGATAATGTCCATTGAAGGCATTTATTTTCCCCACTGAGATTCTCTGTCTATTGTTGAGTTATGCACAAGAAATAAATTTACCAGATTAATCTTTTCACGTGCATTTGTTTATCTGTATTTTAATGTCATTCTCTTATTTAATAGTTTTATGCAGAACCATAATTGTTCAGTATTCCTGACATTTGGTAGTATGTAAAACTTGTGATTGAAAACATAATTTTTAATGATCAAGTAGATCTTAGAACAAACTCTGGTCATATAGGCAGGAAAAAAGGAACAGTTATTTGCAACAACTAATAAAAATAGCATTTCTAAATGCACAAGTAACACCATATATGCACACTATCGTTTGTTGGAAGAATTTTTTTTTCTGAGTGAGGAAAAGTAACAATTCTATTTTTTTTATTTGACTTACAGAACTTTCCTAAGCATACATAAAGGTTTGACCCACTCTATCTTTTTGCATAAAGCAAGACCAGAGAACTTCAGATTCCCCCAGTTCCACTCTATTTAAAAAAAATGCTTCTAAAGAATGACTAATTCTTTGAATTGTGGCCAATGGTTTGCAAATATTTAGTATTACATTTTCAGTATTTATTACATTAAAACTAAATCAGAAGTCAGAATTTGTTTAGATTCACATTCAACTGCCCACAATTTTTAAATATTGTCCCAAAGCCTGCTACCACATTTGCATAATAATTCACACAATTCACTCCAGAATTCCTGTTAAACTCAGACTGTCCAAGTCTGTGAAAACCCTTGAAGAGTCTGAAGTGCTCCTTTTTATCTGTAAGGACTCTCTGGGTTAGGGAGTGTACCTTGTGTGTATTAATGGCTCATCAGGAGATGGTGAGAGTTTCAAAGAGACAGGAGCAAGTCAGCCTTTGAATAAAGTATTTTAGCTCAGAGCTTGACCCTAGGAAGGAGGATGATTTCCTCTGAAAGCTGACCCAGGGGAAGGAGGCAGCAGAGCATCTGTCTCACACAGAGAGAAAGGGTAGACATTCCCTCCCCTGCACTTCCCTTGTTAGTGTTTGTAAGCAGGTGCCACACATCCCAATCTCCTCTGCCTGGTCTGTTTTTCTGAGCTGGAATGAAGTCACAAAACAGTCTCCTGACCAAATCTTACTAGCTATTGCCTCTGAGAGTCATTTTCCAAAGGAGACGGAGCAAATGCTACTGGGAAATGAGTGGGTGAAGCAGTCAAATTTCAGCATATTCATAGAATCATAGAATGGCTGAGGTTGGAAAGAACCTCTAGGGGTTTTAGAGGATTATGTAGAAATACTTGAAACTTTCTTTGGAGTTAAGTGGGGAAAATAACTGACAGAAACATTTTAGGAGGCTATGACTTTTTAGTGCTCATATTTCTTTTGCTACAAAAAGTCACAGAATGGAAAATTATATTTCCTCATGTTTAAATTGAAATTAAACAAATCATCTGTCTTGCATTTGTCTCAGGGAAAATAAAATTCAGAATATTAGCTTTCAAGTTCAAGGCAATGCCTCAGCACAGCTGTTGCATCTACCTCATCTTCCTGAACTGTATTGCAATGCAAACTTGTAGTATGGACATAGTCAAGCAACAGGTACAATTGTTTAATGAAAAAAGTTCTATGAGAAGAAATAATACTATATTTTGCATGTGAGGGTTTATTTGGGTCAAGATGGTGTGAGCAATTACATATTAACAAGATGGTAATACCCACCATTAGATGAAACACTGGTGTGGTGCACTCTCATGGGGTCCACAGTCAAAGACACCAGTATCTAAGTGATAGCTACCCTTCTGAAAAATCAGAACCACATGTATTGTGCAACTGTTTGGCCTCAGAGGACAAACTGTATCTAATTAAATGCAAAGCACATATGATGGACATGAGAGGAACTCAGTACCATCTGCTCTACTACTGATTAAATCCTTTTACACCACACTGCTTGCCAGTGAAAACATAGCCTTTGGAAAAAAAACAGTACTCCCTCTCCTGACAAAGCTAAAGCCCTGTGGAAGATACTGAGTCATACATCCTGGTAAGGTTATACTTCTTAATGGGCTACTACATGACTAATGGGAATTTTACTAGGCAGATAGTACAGACTATTAATCAGTTCAAGTTGCTTGTAAGTTTCAATAAGATGTATACCAATTATATTGATACCTTTGTAAATAAAGCCCTAAAAATAGAGTTAGGATTTTTTAGAACTTTCTATACATAAAATTTACATTTATATATACAGATATGAGTATAAGTGCTAGATAATAAGTATTCCTATGATTGGGCTGCCATCTTTCAAATTGTGTAATAAAGACAACTTTTTAAAAGTTGTCAAGACAACTTTTTAAAAAGAGAGATGGTAGAAGGATTTTAAACAGAACTATTCAGGTACAATTATCACCCAGGTGATTACATTCTTGTCTAAATTGCTCTGCAGCTGGATAGAATACACTACCCACTTTCCACACTGTACGGAACAGATTGTACTTCCCATTTTAAGCCTGTGAAATGTGTTAGCTAGAAACCTTTCCTAGCTTAGAAGCAGATTGAAAGGCTGAGGTAACATTTGGAGAATATTTTTACATCTGTCAGTGAAAGTATTCAATTATCAAAAACAGACAAGCTATGACTTTTTAGCATCCCAGCATGTCCCTGCTTGTATCCTCATGACATCCTACAATTTGGTTTTGTTTCATAAAAACAATCATGCTGTACATTTCCAGTTAGCTTGGTGTATTATAAAACATTGAAATCCTCACTGAGTTTTTGCTGCTTTTCTCTTCATTTTCAACATATAAACTAAATTACCTGAATTAAAGCAGCTCTCCCTTGCCGATTAGTTCAAAATCGGCAAATTCCATCAGGCTGTTCTTCCTAACATGACACAAAAAATACGGTAAAAGGAGTCTGCTCTCTGCAGACTACTTCTGAACTGCTAGCTACTTCTGAACTACTGTTCCAAGCCTTTTACAGCGAAGATGTTAAGTGGTTTTTCCCTCTCAGATCACGAAGTGTCTACTTCCTCAGGATCCTCTGCTGAACTTTCCCAGGCAGCAGTTGACAGCTCAGACACCCACAGCATGACACGACAAAAACCAGCTACACAAACAGACCACAAGAGCTCTGAAAAAAAGCCTGCTCTCAAATACAGTGAAATCCAGTCTCATACTATAGCTATTTCTTTGCCTCTGCTTTTATTAGTAGTATTTTCCCTCTGTCTTACATATTTTTAATTAGATTAAAAAGCTAATGCTAAAATGCTTTAAAAGTTTCTTGTGTGTTTACCACATATCAAGAAACAGATTTTTTTCCTTTTGTGTTTAATGGCATACTCTATATAAATACACAGTTCTACGAGGGATATTCAATGGAACCTATACTGTCACGTATGAAAGCAACCACAGTCTAAACTAATGCCAAGGAGTAATTACAGCCTAATTGCCTTGGCTTGTTTGGTATGTCATAAATGTTTTTACAATGGTTCTTAGCAGATCAAGAGTCAGAAAACAAATTCCTGCAAGTTGTGGAGAAATTACTACAGCCCTTTAAGGCCTTCCTCAAACTGGCTCCATATTCTACCATCTGCAGTGTTCAGAAGACATTTCTCTGAGCTATAAATGTTATTTGTCTGCTGAACAAAATTCTTTATCTAGTACTTAAATTACATTTCAACAAACACCACAGTATATGAGAGTAGTTAAAAAATGCTCTTCTACAAGGAGTTAACTTTTCCAACAAGAATACTAAAACCCTTAGAGGTTTTATAGGATCCATTCATTTGTTTCCTAGGGATTTAGCGTTAAACAAAGGACCAGTGCAACCTCTGTGAAATGTTCTTCTGTGAAACAAAAACCTGTGTCACATAAAAAGGACAGTAACTTGTCCCTCTAATTTGATGCTCATGAAGGGCAAATTCTACAAATGCTTATTTTTTGAGATGCAACTTGCTCAAGAAAGCAGGATTTTTTCAAATCTGTGAGACTGAACAGAACGTAAAGGAAAAGGATATTGCCAGCAGTCACACTGTTTGATGAAGAAGAGCTACAGGTAATTTTGTTGCCATGGAACAAAGTGTGAATTGCACAGGACACAGGAAGAAAGTTGAAGTATATGCTGCAAACTTCTTCACTAATGGATTTTTTCTGCAGACCTCAGACAATGGGGTTTCTTTTCATGATGCACTAGCCCTGGAGGTACCCTCAGGAGACATTAATAAGACTGTATTGTTGGATACCACATATTGCTACACACAATGGCAGAGAGGATTTTCATTAAAGGCAGACACTGTCATACCACTTTGCATAACTTGCCCAGAAAAGAAAGGCCTTTATTTTTCACCATTTCAGCCATTTTTCTGCGTCCCAGGGGACTTCTAACTAAACAGAAGAAAAAAAGATTGGAAATGAGTGTGGCAGCAAAATAGTAATTGTACTGAGTATAAATACAGAAGCTGAGAAGCTATCCAAAGATAAAAACTTAGCACACATGAATTTTGGCATAGCAATTCTTCTGCCCTGATAGTTCCTTATACCAATTCAAGCACGAATCAAATAACAGCAGTATTTATCAGTTGATGACAACTGAAACCAATAGTTATGATGTATTGATTTTAACAAATATTTTTGTTGCATAGCATACTGTGTTCCCAAACCTTACAGCTGGCAGGGACATTTATTTAAAGAATTCTGGAAGAAATCCTCTTGGGACAATGCATTTATGTGTCAGTGATATTGATATGTGTATATTTGGTGTAAAAGAATTACCTTTTTATTTAAAATCCAACAATTCCTACAAAAAAAAAAATCTGATCTCTAAAATTATAATTTTATTTGGTGATAATTGAAGCATCTGTAGGAAGTTGATTACTTAACTTTTGTGTTTAATATTTATGTTAGATCAAGAACAGTTCCCCTGTTTTTCATCTCTATGACCCTAGAATTTTTATCAAGTGTTTCTAGGATTGTTACTTTGCCAAAGTGATGGAAAACAATAAAAAGGGATGGATAAGTGTAAATTGCATTTTCTCCTTAAATTTAGTGATACTCAGTTTTACTCTGAGTATATCCATTTGAGAATGACAGATAGTCTTAAAACCACAGACAAAGCTCATTAATTTTACTGAACACAGAAATTGCTTCTAATATTCTGATGCTCTTAAGTATACCTAATAGCTCAACAGCCAAGAGAAAACAATCTTGAAATTAATGTTTGTCATCTACTATGACAATCCACAATGTATCTCAGTGTGTTAGATTTCATGCTTCAGTTTTATATTTAATTAGAATTTAATTATTCAAAAGTGCTTAAATTCTTCAACTCTGTGGCTAAGTTCCCAAGCAATTTCAAGGATTATTTAAACAAATTGAGCTCCTGAGTTTAAGACTTGCCCATGAGAAAAAAAAATGGCTATTTTCAATTTGAAATTGGTACATGGCATACATTCCATTCAGGAGGCACGAAAATCAGCCACTACACAATAATTACAGACCTCTGGATAAAGACAAAGAAAGAAAAGGATTTAATTTGATTAGCCTCCAACTTTATTCATTTAACTCATCTGGGAACTATCCAGTAATAATTCTTCCAATGAAGGTCATAATTCTTCCTTAATTGTTTCCACCTGGTACAGTACTGTCATCAATCCCCTGTTCTCCAGCTTTCCTTACTTGGCTCCCAGCCCATCACTCATGCCCTCCCAGTCTTCCTTTGCACTGTCATTAAGGAGCAAGGGAAAAGAGGTTTGGGTTATTTTTGTTGTGACACATCACAGAACTGCCAGCTTGGTTTCCTCCTTTGCTGGATGATTTCCATGTGTTCAGTCCCTAATTCTGTTTACACCTCCTAAGAACTAATTCCTGCCCTTTTTCTGCTACATTCAGACACGCTGAGCTCTTCCTTACAACCTGTCCCACACCCCAGCATTCTGCAAAGTTGACTTTTCTAACTCTTCCCCTTTTCTGCCCTTTTTATAGTCCTCCCTATACATCACCCCCTGCTACCCCCCTCAAAAAATCTCAAACAGTTAATAAAAATCCTTTTGCAGACAAAAATCTTCACTATAAAATTAATGTACAAACAAGAGACTAAGACAAGCATTCAAAGACACTCATTCTACAAAGTCAAAATCCCTATACTTAGGAAAATTCCATTGCTATGCACACCTTGTTATGTTCCCAGGCATCCTGAGGAGAAAAGGGAAACTGTGGGACCCTAAAGAAACTAACCTCAACAAAGGTGACCTTTTACTTCCCTTCCTAGCATATTGCTTTCATGATTGCAGTGACTTCATCTGGGGAGTCAGACTGTATACATGAAATCCGGATGCATTCTGTTAATGGTCATTTTTCTTTGAGAGACTTTTATCATATTTCCTCATTGGAATTATAATGAAAGGAATTTTAATTTTGGAACATAAACGCAGTCTGCACACTAGCAAGCATATACACTTTATAGTAAATATGTGGTGTTAAGGCAGTAAGCAGTAAACATTTTTGAAGAAAACTTAATTTGTTGTCAATCAGACCAGATAAGAGTGATTATTAATGGTGGTGAATATATTTATCCAGGAACACAGGCTTGCCTAGACAGGAAATTTTGTATTAGTGAAACAGAATTTCTCAGTTTATTGATTTATGTCTGAACTAAATGAGAATATGTTCTATTGCTCTTGAGGTGGGTGACATGAGATTGAAGTAGGTATTTTAATATCCTGTTTAATGTCAAGTTAGAAAATTAGGTTCTTCCTCAACCTTTGAGTTTTAGTCATAAAAGACTGATAGTTCAGGACCTCCCAGTGTTTTACCATATACCATCTATTCAAATGGAATGGGCTGACAGCCCTAGGCTGCAAAAATCCTTAGCTGTTTATCGGAAAAATATTTCCTGTCCATTGGATTGTGAAGGTAGTTCAATAATTTTGAATGAATTAATGTAAAGCTATTTGTAAATGTTTTTTAGATAGGTAAAGAAAGTGAAAGCCTGGGTAGCATTGCTAATAAGATTTATCTGGTAAAATAGATTATATAAAAAGAAAACACGTAAGAGAGAAATGAGTCCTATCAGAAAGGACAACAAAATTGAACAGGGAGCTTCACATTTTGAGACAAATACATTGCCTTTCCCTTGCACTTACAGTATTGCTGAAGAGAAAACACTTATCTAGTTACATGAAAGGCCCTTCCTCTTTACCTATAATACTGAAGATAAAAAGGATCCTATCACACATTTACAAAACAAAGATCTCACACTTCCTATTGCTTAAGCAAATGTGACATGCTATTACTTCAAAAAACAGATTATCTTGTTGCTTGTTTCTGAAATTCTTGCACAACATTACCTGACAGCAGATTGGTTTATGAAAACGAGCAATAATGATTCTGTAATTTTTCTTCAACATTCAATGCCTTCTGGAAACCATACTGCAGATCATCCTCCTAAAGATACCTTTGATGTCCATGAGTCTCAGCAAACTGCTTCTATTAAAAGACTGCCTTTCAGTTCAGTTTGTTTATTTCAATTTGTTGTATACACACCACATTTTCAGCTCAGAGCAAGAAGATGAATGGACATAAATAATGACACATTTGCAGTAAGAATTTTGTGGCAAAGACCTTTAGTAAGATATTGTGGTTTCTATGCAACCACAAAACAATGACAAACGTCTTTTGTAAATGACAGATCTAATTGTAAAGTTAAAATTATAGTTCCATGAAAAAAAAACCCAAGTACTGAAGACACAGTACAACATCTACTGTATGTTGGCATGTGGCTGTATTCCCAACAAAACCATCCCTATTATTCATGAATTGATTTACACTTTTTATCTTTCCATAACATGCAGTATTTATTTACCCTTACATTTTGAGACATTACAGTTTCTGCTGACATGGCTATTTTCTTAAAATAGAACATTACAGCAGTCCCCTGCTAGATGTTTAAGCCATGTGTATGTTTATTTTTTAATTTTTTTCTTGAACTTTCTAACTGTGAGCAGGCTGGGAATGTAGAGTCATGACGAATTAGAGTTTGCTTTATAAAAAAAAGAGAAATGTAGACATTTGATGTAACACTGAAAAATTCACAGCCTCCTACCTTAAAAACAAACATTTCCCGGCGAAGAATAGCCAGAGTGTTGAAGTTCCCATCACAGATGTTAGGCTTGGCTCCAGGATAGGAAGGTTTGTCACCAGTGGGTGGCCTGGGAGGTTTAGGTTGCCTGTCATTCTTTCGTGGGTCTGCTGGGGGGACTGAACGATGTGGGGGTACTGTTGGCAGAGGTCTTGTTGGTGGTGGTATCCTGTCAGGTGGACCTTCAAAAATACAGCAGCTGGATGTAATACACAAACCCACTAAAGGAAACATACACAACAAAACCAGCTATAAGCTGTGCAAACCCAACAGTGAAAGGGGAATTAAAAAGTGACCTAACATACCTTTCTGATGTTATTAAATCACTGAATCATAGAATCACAGAATATGCTGAGTTGGAAGGAACCCATTAGAATCACTGAGTCCAGCTCTTGGCCCTGCCCAGGACACCCCAAGAGTCACACCATGTGCCTGAGAGCATTGTCCAAATGTCTCTTGAACTCAGGCTGGTGCTGTGACCACTGCCCTGGGGAGCCTGTTCCAGTTACAAACCAGGCAGTGGTTACAAAGGGCATAAAGAATGACTACTAAAACCAAGGAAAATAATTAGTTTTCATTATCCAAAACATTCCTTTTTTGGAACAACATTCCAGTAAAACCTTCAAAGGGTACTTAGGCCACCATCATTTCAGATGAGAAGTAGTTCAAAGCAAATTATTTACCAATTGAGTAAGATCTCTTATAACAGAATCATTTTCACTCATACAAAAAAAGAAAAAAGATCTTGTTCCTTATAAGATCATCAGTCAAAGATTTTCAACATATAGTTTTAATCTATAGTCATCAATTCACACAGGCACTTGCTACTTACTCCTTACTACTGACCAGGTAATTATTACTGATCAGGTAATGTCATATTCATTAGAGACAGGATAGTCCCAGCTCTTTCCAATGTCCTTTGGTATGTACTGCAGCTCCTAAAACTGGACCTCCAATCCTAGGCATGTATATAACACACCTACCCCCCCTGCCATGATTTACATATTTTCAAGTGAAAAACTAAAACTCTGTAGAGCAGTCTTAAAACATTTTTCTTTTTTCAAATATATTATTTGTCAAAATATACTAAGTTTTATGAAATTACTATCCCACTCATAATTTCTCTACCTGCAAGTCATCAGGCCATCTCAGACAGATACTGATCGTAATCATAATGGCATACTGAATGACTTGAAATGAGTGTACTGAAAATGCCTTCCCCTCTCTACACATGTCAGCAACATTTATTTTTTATGGACAAAAAGACAAGAAGCTTCATATATAACTTCACGTCTGGAAACAAGATGAATGTTTTAATTTTTGCTCACTCTATTTAGGCCTCTCTCCAAATAATTTAAATAGATAATACACTTTGACTTTAAAAAATAAATACTGTTTGCATGACCACCTTCAGAAATACTTTTGAATAGTACGACAACTCTAAAACTGCACAAATGACATTTGAATTTCTGAGAATTTTATGAAAAATACTTTTTATACTTCATTTAAAAAAAGACGGATTATGTACGGAAATCTTAAACTTGCCAAATAGTTGTCATGCAATTTAATAAGGCATTTATTTCATTCACAATTTTAAGACTTTTGACATTTATAATTTACAGCTAATAACAGTATTTCAAGGAATACTGCAGACCAAAGTAATTATTTTAATAGGTGTGACATTTTTATTGAGGCATATGATTCCAGATCACATCTTGATTTTAAAGGGAGCAAAGAAATCAGTTTGCAGTAGCTCGTGTTGGAAAGTTTTTAACACCAAATCAAAGTTTTTTTATGCTATTTGGTGGTGATGTCAGATATTACTTCCCAGGGGTAACACATTTCTCCTAATGTATAGCCCACAGCTGTTTGAGCTTAGCAGTTGGTTTTCAGCAAAATATTCTTGTCTAGCCCTTAAGTCTAGACTATCAACTTATGAGGTCATGAGAAACAACCTTCCTTCCAGCTAATCACAGGAAAAAAACCCAACCAAACAAAACTTGATCAGCCAATCATTCTGAAATTGCTTTTTATGCTTTATAAAAATATCTATCTGTGCTTGTGAATATGATATTTAGAAATTCTTGTTACTATTACACCATGTAGTCTGCAGATTTCTAGTTAGCAGTACAGTAATTCTACATGATCGTAGTTGTCCTTTGTGGTAGGAAAGATAAAGAAGGAATGCCCCTCACAATATTCAACATAAAGAAAACAAAATTTAAACAGGGAAAACTGGAAGTACAGAATTTAATTCCGTGCAGATTTAATTAAGGAATATTAAGCAAGGCAATATCAAATTATATACACTGGATAGAGAGCATTAACATGGAGGTATGATAGAATTTTCAATTCTAAAAATAAAATAAATCTTTAAAGAAAAAAAAATAAAGACTATTTAACATATACCAACAGAATCAAAGTCATTAAAACCAAAATTAAAACTCTGTCTCTGGAAGTTTAAGGGATAGTAATATGGGAGGTAGTATTACATTCAACCCATAATCACAGTTATGTTATTGTTTTGACTTTTAAAAAAATTTCAATTGCCTTTTTAAATGCAGAATTTATTTGCATCACATGTATTTTATATCAGGCCATAAAAAACTGAAATGAACATATTTTAAAGCAGTCTCTTCTTTACCCTCTGTAGGGACTATAACACTATTTTGGGATCAATTTCTTATATTTATCATAAGAAAGGGTATTTACGGGACCTCAGATTTTGAGGGAAATTGTCTGTATTATAACTGATAAATTGAGAAGCAATCAATTCATCCAGTTACATGAGCTTGGACAGCTGTGCAAATAATCTCATTATAGTTAAAGACCTGCATTTCTTAATATTTTCATAGTTTGGAATCATTTTGTATGAATTTTCATTATGGATTTTTAAAACATTTAAAATTACTATTCCAGATGAGTGTAGATTTGAATGTAAGTTTTGAACAGTGAGAAACAGAGTAAGAGCATCCTCAAAATCTTTGGATGTTTTACTCACACAGAGACTCTGGAATAACAACTGGTGAAGTCCACACTAATGAACCCTTTGGAGAGGTGATACGGACAGGAGGGCCTCAAAGTTATTCTAAACCAAAAAGCTTGTGCTGTCTGATGAGAACATGGCATACCGTATATCTTCTGGATGCCCTGTAAATCGTCATTAGGTAGTTTGAAGTTGTCAGTTTCCATATACTGGTAAAATGGAGCCATGATTGCAGTGGGATCATTAGAGTGCTCCAAGCCCAGAGCATGTCCGAGTTCATGCACTGCAACTAGAAAGAGATCGTTTCCTGTGAAGAGAAGGAAAGGAAAAAGATCTTTGAATCCACAAAGCTAGTAAAAAAATAACACACATTGGGGACTCTGGATTTGCAAGATGTTTTCACTACATATGAGTTTCACAAGGTAATGAGTACTAATTTATGGATCATCAAGGATAATGTGGCAAAAAAAGCATTTTTGTCTCTTTTTTTCTAACAAGGAAACTATTATGCTATAATATATGGTACTCTTACAGCCATCATAAACATAAACCTTTTTTAATTTATACACATGGTAAGTGTAGGGTTCAAGTGTCATAGCTTATGTCTAGGCTTTTGTGCAATTTATGACTTGATGTTGCCATGAACCAAACTAAAAATGCTTTCATCAAGTCATACTTCCAACAGAAAAATATCTTGGCTTTGTTTGGTAAACTTCACAAACTGAAGACAACCTATTTAGGATAAACCCCACAGAGTGTCATTCAAACACTTGTAATCAGACCCTTGCTGATTATATGTAGATGTTGTCCATTTCTGAATCACTGTAACTGAAATCCTAATGAAGAAAATAGATGTCCTAATACATTCCCCTGTGCAATTCCTTGTAATAACAGTAGTTTTTTATTTAAGTTTTAGAGCTTTTTAAATTTTTGTAGGACAAAAGAAAAATCCCAAAACCATGCACTCAGGTTATAGACCTGAGTTTGATATTTTTGTTATTCTCTTCTTAAAGTATCTTTAAATTTTTTATTATAGAGTATTAGATACAACTGGAAGATGTGGCAGTAGAATATGGCACTCTCCTGAAGCAAACACAAATCAAAGCCAATGGGATCTTTTCTAAAAAAAGTTTCAGAGCTGGACCTCTATGGTATTAGTCTATTTTTGCTCATCTAAGATTTTGTTCTGCATATCTTTCTATGAGTCTTTCATACAGATTCTGTCGTACTTAACCTGTCACAAAATGAGACTTTGGAAAAGTGATTTAGTTCAGGAGAAAGATTCCAGTTGTTTAAAAAGGGTCACATCCAGAATATAGCTCATTTCACCACCTAGGGATGGGAAGAACTATCCTCCAGAAGTGTGATCCTGTCCCACTGACAAGAGAAGTACTCTAGATCAACAGCTTATGCTGAATTTCTCAAGTATTTCCTCTTGCTGACACACTAAAATAAACTTTATTCAAAGTACATATGAAAGAGGAAACACTAGATGCCTTCATGATGTATGAAGCCACGCTGATGTCTGTAAAATAGATGTCTGAATGAAATAATGAAAACAGACACAAGTAAAACTATATGCTTAGTTCACAGAGTCTTCTCATAATTTCTGATTCATAATTTGAAAATATGACAACTAAATGCTCTTGATCTTCTATTCAATATAACTGTGCAAAAAAATCATGTCTTCCAAAAATTAATGTGACATAATGTGCTTTTAGAAATGAGAAGTTTATCCCATCATTTATAATTATGTGGTTTCTAGACGAAATGTTTTATGACAATATTTCTCTTGGATGCAGCTCTTTTTACAGAAAAGCAGAATCTCAATGTGCTGTTTCAATAGGTTTGATAAGCCTGACTGTCCTGGTGACAAATGCTCTTGATATCTGAATCTGGCCTTCTATATGCAGACAAAGCTGATCTTGACATCATCTCATATGAATAATCCACAGCTTCTGTAGCTAACATCAGCATAGGAAATGATGCACAGAAGGAACTTTGTAATGGTTTTTATTTTGCACTTATAATGGAATAATTAATGTAATTTTAAATAATCATAGGTTTAAGATGGAAAGACAGAAAAGAAGAGCATGTTACTGTACTACAGCTTTCATACTATGATGAAAAGTCTCACATAATTTTTCAATTATTTTCTGAGTTTTGTAAAAGTTCTAAACTAGGCTTATTAGAATGCAAAATTTCTTTCCCTAGTATTAACTTGAATATTTAAGAAGCAACATTCTTTTTCTTTTCAGACATTATGAAAGCAAATTTCTTTCCTATACCCATGCTTCCTACATCATAACTAAGAATATTAACTAAACCTTATATTATAAAATGCACTAACAAGTTGGCCACATTTTATTCACTGAATTATTTTCAAATAGTTTTGAAATAAGAGTATTTATTCTACTACTATCATCAGGCTTGTTACTGTCAATAAATGAAACACTTTTCTACATGTTTTACCTCTACTGTTTGAGGCAGGAAGTCTGGGAAGTTAACTAGTTATAATTTATAAAATTTCAAGAAACCACAGTTAATCAACAGTCTTGTAAGAGTCTACTACTTCTATTTGTGCCAGTTATGCAATACATGAAAAATCAATACATCCTTTGGCTCTCAGTGCTTATTGAGTCCCCTTACAGATTTCCAGCAATTTCTACATTGTGTTCCATGTTGATCTGAAAGAGGTGAAATACATAGCAATAGGGAAATAAATAAAACCGACTTTCAGCTACTGCCATATCCTCTTTCCAGAATCACAGATAATGAGTATATGGTAGAGCACTTCTAAAGAAGTACCAAGTGACAGTAGGACCATGTCAGACAACAGATATTATGCAGGGGTTGACTGTTTCTCCTTTCATCTTTTGAATAGAGGAGATTATGTAAAGAGAAAACAAAAACAACAACAAAAAAAATCAAAACAAAAGAACTCCCAACCAATCAACCAAAAACCTCCAAACACTACATTCAATGTCCGACTGTCCCTCCGGATTTAGTCCTTATTTCCACCTCATGCAATGCAACTTGTAGCCATCAGGGGAGCCATTAAGTGTGGCAAAGCCCTTGAGCAAATGCGTAAGGGGGAAGGGAGAAGGTCACAGGAAAGAGCTGGAAGAATAATATTCTTGCCTGGGGTGACAATGATTTAACAGGGAACATATTTTCTACTCATAGCCAAATAGCCCCATTATTCATAACAATTTCCATCAAGAGTCATGATTGTCTCCAGGGCATCCTGAATTTGAACTGACCCAAATAACTTAGTGCAATTGAAACTCAGGTTTAAACCAGCCCAAGATGAGCTGTCTGAGTCCAGTACAGGTAGGGCCTTATTACTATCTGATTTTCCATCCTTTTTGCTTTACATATGATTAAATTTCTCTAATTAGGCAACAATTATTCAGTGCCTCCTTGCTTAAGGGAGCAGACTTGCCCTGAGTACCTCAAAGTTACTGTAAAATGCTCCTGACAGTGCAGAAAGACAACCTTCTGTAACTCTGGCAC
The DNA here is from genome assembly GCF_024509145.1 of Vidua macroura. NCBI lineage: Eukaryota > Metazoa > Chordata > Aves > Passeriformes > Viduidae > Vidua > Vidua macroura. The sequence continues at coordinate 128,245,560 of NC_071571.1, forward strand.
TTTCTCTCAAGGCTGTACAGAAGTGTATTTGTGACTGCAAGGTCAATGGTGGCCCACCTTCAATTCCTTGGTCAGTGCTCAGAATAAGCTGAAGAAGCATAAAAACAAGTGAGCATTCCTATTCAGGCTAGCTGTGTTATCCTATCGATACTGGGGAGTTTTTACATTTTCAGTTGCCACCGCTGAAAGAGAGAGTGCCAAATCATTTCAGTACATTATCCAAGTAGGACATATTTCAGTCCACATGGCAAAATGAAGCACCATCACAAACTTGAACAAGTTGTAACAGAGTTAAAATGCATATGACTACAATGATTTTTAAAGCAAATGTTGCCACTGAAGGATATACAATGGTAAATATTCATTGTGATAGTCTCAGTTGCATCTTGTTGTATACCCACAGAGTAGTAGAAAAATATTGGAAAATATATTTCACAAGTCCAAAACTTGTGCATCTCTATTCTTGTGTTCCCCATTAGCATGGAGATTTGGAATAGAATGGCTGTAAGCTCAAAAAGTTTGTGATTATTTTTCTTGTTTTATCTCAAGTTTGATTTCACAAGGGAAGAAAAAAAAGATACCGTGTGTAAAGAACTAAGATAAAATTATTATTTTTATACTGACACTTTTCTCTGAGGCTATAAACTACTTTAGGCACTAAATCTGCCTGACTTTACAAACACTGCCCAAACTCCAGAATATAAATATGTATTAATATATCAAATATTCAACAGCCAGCAGTGTGAAGTATGTTATATGGAAAAGCCTTTCCCTTTAGCTAATATATACACTATTTTTCACATCTACAGATAAACAAAGCTAGTATGTTTGCCCACAGTAAGCTATTAAGAAAACCTAGTTCTGAAGATAATAATTTCCATTTTAAATGGTATGTGAATTCAATTTATAAATGCAATAACTTAATGGCTAAACATGTGGCCTCAATTTTGAAGACTTTTCCATCCCAAGGAAAAAAAAAAACCTAGAAACTGAATTTCAAGTTACAAACAAACTGTTAAAATATAAAGATGTTTTATACATAGACATACACTCTTTCTTCCAAAGACTATTTTATTTCATTTTTCATGATGTAGATAGATGTTTTCTAATTAAATTCACATCAAACTGAAATTTAAGTCTGCACAAAACTTCTATTATAGTCCTATTACAACAAGACCAACAAGACAGTATCTCAAAGGCAAACCTACAAATAATCAGAAATATTACACACACATAAAATACCCATTATTTTCTGTATACTTGGGCCTAAATATAAATAATAGGAATACTCTCACCCAAATAAAGGTGCTACATTTTCCAGTCTAAGAAATCATATATAGTTGCTTTACATTATCTCAGACTTCTGCCATTGGCACTAAAATTTGGCAGCCTGGTGATTATTTTGGAAAGAGAATTTTGCTAAAAGATAGAGGAGCACCTTTGAAAAATGAAGAACAAAACTAATTTTTTGTCATTTTAAGTAAAAGCATATCATATAGAGCATATCCACTTTCTGCATGAACTTAGCTTAGCTATTTTTTCACACTTTATTTTCAACAATTATTTTTAAATAATATAACTATATATTTAGGCTTTTTCATTGTGACAAAATGCAGCAACATAAAAATATCTTCCTTCACCCTATTAATACATAAAATGTAAAATATCTCCTTTCCAGTAGGCTTAGTGAGATATATATGCATACATGATATATATGCATATATGCATAGTGAGATATACATGCGCACATATATGCAGACAGGATGGGAGGTACAGACATTTTGTTATATACAAAGTCTGTACTAATTACAATGTCTATAATTTAGAATACCTACACCCATATGTGTATATTTTTGATAAACTATTCTATTTTAAAAAGATTAACAGATTAGTGTGAAATTCAAAATTGCTTGCTTGAAATTTGATAAGGACACATTACTACAGAGCAAGGCTGTCTTCAGGTGACTCAGATCTTTGATGAGATATGATGAGAACACTTGAGTTTAGTGGCCTGTGAGTCCATCCTGGCAGTGCTTTACTGTTTCTGCATATTTTGGGCAGAATTTAGAAGAAGTTAGGAGCCCACTTCCTTTAAAACACACATCAGCTTGTACTTTAGAAGGCAAAGACATGCAAAAGACAAGAATTTCTGACTTACTGCTTAGATCTGTTACCAGCCACATTCTACAACTTTTAGTAAAATGCTTGAAATGGGTGGAATTAATTACTTTAGGTATTCTTAAATTTCTTTCTATAAAAAGCATGGATATAAGAATATATCCACTTTTTCTTACAGTTTCTATCACTAGTACTGAAAAAATTTGCAAACCATTCTGACTAGTGAATCAATACCAACTTCCCCAAAGAGAGACAAGTGAAGAAGATAGAGATTATCCTAGGGGAGGTAAAGAAGACATGAGAGCTTGCTTCAATGTGATGGTATGTGTTCCTTCTGAAAATATGCTGCTTATGGCTTTATTTCATCCTTTGAGGAAACCCTGCTGTGACAGGAAATCTAGCAATCTAAACAAACTCTTACATTTATGTTGAATCTCCAGCTCCTGGGATCAACTTCTTCATCACTCAGGTCCACTACTGAATATTATTCTCAAATGGCATTTTTGAGAATTCTACTAGTAATAAAGCCATATTGATCAACAGAATGAAAAATTTTATTTTGGGGTGTTTTCATGGTTGTGTTTAGACAATAACTATCTTAAATAAATTTGACTTTTAATGGAATGCTGCATTTTGCTAGAAAAGGTCTTCATATTACAAATGGTGCAAATACTGTAATAGCCTTACCTATTTATACTCTTTCCTGTATTTTCTTTGTTTCTGTTTTTATTTTTAGTGGGAAAAATAAGCTAGAGAAGTACTTAAAACTGCTTTCTGAAGGCTGTTAAAATGAATACATGCTAGGATTGAAGATTTGGGTATGCACACGAGAAGAGCATGTATCACACAGTTCTCATCTATCCTCCATGGTCTGGTCCCTGTGGGTCACTCATGTGAAGGGAATGTACACCTTTCTACCACTCCTAAGTGGCACTTTGGGTGAGAATAAATGCAAGAGAACCTTAATTGTGCATGAGGCTGTACTAAAACTGAACCCTTGTTTTGACAAAAAAATTGTAGGGTTTGTCTCTAAGCCACTCAGCTAAAGTGCAGGTTTGTTAACACGGTGTCTTCTTTTGTTTTATTTTTATTCCTTTACCCCTATGTTCTTTGTGTCCCCCTATGAAGAAATATTTGTAAATGCTTGGAGGAAGGTCAAAGTCATACTGCAAATATTCGTAATAGATGGAATCTGTCATGGGGCAGAAATCACAGAAGCATAAAATGGTTTGGGTTGAAGGGACCTTGAAGACCATTCAGTTCCAACCCTCCTGCCATGGACAGGGACACCCTCCACAAGACCGGGTTGCTCAGAGCCCCATCTGGCCTGGCTTTAAACACTTACAGGGATGGGGTATCCACAGTTTCTCCGGGCAACCTGTTCTAGCATCCTCCTGCCTTTTAGAAATCTGAAAGAGTCCTAGAGATCACTGAAATCCCCACAATAGAATGTACACAGAATTTAAGATATGTGTAAATATTGTGTTGGCTAAAGTTTTGTTTGATATTTTTTTTACCCTGTACCAGTAAACTACTGAGATTAATTATAATATCCTCTAAATTAGCTCACATTAAACCCACCAAAATCAGGTTATTATTATTATTATTAGCGTACCATTGTATCTTAACACAGACACAGGACTTTTTTAAACAGTGACATAGTTGTTTGTTTATATATATATATACATAAAGTTTTTATATGAACAAATCTTCCTTCACTGTTACTTTAGGTTTTTTAATTCAAATTAAGAAAAAAAAAGTCAAGATAGATTTTTCCATTATTTGGGTCTTTTTCATTAAACTGATGATAAAAAGAAGTGGGAATTTTGAATCCTAATTGGCAAAGTGATTAGAAGAAAAAAAAACAAACCATTAAAAGTTCTCTGATCTGAAAAGAAGACAAATTTTCTAAGAAGCCTGCAGACTTCAAAGACAAACCTGATTCAAGTGTGCACCACATTTTAAATTGAGACAGCTTCAAACTGGGGATCGTGTATACAGAGAAAGTGACAGAAAGACAAATCTGCTACTTAGGTCTTACTTTGTTAGAATTTACTCATATGAAATGCTCTGATCTATTGGACAATCTGCTGCTAAGATCCTAGGATTCTATATCCATACAGATGTATGCCCCTCTAGCTAGAGGGACCACTGTAAGCCTCTCTAGATCTCGGGGAATATGAGTTCACACTAGTGACTCTTGGCACTTGTTGGCATGGAGATGACTGAGCTCCTGCCATGGAGGAGCAGCATCCAGGATGACAGGTTGCAGAGGGCAGAGCAAAAGGTGCTGGGGAGGACAAGATGGTCAGGAAGTCTAGTCATACTCCTGGGCCTCCCAGCAGAAGGAAGACTATGCAAGAATTTGCTTAGAGAGGAAGATGAAGGCAGGAGTTTGTTGACCCTGGCAAAGCTCAGGAGAGATTGGACATGAGAATGTAGGCCAGGGCAGAAGTTAAGCCTCTCACTTCCCCTTCTCTGAATTAGGAGCTCAAGCAGGACCCCAGCCTAGGGCAACAGCAGTTGGCCCCAGCAGGAAGAAGGGACAGTGCCAGAGGCTCTATGTTTGATGGCTCTCAGACCAGACCTTCCACACTCAGGAAGGTTGGGAGCACATCTCTGCACCTCTGCAAGCCACTATGGCCAGCCCGGCCAGTGTCACAGGTGATGATTAAAAACAAAAAAACAGCTAAGGAGTGACTGTTGATTATATATGTATTTTATTTGCTAACTCTTCCTGAAGCTCAGGCCTTACTACTTTTGCTGCTTCTGCTAGCACTGCTAGCTGGAGCACAGCTAACAACATTAATTCCATGTCTCTACTGGATCTTCAGCATCCTGAATATTCAGTGGTAATCCCATTTCCTCATACTAACATAGTGTCAATTTCTAAACTGCATCTGGTGTTCTGTATGATTCTCAGAAATGGGAAACTAAAAGTATGTTTACACATTACCATACTACCAACAATGCATTCAAAATTTCAGAGGTGCAACCCACTTGTGAATTATGTTACTCAGGCCAATACGAGTGTTTGTCTTGCCATACTGAGGGGCAGGGAGCAACCTCTGCCTGAACTGCCCTTTCTGACTGTTATACTGAGCTGCTCCCAAAACAGCCAGCTCTGGGGCTGACACAGATTTCTTTTCACCCCGTTGGTGCTGCTATTTTGAAGCTCTTATCACTACAGTTCTCCTCTAATCTGAAATGGCACGATTCAATATCACTAGTGCAAGTTATCTAGCTACTCAACACCGTAACACAAATGTCTCTACCTGCACCTCTCACAGCAAGAGATGAGAAACAGGTATTTCAGAACATGATTCATCCAGTTTGTTTTAGACACCTGCTTCAGGATGCAACAAACCTTACCCAGGAAGGCAATATATCTCTCCTATAACTCTAAAGGGACTCCATGAGATTAACTCAGATATAAACATCAACATATGGTCAGATTAATTCCGCCTCCTCAAGTCTTCTGGCTTTTGACTTAGGTCTTTTCTTTTAAGTCACTGGCAAAACATTAATTATAGAAGTACAGGACATGGACTTAAGTGATATATGTACAAACACAGGAAGTACTTATCATTGGCTGACTTGAAGAAGAGACTTAAACCTTAAAAAAAACAAACCAACAAGACAAAACCAAAAGATATTTGGCACAAACAATGTTGCTCTTTTAACTTGTCTGGATTCTTTTTTTTTTTTTTTTTTTTCTGCTTTCATCTTTTTTCACAACCTAATGTTTTAGCTTTGTATGTTTCCAGCTATTGGTGTTACCTGTTCAGCACTTTTTGGTACCCAAACTGTTAGGAAGAATTCTAAATATAGATAAAAACCATTTTGGCCTCAAGAACAAATAATTTGGGCATTTTGAAGTGAAGAATTGTCAGGAAAAGCACAAATTATACTCTAGACTTGAGAACATTATTGTAGAAAATCTTTCATTAGTTAATTTTATACTATTCTTAAAATTCAGATATACTATTATCTTCTGTTTTAGGGTTATCTACATCTTTCTACTTTTTCAATATGCATTATATTTCTGTTTAATAAATAAATAAATATGTAATTAAATATGTAATTACTGTAAAAATCTTGTTTTGTTCTCTCAGGAAACCAGGACAACATCCATATTAATTGGCAACATGATTTTTCAGATTCTCTTTGCCCCTAAAAAAGCAGAGGAAATGAGATGGCAATGCAGTAATGATATTCTATGGAGTATCTTTGGTATTTCCTAAATCTGCTATCTTGAAGAAAAAGTCTCTATTAAGTGGCCCTAGCAACAAACGGAGACTTGAGGAACTCTCGATCAGATGGGAGTTGGAATGTTAGCCTGATGTCTGCTTTAAATGACTGAAATATCACTTTTTGTCTAAAGGGAGAATTCTAGATTAACAGATAATGCCTCTTTCCTAAATTACCACTTCTAGGAAACCCAACTGAAAAGAAAATAAATAATTTCAAGCCATTTGTTCATTAGCTGATTTTTTAATTTTAAACTGTTTTTGACTTATTTGCAATAATAAAGGGTATTCTCTCTCTCTCTTTTTTTTTTTTTTTTAACTCAACATGTTTGAAATATGGCTTTTCACAAGCTCTCCGTAGCAAATAATCTTTCAAGAATGTGAAATTCAGTCTCTGGTATGAAATCTCATAGCTCATGAGGCAGTTCCTCTATTATTAGCACTACTATTAGTTGGTATCATAGATTTTAAAGAAATATTGCCTTATGGTAGGCTGATGGCATGCACTTATAAAATGCATAGAGAATAAGAATAAAAAGCACTGGAGCATATTTTTTTTCCCCTTTTTCCCCCATTCTCTAAAACTTTCTGAAACATGTAAGTGTTATATGAAGCTCTCTTAGATTCAGTAATCAAAATCTGCTAAGCTTCTTTCTAAAAGGAGGAAATATTAAGGTAGGAGTATTAATTTGTTTGTTTGGTTTTTGTAGATGTAGTGTTGGGGGGGTTTGTGCATGAGAGGTTGTGGGGTCATAAAAACAATCATGAAAAGGCTGGCCCACATTTTATGTTTGGATTCATTTAAAATAAATCTATTTGCCTGAACAAAAATGGCTTCCCAATGATCTTTTCTCATATACTGCAGAGGGAAAATGGCAAAGACAATAAGAGAAAATGAAGCCAAAAACTCCAACACGGTTAGTTTCAACTTACTAATCACTTCAACAAACATTTTTCAACTGAATTTCCACATGTAAACTTGGTTCTCTTAATATACTCGTATGATGGCCTGATTAAATGAATCCATTTTGGTAGATAAACTTGACTTCATTGTTACATGAACAGTTGTTTGAGACAATGATATCTTTAAAATTAAAAAAAAAGAAAAAAGATGCAGGGTTTTTTTCAGTGCTTGTAGATGCAAATGCTGCCAAAATTGTCTGCAGGGCCCATGCTGCCTTTCAGCTAGATGTTTCCTTGGCAGCAAAGCCGATGTAACAGACAATGTGAACTTTCCTCATTTATTTCCATGCAAAGTCAGCCAGATCTGCTTTAACACTTTTCATTAGCAGTTTAAGATGGGCTGGCGGATCGCAAACCGAGGCAGATGGCAAACGCAAGCAAGCAAATTCTGCTGCCCTGGTATGTGGGAAATAACCTCCAATTGCAGTTTGAATGGATAGCTGAGCTTGCAACTTCCCTAACTACTCCACAAAGGATTGCAATGATCTGTGCTTACCTACACCATGATGGAAGCAATATGCACTTGGTGTCTCGAGCTGTGCTGCCTTTTTGGTTTGTAGCCTGCATCAGGACTGTCTCTAGCAATTATGCTGCACTCTAAATATCACCTTGCTTCTATAGACATGAAAAGCATGATGTAAGATGTGCATCTTGGTCTACAATCCCACTGCTTTAATTAAGAATATCACAAAGTCAATTCTTTTAAGATATTCCTCAGCCTCTCTTTCAGTTTCCATAACAGGGCACATAGAAATGCTAGGCCAAGAAGGAAGCTGAGAGTAAGATATTTCATGCCGAGAGCCCCTGGGATGTATTAAAAGCATCTAGTCAAACACACCAGTTGACTGCCAGTTTTAAACAGATTTCCCTTTTAAAAGCATGCAAATGAAGTGCTTTCCTCAAAGGCAAAAAGGTGTTCCACAAAAGAAAAATCCTCCCCCAAATTATAAAAAGGAGGTGAGTACTTTGCCAAGTTACCACTTTCCATCATCTGACTTCCAGCCAGTAGATGGGGTCCAGCAGACAGATCCTCTTCTATCTGCATAGTTCTATGTCCAATGACTGAGTCCTCAAAAGCAGCCAGGGCCATTTATGATTTTTTAATAATTTCCCATCTCTTCAAAAGCTGAAAGGGACCTTTCTGTTCTCCAGTGCAGCTTTGCATACTATGATAATAATTTCAAAGATACTTTTTATGAATCAGATGATGGATATCTGAGAGATATGGGACAGGTGCACATCAGCAAGTATAATCCAGGAAGGTTTGGAAAGTTTGAGGACAGAGGATGTTCTATCAGCACAAAATGCACTCACTGATAAAGGAAAGACTGGTTTCTCTTTAAATACTGAAAATGTTGTGGTTCAGTGACAGAAAGTATTATTTGTGTTAACTGATTTCTGAATTAAATTTGATTTCAGGAGAAATGATGAAATTAAATGAATCAATTGTTATTCAATATGCCTGCAACTTGCAGAGCTCCTTGAAATATTATCCTGGCATCTTCATCACTGTGTAAGTTATAAATGCAATAGTTTCGTTTTGTCGTCTTTTATAATATTGTTAATTCTCTCACTTTGCATTCAAATAGTTTCAATTTAAAATGGAAGTTTTACTTCCTTAACCTTATGATTGTATATAAACAAGGCTGCAATTCAACAGTCTCAGTCTCTTTATTCTGTAAACAAGATATGACAGAGGCCCCTAAAATATGAATGGAATAGATAAAATTATTAGAAAATTACTTCCTTACAATATGGGCATCCATCTGTCTTAAAAAAAAGAAAAAAAAACAGAAAGAAGAAGTCTTTCATGTCTGCTTAAACCACAGGACATATTGTCATAGGATGTTGTGGATACCAAATGCTTACGTGAGTTCAAAAAGAGATTACACCGATTAATGAAAGGAAATCCCTCATAGGCTACTAAACACAAAAATATGGCCTGTGCCTCAGAAATTCAATGAGCCACAGATTACTGGAAGCTAAGAGGGAATATGCTGGGGTTTTACTGCCATATGTTTATCCTGGTCTTATTCTCTTCTTTAGGTATCTGTTAATAGCTATTAACTGGAGATAGGATATTTTGTAGGATAACCTTTGATCTGAACCTGCTTTTGCAATTTTCTATTTACAAGCACATACACAAGTACTATAAAATAAAAATTCATATAAGATATTAATCTTCCACATAGTTATCCTAGTGCAGAACTAGAAAATAAGCATGTGACAACTGGAAGGTCATACTGCTTGGTTACAGATCAAATTTGATGTTGATAATTGCTTATTAAAAAACATACATAATCAATTAAGACCACTATGCTTTTTGAAATTAAAGCCATGTTAACATTGTCATACAGAGCTTCCTTTGATCTGAAATGCTTTATACCAAGCCACAGCATGAGCACTGTTCAAGACACAGAGCTCCCTTAGGAGATGGTTTTCACAACGCCACTGGTTCACATTTCCAACAGCATATATCTCCTGCACTGTGTCAACCACACTGGCAGCCAAAATAAATTTACTACAAGTTGATCTATGCAGTTCAGAGATCAGGATTTTCATAAATTTTTCTTGGCTGCCAGCACAGTGCCCACAGCAGAATCTACGCACTAACTGGAGTCCAAGTATATTACACAAGACACTGTATTTGCATCAGCTCCAAGAAGCTTTTACTTGGCAACCTACAAACAGCATGGTACAAAGTGACAGGTTTCTTTGCTTGTTTTCTAGTTATTGCCCAAAAACTTCAATAATTTTTTGAATGCTGGAGAATTAACAAAAAAATTAACAAAACTGAATTCTTGAATTTTTGTTTTCCCAAAGACGGAGCTTTATGCATATACAAGTTACAAATATCCCACATGTATGTAAGTACTTAGCAGTAATATTCTCTTTACATGTCACTGTACACTAAAACCATACATTACTTCTGTAAGGGAATTCCACTTGTTATTATTTATCATATGTTATTTGATGGAAGAACTATTTTCTGCAGAATTTCAGTATGGTACACTATCTACCTTGGTAAATTTGCTACAGAGGTAAAAAACAATGTATTTTAGTTTGACTTGTATTTCTCTTGCTGATATGAAGATAACAGTATCAAATTACCACTACTGATTTACTGTGTTTATCTACACTTAGTTTTTGCCAAATATTTTCTGCTGATGGAAGACACAGTTCTGTGGTCACATTTTATCCAGTAATTGGTACATTACATATCATGTCTAATGTGCTTGAAAACTAAGCTCCCAAGAAATCCTTGTTTTCCCCAAGTACTTCTTCTAAATTTTGCCCTTTTTTAAAAATCTGCACTTGTGCAAGTAGGTCAATCTTAAATTAATCTAGTTAAAAGTAGTGCACTCTCAATTTAAACTGGTTTAACACTCCCTTAAATAGGTTTAGATGTATTCAGTAACTTCCCAGGAAAAAAAAAAAAAAAAAAAAAAAAAAAAAAAAAAAAACAACAACAAAACAAACTGCTTTTAAAAAAAGGTTTAAACTAACTTAAGTACATGTAGACAGACAAATGTGAAATCAACTTTGATAAACCAGTGCAATAAATCTAATAAGAAGCCCCTTTCAGTTCTGGTACAAGAAAGACAGGATTTTTCTTAAAGCTACTAGAAAATTTACAGAGACAGTACCTATCTGAGATGCTCCCTGGCAGTGACTTTGAATTTCATCACAGTCATTTGAAATATTGCCATTGAAGAAAATACTTTGAAAAAGATTTTTGTTGAGGGTTTTGACAGTACAATATATCCAAAGTACTGCCACTACTAGGAAGGAGTCATTGTCCCTTTCTGGATTTAGATACATCATTCATTGTCCATAAATTTTTAATTTAAAAACAATGAGGAGATATATATCACCTAAATGGATTGGAGTCATAGGAACAAGAAAATCTCTCCCTAGTCTCAAGACTGGTATAGTAAGATTTCTTCCTCTTTTTTCTTCACTTTTTTTTTTTTTTTTTTTGTTTGTTTAGTTTTGTACACAGTTCCTGAGTTCAAAAGAAAATAAGTATTTAATATTTTTTCTTACTAAGTGCTGATTTTTCAGATATCTATTTATGCAAGATGAATTCCATTTCCTGTTTATCCCTTTACCTTTGTACATCTTTAAGTGCTCATATTGTGAAACATTTTCCTGTAAAATCCTATCCATTTTGATTTGCTGTTCCTGAACAGTGTTTCTTCTGCTGTATTTGCCAAGCGCTACCAGAATAACCTGAGTTTTGATTGAGACTGCCTAGGAGCACAAGATACTTCGTAATGTGAATGAAGAATCCATCCTGTTCCAAATAATTTAAAAAGCTAAGGCTCTTATGTCACCTGAAGTCTAGATAGGCAGATCATAAAGGAAATGGAGCCTACTGTAAGTGAAACAGCCTACTCTCATGGGAACTTGAAAAGTAGTTGTGCTAAATGGGAAACTAGAAAATGAGAGCTGACTGAAGGAAGACTACAGTCCAATACACGCACTTTGTATAAAGTGTTGAAAGAATAGTGTACCCTTTCCTTATTCAAAATAAAAATTAAAAAAGAAAATAAATGTGCACCATATTTTATATTCCAGGATTGCCCTCATTCCCTGACAAAAGAAATTTTGTCCTTGTTTCCACTGCTTCCCTGTGATGCTAAGTCTATTGTCCTTCTTTCTGGCAATATTTCTAATATCACCTGCAGCAACGTGGATGGAAATTCAGAGAAAACACCTCCACAGCTCAGCTGGAGTTGAGGTACCAGCTGTATTCTGCTTACAGGGTATTATGAAAGCAAAGAAATATATCCTTGTAGAAAGCCTGCAAGTGTAAAATTGTATGATATGACAGGAGTTTTTTCCTGAGTGACAGACCCATTTGTCTTTACTCCTACAAAAGCCTCATTCATTCTTCAGGATGAGGGAGGAGTCAAAGCACAAATCTCTTCACAGAACACGATTGATAAGAACATAGCATTGAAGTGAGAACAAAGGAAAGCAGCAATGAGCTGTGGAGGTGATGCATTTCTATTGCAACTGTCCTTGGAGTCTAGAGTATGATTAAACAAAAGAAAAATACAAGAAGATTGACCAAATGTAATAAGAAAAAAAAAACCAAAAAAACCACCAAATCAACCAAAAACCTGAAGTATGAAGACACTGCAATTAAGTAGTCAGAATAAATTGCTATAGTAATTAACTATACTCAGAATACTGATGTTGTATATGATTCCTTATTTGAAATGAAAATTACTTTAAAAAAGACAACAGTTTATGAAAGCATTTCATTAAGTTGCCTGTCTTTTCTGAGGTAGATGGCATATAAACTATTTACATCAGAACAGTAGAAGGTGAAGAATGTGACTAGGACTTTTTAAAAAGACTTTATTTTTGCATTCTTGCTGCTAAGTAAACAAGTTGCTTTGTGTTTTTGAATCTCTCTGGGATACTGGAATAGGAATCAGAGAAAATCAGCCTCTTGGGGTGAGAGTTACTTTAAAAATAAAAATAAATCATCAAATCTTTTCCCCATTCTACCAGATTTCAAATAATACTACAAGAAGGCAGCTATTGGACTATTGGAGCAATGAATCTTAAAATTGACACCCGCCTGGGAAAAATGACTCATCACTAAGATCACATATATATTTTTCAACCTTCTGCTTTTCAGTGTTCTGAGACTCAGCTCACAATGATAGGAAGCCTAAGAGAGCTGTAAGTCTTTCTTTCCTGTCAATCCCAAATAGCATGCTCATCTTCTTTTTCCCCCTGGAAATTTTTCCCAGGCACAAAAAAAAACCAAAACAAAACAAAACAAAACAAAACAAAAAAGCCCCAAAAACAAACAAACAAACAAACCCAGACCAAACAAAACAACACCAACACAAAACAAACAAACAAAAAAAAAAACAAAAACAAAAAAAAAAACCAAACCAAACACCAAACAAAACAAGAAAAAACCCCAAAACCTGCACGATACTCCAGAATTCCTAAACACAAGCTAATCAGTAAGACAATGAGGAAACCTGGCCTACCTGATAGCTAAAAGCCACCAATCAGACAAACATGTGCCCTGCATTTTCAGATTAAATGAACATATATTGATGTTTCTAGGGTTACAGTGAAAAGGGAGTTTTCTCTGGACAACAACTATGACCTACGATCCATGGTTCCCACCATATCAACAACAAAACTAACAGTTGCCAAAGTTCTTCAGAGAACTTGCATTGGTAAGATATTTTTATTAATTATCTTCAATTTTTTACTCTGAATATTCCATTTTATCAGAAATATGTGTCCCTCAGAAAAGTATATATGGGCACACCAAAGTACGTAAGTTATTACATTTGCAGAAAAAAATTCCAATGATAACTCTTAAACCTTTGTGATATAGATAACAAACCTTTTTATTATGAAAGTTCAAGGTTCTAAGATACATAAAGCACAGTTTTAGTGATATCATCAATTTACTTTTCCTTGGTTTTTTTCATCAAAATATATTAAAATTCATGAATATAAGCAATAGCTTTTGAAAACTGCTCTAAAAAAGACAAACCTCAAAAGCCCTATAAAGAAATGAGTGCTATTTGGCAATATGAGAATTATTTAAGTTAAAGAAGACAGTCAGAAGTTTGTTCACTTTCATACAAGGTGTGGAACTGCTCCAAAAGGGTTATCCCAATTAAACTGGCATCCTGACTTCAATTTGCACATGCCTGTAGATTTTGCTGAGTGCTTCAAGCAATAGCTCCAAAACCACTGAACATTATGTGCAGTGTTGGTCTCCAACCAAAATAAAAACCAGACACATAAAATCACCTTCATTTACCCTCACAATGCTGTGACTGACTATGTACCTGAACTGCACCTACAGAGGACTCCCACCAGTGCCCCTTTGAGCTAAACATGTGAAGAAAGCAAATATGAGCTGTGCAATACCAGAGTTTTTGCTCCAGTAAGAATCTAGGGCTTGTTTCACAAAAATTAAGTGTCTTGAACCCATTGCACAACTGAAGGCTTTTACAGTGCCTTATACAGCTCTTGCTTCAACTGACTCTGGCGCAGCACAAGTATTGCACCAATGGAATAGTCACAACACCGTATTTATACTCCTAAAATGCTAAATTAAAATTTTGTTGCAGACCCCAGGCTACAAATACTGCTACATAAAATGCTCTGAATTTTACTTGGAGGATCTCAGGTAAGAAGGGGAAAGAAAAGGAATTAGATAAAGCCTCTTATCATTCACAAATTCAGTGTAACATTGAAATACAACAGCTCTCCACTTCTTGCCATCTCTATCATCTTTTGTATATGCCAGAAACATCCTACTTGTGCATCTCTGAAGAGATGTCTCAAATTTCATGTAACTGGCTTAGAGGGATCTACCAGGAGAAGTAAAGCTGCTTGGAAACAAAACCTATCACAGCATCAAACACAGAATATCTCTACAGAAAATCTCTTCTTTGATACTGTCTTGCAGAGATGCAAAGTTAGACTTAGCTTTTAATTAGCATTCCCAGATAATGGCAGTAATTTAGTCACAGTACCTTAGAGCTTGGCAATGGCCAGATTTTAGTTATGAAGAATAAAGGCTATATTTAGTCTTTATTTGGTAAATGTTAGGTGTGTAACTGCACTGTGCAGTCATTTATTTGACTATGGGGAATGTACTACTTAATTAAATTGGACGTGTTAAAATCAAAAATTTCAAAAGACATTCAAAAATTTTTAGGAAACACCAATTCTGCTCTTGGAATGGCATCTTTAAGATTTGCCTTTAAATGCTGTCACTGCATCATCATAGATGCAAACTGAAGACTAGGTTTTATGTCCAAAAGTATCCACAGAATTGGTGGATAGCTGAAGTAGTTCTTGTATCACGGCTAAATATTCCACATTTCCCCTAAACCCAAATAAGTTTGACATGTTAAAAAATGCAAAACCAAAGTAGTTTAGATAAATATTCACCAGTACAATGTTTGAATGATCATGAAGTTCCCTAATAAGGATTCAATGTTTTTTCAAGCAAAACATGTTTTCATACTGTATTACATTAAGACAGATACTTTTCTGCCTTGGATTCAAAGACCATGATCAACCAAATAAAATTCTGAAGTAATGTTAGCCAAGGAAAGAAAACCATGTGACTTTAGGAACAGGGGAACACAGAAGTAGTTCTGTTAGCTGAAAATTCATGCTACTTATCTATTTTGTTTAAAATTAAATCTTGTCTTACCATCATGATTGGGATTTCCCAAAGTCCATGGCTCATCTGAGTCAAAATGAGTGTCTCCCCCAATTCCTGGGCCAGGAAAATATGCATGAGCTAAAAATCCTCCCTCCCCATCAAAGGGAGAACTGTCTCCATGAAAACCTGATGCAAAAATGATTGTAATATCCACATCTCTCTTGCCATTTTCTAATTCAATGTAAGGAACTTCTTCAAATGTTAGAGGAGTTACATTCTGCCACACATCGAAGGCACGGCGAATGGCTTTACGAGTTTCAGCATCACCTACTTTTGGAGTGACGTTCTTTATGCTGAAAGAAACAGAGAAACATTACATAGATTAACTTTAACAGATTGGTAAGTGACACTGCTAATAACCATTTTCCCCTAATTATTATAAGCTCTGTGCTTTTAATAAAACATGCTAGTCTGGCATTATGTACTTTAGGAAGAGTATTTTTAAACAAGCTTGTGCAAAATTATGGTGTCAATCTGTATAGCTCTTTAAACTAGAACTTATTATGTTAGCTGGCTTTCTCCCAGCGGTACAAAAAAACTTATCTTTAGAAGATTTAAAATATATTAAAATGAAAAATTCCTAACAGTGGGATAACCAGATTAATCAACCACTGACTGTTTACCTCCTGGACCACAGTTAGAATCCATCACAGCTAAAGAATGTCATGTTCTTTCTGATCAAAATAAAAATGTTTTCAGTTAATTTTTACTTATTAGTGTGTTCATTAACAAAAGCAGAACTCCATACTGTGACCACCAACCAGTATTCATAAAGCCTTGCTGCATTTGCAACTGGATAAATTCATTATCAGAAACAAAGCCTTTTGACTTCAGTACAGGCTAAGATGTCCTTTAATGATCTGATTACATCTGTGAATCTGTAACACTGTAGAATCCATCAGAGAAATCATTTTATAGAAGACAATTTTGTGCTAACTTAAGAATATGTATTAAAGAGAAATTTCAGTCTCCAATACTTCTTCAAGTTGTATACACATGAAAATGCAAAAAAATATCAGAATTGAAGTTTACTCTCATAGTTAGTACATCATAGTGAAATTATCTTTAAAAAAACCCTTTATTTTCATTATTGAATTCAATAAATGAATGTCAACAATCAATTTCAGACCTATCCAATTTTCTGCATCATTTCCACTTGATTCATATCGGCAGCAAAAACTCTTTTAGGTTTGTGTCTGCTCTGAAAAGGCTGCAATCAGATTCCCTTTGTTCATTTGACATGTGCTTGACTGAATGTCCAGCACAAATTTCAGAAATTGCGTAGTTCTAGAGTATATGTAGTATTTTTGCCAGTTTACACAGCATGGCACATTAAAGGAGAACAAATATACTTTCATGAATAAATCTTGAATGATTGGTTTGTTTGGTACATTAAATTTGCTTGATTATATGGTATTTATGCTTATATAAATGGAAACAAATCTTTCAAGTGTAATTTTATATATTTTACTTCATATACACATTTTGTTCATAGCTTTATGTAGAAAACATAAAGTTACATATTTGGACTTCCACTCAAAAAGACTTTAATGTATTGAGTCCAATAGTGCTGTCTAACCAGAGCATAATTTTTTAGCTGGTATGTATGTTCCAAAGAGATATTAACAGAAATTATAAGATTATACATTGGAGAGAATCCACTGATTTCCTTGATATTTTTTTCCAAAGGTGGTTTAACCAATCAATTCATACTTGTGACTATTCTATTATTTGCCTGGCTTGTATTGTTGGTTCTCGTTCTGTTTTTCTCTCTCACATACATGAGCTTCAAAATTTTTCCCCCTATACATAAGGACATTTAAAAGACATTTCTGCACTGCAAAGTCATTATCTTTTTGTTCTCTCTAATAAATCAAAAATTTTAACTCTTTAAATCTCTGGTTATAAGACATTTTCTCCAGTCTATTGAATATTTTCTGTGATTTTTATTCAACTCAACCAAATTTTTAATGCTCTTTTAAAACTGGCTCTGTCAGAACTATAAAGTACTGCAGTACTGGTCTTGCTGTCAGAGAGAAAATATCCTCTGACCTGTAGGCATGACCTTACTCTACATGATGTAAATGTCATGGGATTTAAAGTGCTTCCTATGATGCCCCTTCATAATTATTTGCTCATCAGTAATTTTATGTGTTGCATTGCATTTTCTGTGATTAAAAAAATATTGGACACATTGTACCAACAATCAGCCCTTGCAGAACCCCTCTCTGAAAGCTCCTGCCTTTGAGAATTAGGGTTTTTTGAGATGTTTTAATTAGCAAGTTCATAAACTGGTGTCTGTGCCTCCTGAGAAAGTTCAGCATTTTGGAACTTGTCCTGTGACATGAAATCAAAACCACATCACAATGGCACACTTATACTGCCACTACCAAAAACTTCACTGTTGCTGTGCTAAGAATATCCCTTACAAAGCTGGCAGATGTGCTCTCAGTCAATCCTGCTGTGAGCTCCCTAAGCACCTGTATTGCCTGAAGCAGAGCTCTTTGAAGGATTAGAGCCTCTCTTATTTGCCATGTATAAGAAACGTGGCAAATGAATCAACAGGCTCCCATAGAAAATTGAGCATGTCTAGAAAAACTGAAATATTGATATAGAAAAAGTTCATCTGAAATATACAGCTTGGGCTTTGGTTTTTTTTTTAAATCTATTTATTTGTTTGGTTTGGTTTTTTGTTTTGTATTTAGGAATCTTAGTAATTGGTCAAAGTCCCACTTTCGTATTAAGTAAACAGAAAAAGGGTCTTCTGCTATTATATGTGAAATGAGAAAATGGATAAAAATGAATTGGAATTTTGTATTGGTGGTAAATTGAGTAATTAATTAGTCTGAAAGGATTTTACTCAAACGTCAAAACTTATCATTTTACATTTTCTTGCTTTTCCAGCACATTGAATTATGTTTTAATCAGATTACAAATGAGGAATTGAGCCATTGGGCTAGTTTCACACTTGCAAGCTAGAGTAGACTACCTTTGATATCAAATATTTTCCATGGGATTCAGCTATTGACGTATTTTTGAAATAGCATTCTACATCTCCAGATTTTCTGGAAAGTAATTATTTTTTTCAAAGCATACTTTCTGTATTAAAACCAGAGAGGTTTCTGGCTTCCAAACCAACATTCTGGAGTGGGCAAGATTATACTAAAAAGTGTAGCTTGAAAGAGATTACATAAATCAGCAGTTATTTCTATACAAGAGTATTTACAGAAAACAACTGTCCACTTTTAATGTGTTAAACAAAATCCAGGTTCACTCCTAAAAGAGCAACACAAACACTGAAATTGTCTTGCTGGGAACATTTTTAAAATAATTCACCAATGCAGAGATATCTGAAACCCAAGTTATGTTACATTTCTTTCATGTTGTTTATCATACAACCTCCAAGGGTGGAGTACAGTAAAATCAATCCATAAAGACAGTCTGTCAATTACCAGAGATACTAGGATTCATTCTTCAGTTTGCAATAGTAAATAAAGTCTCATATGAACCCTTTCCTATTACATTTAGATCTACATCTTGAATCCAGCAATCACCTGAAATAGTAGTAACTCTCACAGGAGTAAAAAAAAACAAACAAACAAACAAACAAACAAACAAACAACAAAAAAAAAACAAAAAAACCAAAACAACAAAAACAAAAAAACCACGAGAAGAATTGGACATCTTACACTCAACATGTCCAGATAATGGAACTTAAATAGAAGTAAGTGTAGGACGTGACAACTCAGAACCTCTCTTATTGCAAGGTGAAAGCATAGCAAGACAAAGCCCTTCATAATAAAAATCCATCTTTTTTCTAAGTATTGCCTTCCTAGCCTCAATGTCTAGTGATCATTTCATGGCAAAGTTCAAATGAGAGAAAGATCCAAAACTGACCTTAACCAGACTGGCAGTGCAAATTTATAAAGAGATTGAAGATACTGTAATTATGAAACAAAAGGCAATTTATAAGATGAAACATTTATCTTCATGCCATTTTTTATGAACTAATAAATTGAGTGATACTTTTTATAAATTTTGAGAGCTGTTATTTTTAGACAACCACAGCCATGTATCAATTGATTATGCTTTTTTTGTGGTTATTATTGCTGGTTTTGTATGATTTTCAAACTGATAGTTGCTTCAAGCATTATAACTTTAAAATACATGTCTTCCACAAGAACAATTAGATTTTGTCAGATATGCACTTTTCACGTTCATGTACTATTTCTACAGCTGCCTGAGGAGTCCTGTTTTGAAAGTGTTATTCTAGAATCCTGAGTCCTATTGATTTCAGAAAAGCTTTGGGTTTTCCTTCCCTTCCCACTCCTTTCCCAGAATATCCTAAAAGAAAAATTATATGTGTTTCACTGACATATTTTTGGCTGCATCAGCTTCCGGAGCCTTGCAAGATTGTCAGGATATACCTCACTTGACTGTGTAAAAGCAGCAATCTGAAATTTAAATAGATGAAAGAGCAGGAATTTCAACTGAGTGGGTAAAAAGATGCAGTCAATAATCTGTTTGAAGTAAGCTAGTTAAGATCTGTGCTTGATATGAAACTGTTCAAGTAAAATGAATTGATACATATATTAAATTTGAATAAGTTGTTGACACAACCTTTTTTATTGTCATTGATGTAAATCAAACCTAAACTGAATCAAAACTTTGGGGGTCTGTTTGTTGTTTTCATGGTTTTTTGGGTTGGTTGGGTTTTTGTCGTTTGGTTGGTTGGTTGCTTGGTTTTTAATCACACTATAGCTTTTATTGAAAGTAATAAATTACCTCTGGCCAAAAACATATTTCATTTTGCACCATAATTTCTCTAGAAATTGGTTTCTGTGAAGTTGCTTCACTAATCTCTCACTCATGTGAGGTTTTTTAGCTTCAGCTTTTTTCCAGTTTCAGTTTGCTGACTCTTTGTAGCTATAGACTAAGAGTGCTATCTTGGCTCATATAGCTCTTGCTCACGTTGATTAAACCTAAACCAGAACTATTACTTTTGATTTTCTGTGGGTTTGATTTTCAACCTACTGCTGTGATGATTGAAGGAATTTATAATTATCTTGCTTCTTCATTTTCATGGATAACATTCTCCTCAACATTCATTAAAAGAAGATGAAATGCGAAAGGGATGAGATTTGCGAGACAAAAACCCAAGATTAGCAAAATACTTGACAGATAAATGATTTTATGGGAAAGCTATTTTAAGAAATCTGATGTCATAATATGCTACTAGGTAATCTAAAATCAATAAAATGCAACATAAACATGGAATGTGTTCTAAATATTACTTTTTATTAATACATTCACAGGGTTTTTTTTGCTACTATGAATCAACAGTATTTTCAAAGTTTTTTCTTAATCCAGTATTTCCTTATACTTTTTAGGGTGGATTTCAAATATCCAAGAAAAAAATTTCTCTCCATATTCTAGACAATAAGGACCATTCAGACTATAGAAATTGCATAGTCTATTGCTAACAAGCCAAATAAGACTTTTCATTGCATACTGAAGCTCCCAGCTAGCATTCATTCATTTATCTGAACAGCATAAAGTTAGACCCATTCAAATCTTTCATCTTCTTTCAGAAATCTAGGTTATATCTAACTTGTAAAAGGAAAATGACAATTATCTGGGGCTTGATCCATTGTCCACGGAAGTCAAGAAAAAGATGAAATTATTTATAGTGGGTTCGGGATGAAGCTATTGACTATCTACAGCTAAGTTCTGATTGATTGAATTTGGGTTTTTTTCCTACTTAAGCAAGAAAAAATAAATCAGAGTAGCTTTTCGATTACTATTTTATTTTAAATCATTACAAGTTCTAAGTCATGGTTATAAATCAAGGCAAATATTTTAATTTTACAGAACATTCTCCAATTTTACTTGCAAAAGTATTTTGCAGATAAAATAATCTGGGCAATTGAGAAATGACTGACTGCTGGAGTTCAGATTATGAAGAGTATGCACAGAGTTCCAATGAGGAGGGCTTCATATTCAATGATTCTCTGTCTAAAATGGACACATAAACATTTATATTCCTTTTTTACAAAACTGATAACTTTATTGATTCACATTATTGCTCCTTCTTTAAAGTATTGGATTATTTACTTTCCTAGCAAAAGAGAAGGTGATTTTATTTTTGAGAATCGTATGTGCCTTCATAAATACACCCTTAAAATTTTTTATAAAAATTTAATTTTTAAAAATCCATTCATAGCTTTCTTAAATTTCTTCTCTGATTCTGTACAGTGTTCAGAGATTGTTGTGTCACCTGACACAGCCTAAAATAATAAGGAAAGATGAAGACTGTATCATTAAGATCTCTGTAGCTTTTTCTGTAAAGGGTTCGTAATTCTCTTGTACTCTAGATGTTCTCTTTCACCCCTATACCCTTCTGGCTGGAAAAAAGTTTCAAATACTTACTTTCTGTTTCTCTCTTTGTAAAAGGCATATTAGTCTATAACATATGCACTAATAATGTTCACAAGATTTTTCAGCATGAACTATACCAGGCAGAAAAATACTGTAAATTTCATCGGAAACAGAAATTCTAACAAACATCACACATCAGTTCAAATTAGAAGAAAGCTGCATTCCCTGAGGGACAGCAAGCATAATTAATGCACATTCCGTGCTGATGTTCCCAATACTGGAAATCTGTATTGTGGTTCTGTCTGTAAACACATTGCATTCTAAGAAAAAATATCACTTAAATCCAAAATTTAATATGTTGCCAAAGAACATAATAAATGTTCAAAATGTATTATGGAGAAAAATACATTATTAATGTAACTTCTAATTATAATTGTAGTTTTAAGTCGTTTCTTTGAAACTTCATCTTGAAATTTTGCAGAACTGTTTCAGGTGGAAAAATTACACATTGATAATATGGAAAAGTTCCAGGGCAAGGAAGGGTTGGGAGCTTGCTTTTTGGAATATTTGTTATGGGGTTTTGGTTTTGGTTTCCAAAAAACTGTAAGCTGTAGCATGCACCGAAATGAAGGAGAAATTGCTCTTTCTGTGGAAGAATTAGTAAACTGGCTTAGCATGCACACTTCAGACAGCAAGGTTCAACTGGCCAGGAAGGCACAGAATGCAGCTGGAAACCTGCAGGTTATAAAGAGACTGAGGAGTGGCACACAGAAAAATGGAACACATAAATGATGCTAGAGATATGATTAAAATTTTAGGAAACAAAGCAGGTTAAAATGCCATTCATTTAACATGTAATAAGCATGTAAGCAGGGAATTGGTGAAAAGCGTGAAAAGAATCTTAGTTCTTTTTTTTTTTTTTTTTTTTTGGTCTTTACTTGCTTTGGGTTATTTTTTAATTCAAAAAGATAATATAACATCTTTTTTTTTCCTTCTAATCAAATTTAGGGTTTCTATTTTAAATGTCTTTTGTGCTGTAATTCACTGCAAAAAATATTACAGACTTATTCACTTCAAAGCCCTGTTTCACTGGAGGTCTTGTCAAAGTGAGAGAGAGAACATTTTTGAAGAGGAGAGGCAGGAGATAAAGAACTGCTATAAATTCTTCAAAGTGAGAAAGATTACTAGACAGTTGTCACTTAGTTTAATACTGGACACCTTCATTTGTTATTTGGATTGATGCCTTGGACGACAGTCCAAAAGGTATACAACTGGTAGGATTTAGACTGTTGTAAAAAATCCTGTAATGAAATAGGAAATCAGACACTCAGAGTGGTAGAAAACCACACATATGAACAGATGACTACTCATGCCTCCTAAGTGTGCACACACTGCATTTAAATTCTAAAATGCAAATAGATGTAAAGCACTGTAGGTGGGCATTTTTATTCTAACTAACTATAAATTACATTTACATTAACAATAAAGGACTTCAGCCAATGCAATATACCAACCCCAAGGCAGTCAGCTGTCTACTGCTTGATGTTATATCAGAATGTAATGTCTTAAACTAGAATTGTCTAATTCAGTTATAAACCACAGTAGTGACACAGAGTTACTAATGAAACTATATCTTCACCAGGGTATGAGGAACAGTCTATATGCCAATTAGGGCTTATGAACTTTAAATTTAATACTTTATGGGTTCATGAATAATGGCACCAGTTAATGAATTTGAAAACTATTTTATCCCTCAGAACTTACCCCTGTTAGATATTACAGGAATCCATGATGAGGCTGTGTAAACTTTCCCACAGTTTGTATTGGAATCCTTGGTTTGCTGACAGATTATGGATTTTATATTATATACATGATGACACTTTCTCTGGTTGACAGAGCTCTAGTGAGTACATCATGAAAGTTTCCATCTAACTTTCCCTTCAAGGCCTCAGTTTTGACAGCAGGCACACTGTGCTACTACACGGCAGACTCAGGAGTCATACAGATGTACTGCCCTGCACACACTCCTATACCCATCATCAACTAGACTGGAAATGGTTGGGTCAGTGACTCATCAAATTATAATCAAATAAATTTGTACTTTGAACAGACCCATAGGCATATATATTTTGCAGAGACTGACTCCTTTCAATATCCTATTTTACATATTTAAATTAGAAATCCGAGTTTCATTACAGCACTCCTAGATTCAAAGCATTATTCCCTGAGAAGTTGCCAAGTTGAAAGGTAATCTTAAGGAAATACTGGGTGTTAAATTGATGCTGTAAGCTTCTGAAAATTTACTGGCTTCTAAATACATGCAATTCTAATCCAAAAAAACAACTTGGTTCTTATGCAGCACATACATACTTATAGGAGGTATCCATTGTAGCACTTCTATATCATACAGTAATAATAAACTTCTCAAAGTATTGAAAAACATTCAGGAATTTATATTGACTTTAAATTAAAAGTCATCACTATTAGTGACATTTGTATACCTATTGGAATATCTTTTGTACCTGTAAGTGATATGTTTGTGTTGCCATTTCTGTCCTGTTAACGCGTAGCGTTTTCGACGAATGTTGAATTTGGAGCTACCTCTTGTTTGGTCAGGCACACCACATCGAGGTTTCTTCATCCAGCTGCAAGAAACAGCACCACACAGTTAAAGCAACATGGAAGAAAAATCATAACCACTGCATCCCTAATAAAAACATGTAATTATCTGTAGATGCAATTTTATAGAACATATAAACTAATAAATACAACAGACTGCTGGCATTCTTTTAATTCAATATACTGAAATTGCTACCTTTTTGATACTATCAAGTTCTTCTATCTTGCTCTTTTTCCACACAATGAGAAGTATCTCATTGCAACTGTAAGCTCCTAATGGAGATATTTAACTCAGGAATTATTGCTTAAGAATATTTAATGTTCTGCAAAATCAAGCTGAAAAATCTAAATCACATACAATAAAAATGATCATTGCAGCAGCACCAAATTTCCCAGAGAAGGGCTGTAATTCTACAGTGCTCTGCAATATTTAATTGTTTTCCAGTATTTAAAAAAATTAAACATGCCAGCATTCAAAACATATTATAATTAAGATGATATCTAATTCAAAATTATAATTTCCACAGCAGTATCCTTGAACTGTTTCTCACTTGTAGTGTTAGGCACTATTTAGTTCAAAGAAAACACAGCTAAAGTTATTATTTATATGAGTTGAATGGCTGCAGGGCAATTTACCATCAGGAAGAGAGTAAGATAAAGTCTTTTACTGCATAAGTAAAAGATAAATCTCCTCTGTTACTTTTTCCAGCTCATTGGACTACATTTGTATCATGTCAAACAATTACTTATGTAAAAGCTATAGGTTTTCAATGGCATTTACAAGAAGAGTAGTCATACCCTATATTCAGGCTTTCATGGATGAATTTCTGATCACTAAACTGGCATTGTTTTGTAAATAAATGTACACACAGAAGCTGTGTATATGTGTGATTGGATGACAGAAGAGTAATTTGAAATGTCATCTCAGAAAGTAGATTCCCTTTAGAACATGCACAGGTAATAAAAAAACCTCCAAATAAGCAAACAATCAATCATCAGCTTATTTAGATAAACATGTAAGAAGTGGTTTGAAAGTAAAATTTATACTTGTAACACTTCATATATGAAGTAGCTATGGGTATATAGCAAACTGGTTTTCAAAGGCACAAGTAGGTGTTAAGCTCGCAAGCCTGTGGGAAAGTACAAAATTTTCTTGATAGTACCAAGATGGCACTGTACCCTACTTGCACCAGTAAGAGCTTGCAAAAACTCTTATGTGAGACAAATCTATTGAGGAGGACAGGTGAGGAACTAAAACCTAAAAACTAAAAGCTAAAAACTAAAAACTTAACTGCTTTAATTGAAGACATCAGGTTCGCAATCATGTTTCAAATAAGAAACAAAGAATGATTTGTTCTAATTTCTAGTCAGAATATTTACGTATAGCCCATAAAACAGCTGATGTGCAAGGAAAACAATGTTCCTTCCCTAGTGCCTGCAAAGACCATACTGCAAAAATCTAAAAGCCTTTACCCCACCAGCATTTGCTGAAACACCCTGCAACTTAACTTTACTCTGCAACTTTATTTCCTTTGTTTTTTGAAATAAAATAATAATGCAACAAAGTAGACATTAGGGATTTTTGGGATGAAATATTACTGAAAATTTTAACTTGCTCTAATACTGAAAGAAAATGAAGGAAAGAAGTAGACCTCTCTTACTGGCCAAAAGGCAATAATATTCTTCTTAGTAAAATAATATATGTACACTTCATGAGATTAAAATTGGCTCAGACCTTCGAAAAGTTTTAGACACGTTGTCAGTAATATTTTTTAATAAGGATGTATAAAACGTATGTTGTTGAAACTGCATACACACATTACAGAAAAAGATGTAAACATATCAAAGATTGGTGTTCTCACCTTAAGGTGATATCCCTACATCAAGAGCAAGAAGCAAGAAATAAAGCAAAACCAAATAACTATTATATTTGTTAGAAACACTGTATAAAGATATTGTAAAAAATATATATAATATATCACTCATAGTTGTATCATTTCAAGAGCAATGACTTAAAAGCCATTGAATTAAGCCTTTCCCCTCTCCAAAAAATTTACATTATTTAGCTTAATTGATGGAGACCTATTCTAATAACAGGCAAACTAGGGGCAGATAAGAGTATATATTCTAAGTTCTGAATTTAAAAATTAATCTTCAAAGTTATTGAAATAATTTCTCAAGTCAAAAGATTAAATAATCTTACAGAAAATCTTGTTAATGTAAAATTTTCTTCACACTTTAGAATTAATACTAAAAGTCAGGAACAGTAGGTAACGTGGATTCAAAAGTCAACATTGTATTATCTTACTAGAACTACTGACAATCCTTTTTTAACAAAACAAAACGTAGCCCAAAATAACATGTTATGAAATTCAAGCAGTCACAATTTGTTCTTGCATTGCTTTTGAAGTAGTATGTACCTATCAAGGGTACATGCTTGTACCCTTATTGCTTTGGACAGGGAGGGGATGTTGCAAGTTGTCATGCTGTCTGGACCATTAATGTTCTTACTATTGTTACATGAGGTCTGGGACTGTAGTTCACACAACATAAATCCAAATATAAATCAAATGGAAGTTATTGCATGGGTGGTTCAGTAGCTTTCAGGAAATTATCTTCATGTAAAATCTAAGGAAAAATGCAATTCGCAGCCGAAGATATGGAACATCACCAAATCTATCACCTAGATCTTAGCTGAGCTAAGTTAAGATATTGAATTTTAAACAAACTAGTGCATGACTAGTATTGGAGCTCAGTACCTTTGAGCACAGAAATAAGGCAAAATGTTAACAACTTCAGACACATCAATTTTCCTTTGATTTCTATAATATTTTAATTTTTTTTCAATAGCAATTGTTCTCACACTCACTGGGAGAAAGACTTCTCTTAGTAATAATCATTAATGCTCATGACATTCCAGATACTTAGCACATAACATGGTCCTCCCTTGGGGGAACTGACAAATAAAACATTGATTTCTATGTTCTTCCAAATATAGATTCTTCTAATGTAATATCATCAAGGTCTTCCATATTCCTGATTGTTTGTTAGAGTTTAATTTTTTGACATGTTTTTGAAATGTTTTGAAATACACTTCATTTTTAAAAGGTGCATACAGGTAATGACTTTGCCTCTCTTTCATCACTTTGTTTTTGAACTTGTAGAAATCTTTTCTGCAGCAGCCCTTCAAAATTAATATTTTATAAGTGCTCAATAAAGAGGCTTAATTGTGACTAATGTTCTCTATCTGTACACTATGTCACATCACATTCCTCTTCTAACTTTATTAGTTTGAATCTTGAGGAGCTATATATGTCAGGAAAATTTAAATATTTTAGACTCACAGCAAATCTAGAAAGATTAAAAGAAAAATATGCAGCAAAACTGCAGTAGAGAGATGAAACTGAACTTCTATCTCAAGCCAGTTGCCTAACCGTATTTTTTTCTTTCTTTTCTAGAAGGAAAAATCTCTTCCTGTCTCTTATTTTTCTTAAACCTTCAAGAAAAAGATTTACCCTCACAGGATCAAAACACTAAAAACCATACCTTTGGTTGAAGGCTCCAGCTGCTTTATCCCTTTACCAAAATTGACCTTTATCCCTTTATCAAAATTGCTGCTAAGGTTGCAGAATTGTTCTGTTCTTGTTGGGCTTTGGGGGTTATTTGGGACAGAGTTATCGCAAAAAAAAGGAAACTAAAAGAGAAGGTTCAACTTGACTCACTGCAACTTAACTTAGTGGCTGGACAAACTATAGATGTCTATTTAAGAAAACTACTGAATTATACCCTTAAACTTCTAGTGAGGAGAAATAAGTATGTCTTTCTTTGCTCACATAGCCTGCTATTACAGGACTTTATTGACACTTGCTAAGTAATAGGAAACAGTCAAAAGAGTGATGTATGATGTATTTCAGCCGTGATGATTCCTTTTTTTAATACTTCAAATTGGATATTTGCTGGGAGTACAGACCTTATATATACTTTTGTACAAAAAAATTACTAATTTACTAAGAAAATAAACCTCTGGATCAATTTCAACAGCTCAGAATTTACTTTATGAGTGATAGTTAATATATAAACAGCAGAGAGCATAAACTTGGTTAGAAGTTCATCTAAGCATTGAAATAAACATATTTGCCATTTATTTCTAAAGGATGACATTAGAATAAAATGAAAGTTTTATTATTATTGCACAGATTTAGTCAGCACCCTGTACATGACCATTCCATCTGTATATTCAGAAGTCTTGGGAATAAACATGTATAGCAGTTTTAAGAAAGATCAACAACTAGTCTTTTTCTACAATGTTTCTTTTAGGGATGCAGAAGACCAGGAATGCCAACAGTGGGTCCAGTTTCAGAAATGTCTTTTTTCATGAAACATTGACTGTGTTTGGTAATATATAAATGAAATACAGAAAATACTGTGGTACTCCATGCAAACATTAGACAGTATTTTCATTGGGTTAGCCATTCTCATGGTATTTGTATTCAGAACTTCTCTCACATTCTTACACCATTATAAGGATGTCTGTTTCTACCACTCACTCTTCCTTACCCCAGCAATAAGTATGTATCATTCTTTCCAAGACACTTGAGAAAAAAAAATAGCAAAAACAAGTGAAATCTGAGTAGTAGGGAGAGGATGAATACTGTACATATTTATGCATACCAAAATACTCATTGAGGATTATTTTTTTTTTCAGAGCAGCAAAATCCCTCCAGGAGACATTTAATGGTGCTGCTGCTGTAGGACATTATTTCTTTGTTAATACCCCCAAAGCTGGTTCCTATGAAGTTGCTACTATAACTTTTTTAATTGTTTGTCCTTCTGAAGATGAAGAGGCACATCATAATCTCTTCTCAAGATATGTCAAAGAAGCAAGTAAATCCTCTTGCACAAGATGAGAACATATTTTTTATGAGGTTCCTGCTTTATTTATTATTTGTAACACCAGCTTTGTTAGTTATTGCAGCATATTAATCCCAGAGAAACAAATTACAAATTGTCACATATAGTATATATACTTTCTGTGTAGATGAAAGGGAAAATAATTTCAAAAATTTACAAAATAATGCCACAAATGAACAACTGGAAAATAATCTACCCTTTATTATGTATTCATATTTCCTATGAATATTCAGTGATGTGAACTGATGGTACCTCGAGGCCAGAATTTATTTAAAAATCAGGTTTTTGTTGGTTTGTTTTTTCGACACCACTGAAAGTGTGACAAGCCTTTAAGAATCAGTTCTGTTCCTAACTTGACTCAAGTTAATGTGACTCCAAATATCTAAGTAAATGCAGCATTCATCCAGCATAAGTTACATGTACCTAAGAATTGCAATACATTAATGTATCTTTCTATGTAGAAGAAAATTATGCATCAAAAAATCTCGAAGACTCAATATTCACCACTTCATACAATTAATATTTTGAGTTGCTGCATAGATGGATTTCTTCATCTCTTAAATTGCAGAAGTGTAGAAAATCTTGGTGGCCAAACTGCCAAATTAGCAACATTAACAATCTCCATTTGAGATTAGAATTTTGGGTTGCTTTGTTTTTTGTTTTTTTTTTTCAATTCTCCAGCTGATACTCTAAATTGAGATGCCTCTGCTTTCCCTTAGGTTACCCCTTTCTGTCTCTTCTGCTCTGCTGTGAACAGACTATTTTACTTTTAGTGAAATATATTGTCTCTGATGAAGCTGCTACTAACATATCTTGAAAAGGGTCCTAGTTACTGGCAGCACTCTCTCCTCAAAAATCAGTCACTGAAGCTGTACGAAGAGCACAGACTCTTCACCCTGCAGTGGACCATAAACATACTTTTGAGCATGGCTCTCTCACAAGGCATTTACTGCTATTGCACTGCATGGTCTAAGGTCCTTTAAATTCCTAAACTGAGGGATGTGTGATCAACTCACCTCCCCTGAGGGCAACCACAAAATCTGCTTTGTTTTATTGCTTTCCAATGCAATAGAGTATGTGTCAGTGGAATAAAATGATTTTTCCAATCCTGCCAGAATTTTGTGTAGCCTCTTCCCTAAACTCTAAATGAAAGGAAAATCATTAATGTCGGCTACTTTAACATAAAAGAATAACAAAATATGACACATCAGGTTGGGGGTGGTAAGTGGGAAATGAAGGATGATTTCTCCCCCCCCCCCGATAAGAATTTTAGACCAGTAAAAAGATATTTCACTGAAGCAAATGTTGGATATGCAGTGACAGCACTATTGAGTTATTGCTTGCTTTTCAAGCAAAGTAACTTTTTCTGAAATCACAAGATAATCGTTATCACAATTCAACTGAATGAGTCCAACAAACACTTCAAATCAGAGAAGAGATTAAGTTTGAAAAGACCTCTACAATCATTGATTCATACTTTTATCATGGCACTGCTAAATCCACCATAAAACCATGTCCCTAAGTGACACATCTACACTTCCCTGGGCAGCCTGTTCCAATGCTTGACAGCCCTTTAGGTGAAGAGCTGTTTCTTAATACCCATCTAAACCTCCCCCGGTGCAACTTGAACCCCTGTCCTGTCACTTATTACCTGGGAGAAGGGGATGGCCCCTGCCTGGCTACAACCACTGCTGTGGTGTGTTTTCTTTAAGTTTGTGTTTGCCCACTATTCTCCTCCCTAATCTTTTCCCCTCCCAAGTTGCCAATCCCTCCAAGCCCTTCCCTAATTTCCTCCCTCCCAAGTTGTCAATCCTCCCTATCCCTACCCCTTTTTCCAGAGTGTTCCTTGTCTATCTAGTAGTATAGATGCCCCATTTGTTGCTTTGTATTTTTCCCCTCCCCTGCTCTCCCTGATAGGTTTATAGACTTCAGATTCGCCCGCCTTAAGACTCCTCCCCTGCCATTCCCTCATTGGTTAGTTGCCCTATACCACTCCCCCTAAGCTGTTGTATAAAAACCTCTGCATACCCCCTAAGTCTTGTCTTGGGGTCTTGGAGCCTCGTGTCTTCCACCTAATAAGCCCACCCAGTTCTACCCCAAGTCCCGTGTTGTTGTTATCTGTTCCTTCGCTGGACCAAGCGATAACTGGGAATAGCAGAGCTCACAGGGGGAAAGTCGCGCCCCTGCTGTCGCTGCCCAGTACGCTACGACAGCACACTGCAACAAACCACCTTTCAGGTAGTTGTAGAGAGTGATAAGGTCCCCCTGAGCCTCCTTATTTTATGTTAAACAGACACAATTCCCACAGCTGCTCCTCATAGGACTCATGCTCCAGACCCTTCCCCAGCTATGTTGCCCTTCTCTGTACACAGTCCAAGATCTCAATGTCCTTCTTGCAGTGAAGGGCACAAAATGGAATGCAGGATTCCAGGAGTGACCGCACCAATGTCAAATACAGGGGCATGATCGCTGCCCTGATCCTGCTGTCTTAATCCCAGGTACATTCTTTTAATTGTGTGTTAATAGTCTCTGTTATTTTACTTTTTGGGGCATATTTTTAAAATTCAGCATAGTATAGAGTTGTTTGAAAGTGTCCTTTAATAGCTCTGTTTTACAGAGTTTCTTCGTGGTATCCATTCTGTCACCAAAATCAGGCACTGAGAGCCTGAAACAATTCAGAATTGCAAAGGGCATGAAAAACTAATTCAATTTTACTGCATGTTAAAATCACGACACCTGTTTTTTTGTTATTAGAAACCACTAAACAAATGGGCCAGTGGAGTCTGCCAAATTTAATAAATAAAAATAAAGAAATTTACAGTAAAGATTTTCCAGTAAAACAAGACTCCTTCAACTGTGATACATTTCATGGATTCTTGCCAGTTTCAAATACGTTTTTTCCCTTCCAAAATGATAACCTTTTGGCCCTTACTTTAGGTAACCCTGGGACAGCTTGTTTACAATCACTTGCCCAAAGGCAGACAGCAGTTAGGCAGGTGATGACCTGCTACCATGAAATAAAAAAGCTGAAGAAAATGAAAAGGCAAGGAAGAGAGAAACAATTTACCTCCCCATCTGAAGCTGCAACACTATTTGGATACTCCAGTTACGCTGCTGCTTCCCAGCTCTATTTTACCCTGCTTGAAACAGAAAAGTCAAGAGCAGTTCAGTACTGGTTACTTACTCAATTGTGTTCCTGTCCACTTTTCCTGTCATATTAATGCCATAGAACTGCTGCATGGCAGCTATAGCTGATTGCATGGTTTCTGCAGAGCGCAACACCGACATTCGGGGGTCAGTTGGTGGAAGGTAGCCATACTTTTGTAACCATACCTGCAATGACAAGTGCAGTGGCTATTAAATAGAAATTAGAGGTAAATAAAATGCTCCCTAATAATTAGTTGTATACCATACATAAAGAAGCTTCTAATTCACCAAGTATATGTTCTGTTAGTTTGGGTGCTTGGGTTTTTTATTTATTATAGCTGCAGATTAGAAATTCTTTGGGAATTTTATTTCACCTTCTTTATTAAAGATTCTGTTGCTGTAAGACTTACAGAGTTTTCTACCCAGAAGCCAATCTCTCTTTATTATCTGAAACTGCCTGCTTCAATTATTTATTTAATGTATTTATTTATTTATTTGAAGCTACAACTTAAGCACCTAACCCTGTGTCTAGGCACTCAAGTAGTGTTTTAAGCAGACAAGGTATAAATCTACAATATATGCCACGTACAATTGATTGCCCACAGGGCACGTAATAATATTCACCATCTACAATAATAAATCCACAACAGCTCACGCATTTACACTAAATTGTTATTGTCTCTTGAAGAACATGAAAGAGAGGGTAGGGAGACATTCAGCTTTCTGACAAGAATATCAAAATTGCAAACTTATAGGCAAAACAGGTGTCCAGGAGATAGTGAAGTAGTAGAGTCTGCCTTCACTTAGAGAAAACTCTCTTATAAGAGGAACTGCTTTTTTAAATCAAGATGCCAACTGCTTATGCTTTTAATTGTGTAGAAGTGTGAGGTCCAAATTACTGAAAGCTTTATGCATTAAAGCCACTATCTTAAGAATCCTTGGACAAGACCTCTGAAACATGCTGTCCTCTTGAGGCAACGTTTCATAAGCAAGTAGCTGCAGTCATCCTGTTTTTGTGTATTCTCAAAATCAAGACTACAGAAAACAGTGAAAGACTTTTGAGGAAGTGAGGGCACTGATGCAGCTTTAAAAATGTCTTTTCATTTGAGGGCTAGAAGTACTCACTAGAATGAAAGGTACATATAAGCCAATCTACAAGACAGTTAAAATGGATTACTGCAGTTTCACTCCCTCCAGTAACAAAATATTTGTGACCCCATGAATCTGATTTTCTGTTCTTTAACAAAAAAAAAATCGAAATTGATTCAGCCACCTCTTTCAAACATACTGCATCACAATTCACAGATTCTGAATCATTACATTAATGAACAGTATCCACCCACCACACCTTATAGTGTTTTGTGGGCTCTCTCTGCCTCATACAACACTTCTGGGTTTTTACCTGTTTGTATATACACTGTTTTTATGCAGTCTAACACCAACCTATGAATCTATTTTCAGTTTTAAATTTATCTTTCTGAATCTACCATTTCAGTTTTGCAACAGGTTAACCATGGTTGTGATGCACTCCCCTTTTATGAACACAGTGAAGATGATCACCTCAAATTAACTTATTATTCAGCTTCACTTGCCTAAAACTGAATATGCTTTATAGGTGAACATTGGCTCAGTGTAAGTAAAAGATCAAACTGGAATTAAAGATAGTGGAAATCTTCAGGCTATGAGTTCAGATATTTCTAATTTAAACATGTTTACCTTAAACACACATTTACCTGTGCAGTTCACACACAAACTCAACAACCACAAAATCACAAAATCACACAATACTCTGAGTTGGAAGAGACCCACAAGGATCATCGAATCCAGCTCTTAAGTGAATGGCGCACAGGGATCAAACCCACAACTTCTTTGTGAGCTCCACACAACAGGGAAATACAACAGGACAGGGAGGTATAGACAGGATTAAGACCCAGACTAAAATCTTTCACGTTCACACTATCTCTACATACAGGAACCATTCAGAAGAAGAAAATGTTGTTTAATAGATAGGAAAATGTTTTTATTTACCATATAAATGAATTGCTACAATCAGTACCTACATACAACTTTACATATTCATACCTTCTTGTACTTTGCAGTTTTAAGGGAGAGCTTGTGTACATTAAGTGTGTGCAAGATTTGGGTAAGTACAGAAATAACTGTTTATGTGCCACTTTGCAGATGAAGCCTGTTCTTCCCTTCATTATTGGAAGATAGCTCTGAAAGGCCAGACAGCCTGAATGTTGGCAAAAGCAATGTACTAAGTGGAAACAAGACCACAGAAGTAAGAAACAAATAAGTTTGACACAGAGTGGATTGATTTCAGCGTAGTATGTAGAGTCTCTTTACATTAATGTTTACAATGAGTACATTTAAGTATGAGGTTATTTTTATATTCATCTTCTCAAGTCAGTGATATCCAAACAAATAGCAAGGGAAGAAAAATAGTTCTGAGTAGCATATCACAGTTATGTAAAATGGTGCCATCTTCTCAGCAAGAATTTGGTATGCAGACACAGACTAGGGCTTTTTATGAAGTTCTCAGGTACTAAGGGCAGAAAAAATTGCTTGGTAAGCTTGGGAGGTCACCTATCACCATGCAAAACCATCCTCACTGCAGCATAACTGAAGAAGTCAGAAGTATGGGATTGCAAGAAAGAAAACATGCCAGAAGTTAAACCTTCAGATATCTCAATTAGAAAAGCTATTAATACAGAGACAGAAAAAATATCTTGGGGACTACTGCTCATGGGAGAAGTGGGGCAGGGAGAACAAACTGGAATCTAGGAGAGTGCCACTGCAGAGACACTTGGCAGAAAAGGAAAAGAGGGTTGACTCAGAAACAGCAGGAGAGGACAGTATAGCCTTTCTCTATCTAAAAAGTCTTACATGCAAGGTAAGTACAGGATGCCTGAAAGCCACCCCCAATCATTGAACAAAGGAAGTAGACCACCTGGGTCTTCCCTCAGCCTTCAAAATAGACTAGAAGTCACTGGAAAGTCAGATGACACTCTGAAAGTAAGTTTCTTTTTGAAAATTCAGACAAATTGACCTCCAGGCTGGTGAATGTTTGAGAGCTAGTAGCACTTAGTGTTACAAAATTCTTTACTCTATCCTTATGAGAAAGGATTATGAAACAAGAAAAAAGACAGAAAATCTGGTTCTGCAGTTTTCTGCAGGAAGAATAGAAACTTTGGAAGGACCTTGTCTCAGACTACCAGATATCTGAAATATGCATCTCAGATTTTATTGTTCATAATCCAAATGCTGTGAACTGTAGAGGAGAAGCTTAACTTAAAGCCCAGATAATATATAGGTAGGCAAAACAGCAAAAAGGAAAAGAAACAGTATGAGAAGGAGAATGAAATGAACAAAAATTCTCTTGGTCTTGTACTTTTGAGGCAAGCTATAAAAGAAATTATACACAGAAGAATTTTCCCTGCCCCTCTACTGAAATTAGACTTAGTCTGCCTTTAAGGTACTTCAGCAATGACAGTGTCTTGGCAAGCCTCATCCTGAGGAAATCTTTGGAAC
Source organism: Vidua macroura (assembly GCF_024509145.1). Taxonomy (NCBI): domain Eukaryota; kingdom Metazoa; phylum Chordata; class Aves; order Passeriformes; family Viduidae; genus Vidua; species Vidua macroura. The sequence goes on from NC_071571.1 coordinate 128,281,716, forward strand.
AAAGAAATAGTGAAATATATCCATCTAACATGCAATGTCTTGGATGCCAATGGAACCCTTTGCACAGACCCCAAGTAGGTGATAGGTTTCATTCCTTTATACAATTTAAATTATACAATTTTTTGGGCAGGACTTTGTTGTCCTGCTGCTAAATGAGAACAGTGGTATCTCTCAGGTAACCACAGGAAAACACAGATGGAAGGCAATAGGGTTCTGCCATTTCCCTCTCTAGTACAGTGCTTTAGTATCCCACTGCTGTGAAGTTTCCTTCAGAGTTCAATCCTTCTTACTAGAATTTAAGCCCGTAACTTTATTTTACCTGCTACAGGTAAAGGGAACCAATTATTCATTTCCCCTCTGAAGCAGCCTTTCATGTATTTGAACTTTCTGATGTGAGTCACTCTTTCTACTGTTTTAAAAATAAACTAAAGAAACCTCTTTTCCTTAATCATATTTCATTATCTGCATTAACCTCCAGAGAACCTGAAGCTAAAATCTATCTTTACGAAGCATCTGCTTGCACTAGATTTCTATGCTAGTTCCCATTGTTGGCCTATTAGCAAACACTGGAGTTTAGCTGTAGTGTTAGGAGTAATTCAGAAGAACATGGACACCCAAATATTTCCTTTTGGAAAGAAAAGCAAAAAAAAAAACCAGAAAAAAAACAAAAATAAAATTACCCTAAAAATATTTTTATTCCATAACAGAACTTCAAGGCTTATGTCCCACTCATCTAAGCATTTTAAAATTTTAAACCCATGAAAAGTTTCTTCAGCCTAATTCCACCTTCTGTTTTCATAATCATAAAGAAAATGAGAAACAGAATCCATTGGTGATGAAATCTGTAGACATGACAGGAGTTGGTTGAGGACCCGAGACTTCTGCAGACATCCATGGAACCTGTAAGTGCTCAGCACATGAGCTGTATCACCTTCTAGATTTTGATTGTCATTGATTAGATACGTAGGGTTTGGGTTTTTTTAATGACATGATGAAAAAAATCTTTTTATTTTAGTTTGTAACTTATGCTATGCTATGCTATGAAACAGATAGAATTTTCTCACATGGCTGTATTTTTTTTCTCCTCTAAAGAATAAAGAATGGGCTAACTTAAAGTGTATTAAACACACCAAGGAATCTTAATCATTCAGCTCTTTGCTAGTTTAGGAAGAAAGACTGATCTTAAAAACAGTATGTTAACACTAAACTCTTATAAAGAACAAGGAAAACTGGTGTATTATCACTAAAGATTAAACAAGAATATTATTAAGATAATCAGAGTTTCAGAGACATTACTGATTTCTAAGATAGAAGAAAGTTTAGCAACAAATTATTATTGTTTCTGAATGAAAGTACATAGTATAAGCTACAATACAATTATGTCCTATGAAGCTGAAGGCTTAGTAAATCAGTCTGATAAAGCACGAATAAAAACAATTTCATAAATATCTTCAGTAGAGCAGCTACATATAATGATTATTCATGTATTCCTATTCCTCTTGTAGATTTTATCTGCAAGCAGAATTCCTATCTGCACTGAGTAAAACTGTGATATTTCATAATTTCAAAATATTTTGACTTCTGTTTTTTAATACACTTCCACACTATAAGTGAAATGATTTTAAGTGTCGGAGTAATTCAGGAGATTTGTATTTTCAAAAAGCACACATTTATGATTGTAACTTACAGAGATCACCACAGGATTTAGTAGTTCAAGTGCTGATGTAATTGTGAACAGGATTGAAGGCTTTAACTATAGTAAGGATAACAAAGCTAGCTCTAGAATTAGTATCCATATGACCAAATTATTTCTTCATTTAGGTCAAATAATCATGGTTAATGGTGTGGCTTAATTACAGTCCTGCCTATTGCAGCTAATACAGACTTTTCAGTGACAACTTGAAGACAGATAGCCAGAAATAAACCAAAGTGTTTACACAGAGCATTATATGAAATCTTCTGATGTCTTTCCTTCCTTTTGCCTTCAGTGCCAGCAGTTCCTCATCAGTGATGTTTTTTCTTCTTAACAGAATGCACTGATGTGAATGGGTATATGATGCACGGCATATAGCTAGTAAGAAAAATACTTCCAAGAAAAAGCACACACAGTCCAGGAGAGTCTGCCTAGTCTATCACTGATATCTACAGGATGAAAATAAAAATTATGATAGATAAAACAGAAGTCTAATGGCCCTGATTGTTTTAGTACCCATGGTTTTAAGTTGAAATAACTAATACTTAACAACCAAAAAAACAGTTCTCATGTTCAGAGTACACTGAAGCTCACAAACATATCAATTTCTTGTAAATTGTATAGTAGTGTGGAAAAGATGTTAAAATGAAGGAAGCATCTTCAGACCAAGAAATTATCTTTTTTATTGCTTTGAACATGCCAGAAAGAAAAACTTGCAAAACTTCTTTCTCCATTGACATAAACTAGAAAGTGACCAATCTATTTTCTTGTGAATTATTGTGACAACTCCCCCAAGAAACAATTTACATGTGACACTGGCACATTCTTAGACACATTAATGATGGTAATCTTCACTGGGGATTTCAAAAATTGTAGCAAGGACTTAATAATTCAGACAAGTGTGTGGGATCTAGGTTGCAGCCTGTACAACTGTAAATACTTAGATACAGTATTAGAAGTAGCAGAATTGACCTCAAAGTGGGTCACAGAAGAGAATAAATTTGGCTTCACTGGGTTCGGTGTTGCTGCAGCTAGTCAGTTCAAAATTAATTGAGGCACCTCCACTGTTCTATTTTGTATCTGCCTATTGATTTTTCTGTGTTCTAGATACAAAATAGATGTGAAACTGAACCATATTACCCTATTAGTCTCCAACAGTACAAAACTAGATTTACTAACACATGATACTGCATGTCAGCAGAGAGGTGAAAATCTGGAATTTCCCCACTCACATGTATAGTGACACAGATAATTTTAAAAGGGTACACCTCAGTGAGAGGCAGCTCAAGAATGAAGACTGCAGTCCAAAGCCAGAAGCTTTGCATTGTAAGTGACTTTGATTCAAACTCAGTGTCCAAGGAATGACAAAAGTAAAAAGACAAAATGTATTCAAAACTGAGTGCTGAATTCCTCTCATTTGTAATTCAAGTTTAGTTTAAATATTCTAAATAATTTCCTTTATTTTCCCACACTTACACATGGGAAAATCAATGTAGCTTGAGAGCAGCAGAAGTGGGAGGTGTAAAAGAGCTGTTGGGAGCACCAGACCAGAGCCATTTACAGATCCCGGGCACATGGGAATCTACCAGTAAGCAGCAGATGTGGGGTCTACATATAGCACTGTCCTTCAGCAACTGAAATATGCCTGGAACAGAGATTAGACACTACTCAGCTCCAAAGGCAGAAGCTACATTGTTTATTCACTATTTCTACTGTCTGTGTGGAGAGTGGGTTAGTGGCATAAGGATCTGACACAAATCCCTGGCCTGGAAAGAAACTCTTGATCATTTGCTCAAACAAATTTAGAACTGACTTCAGAATGTGGACCTTATTCATTAGTTACTCAGGGAAATTTTCTTCAATCACTAACAGAAATCTCTGGCAAAGTCTGGCAGAGGCCCAGACCAGTGGAAATATTTCTGCAAATAAAACTTCTAGTAGATGTAAATACTCAATCATACAGCTTATGTTAAAGGACTCTGTCTCTGCATCTTACTAGAATTTCTATAGCTTCTAGAAAAATATTAAGTGTTCTGCAGGGATAAGAATGCTGTACTGAATATTCTGACTGAATTTGTCCTAACTCGTCCCAAAAAAAGGAAAAAAAAAAGGAAACTTATAAGGCCATGAGGATGAATAAGGGACTAGAGCATCACTTCTATGAAGAAAGACTGAGAAAATTGTGACTTTTCAGCTTAGAGAAGAAAAGGCTCCAGGGGTATCTTATCTATGTAGACAAATATCTGAAAGGAAGGAGCAGAGAAGATGGAGTCAGGCTCTTTTCCACAGGGCCCAGTAACATGACCAGAGGTTATGGCTACAAACTGAAACACATGAAGTTCTTTCTCGAGTCTAAGGAAACACTTTTTTACTGTGCACTGGCAACAGATTGCCCACAGATGCTGTGGTGCCTCCATTCTTGGAGATACTCAAAAGCCATCTGGATATGGTCCTAGGAAGGGGGTTGGACAGAGTTCTCTTTCTACAATAGCCATTCAATAACACCTTTGGTTTATGAATGTCAAACTAACAAAGAACATGGGTGCAACATTGCAACTTTCTGCTGATAGCTAAGCAATTGTATGCATTTAGAAAGAATTGTTGTCTACTGTTTTGATAACCGTAATATTGTGGGGAATGGAGATTGCCCACAAGATTCCATAACCTCCAGTTCCTTTAAGACTCAAGCATTTTACTTTTTGTGCCTCTTTCTGTCCCTCTTTGTGTATCTTCTGAGAAGTTATTCATGTGTTCCTACTTGGAACATTCTTGATCTTTCCTGGGTTTAGATTTTTCTTTTTCTTTTATGGTTTTCTGTGACTCATTATATGTAGCCGTGGAGTTCATTCAGATGCCTGGATTCCAGAAAACCACTGACTAGATCAAGGTGATAGGCATATAACAAAAACAATTAAGAGTCTGAAGTCAGGGCAATTCTGGTTGAACCAAAGGCCTATGAGGTGTTCCTTGGAAAATCATCACTCACTTTTTGTTAGCAAAAATGAGTGATGCCTCCCAGTGTTCCTCTTCACAGCATTGCAAGTATTTAGACAAGGCTTTGAACATATCAATCAATATATAAATGCAGCTGTTGTTTGGTGATATATCAAAAAAAATGGCAAGAGTTCCCAGTAAGTCTTTCACCACATTCCAGAAGATCACCCCATCTTGTCATTGCCTTGGTATTAATCTTTGATCCCTACAGCTTTGCAATACCTCACTTGCAAACTGATTATTTTCATCTAATCCAAATATATATTGATGGCATAACTTTGACTATGCTTAGCATCACAATATTTTAGGGCAGAGTTGTTTATTCTTATAAAAAAGGCAATCAGGGAACTGAACAACGACTAGGGAAACAGAATTTGCTGCTTAGATCCTACAGCTTAGTACTTGCTTGAACTTTTGTTTCTTCTGGTTTAGATTTCTCAAGAGAAAGCCTATCTCTCCTCGGACACATATTCTAAACAATCAAAGCAATGCATTTCATCATGAATTCATGAGGACTGCCTCACTGCTTCAATCACCATCCTACCAGCAGGAACGTTTCCAAGTGGTTGGTGCTAGCTGGAAATGACAACATATTTTTTTAGGCTCTGAGAATATCATTGCAGGCAACCATATAGGAGGTGTACACATCCCTAAAACGTAAAAAAAAAAAAAATTGATTTTTCCTCATAAGCTGTAAAACCATTAACAGGAGCAGTAACACCAGACACAGAAACTTTATACTACTATAATACTGAAGTAAGAAACCTTAGTTATTTGGTATGTCTGTCTTCTATGGTGCAATTATAAATTACATGCTTTGATGTAAATCAAAACAAAAACAAAACCAGAAGTGTATTGACCAAAAATACAGTAATGATCACTTTCCTTTTTATATATCCCAATAGGTTGTTTCAAAAAATTTTACAAAAGTACCAAAACTTTGTCCGAAAAATTTTATGTAGGAAACCAACAGATGGTGGTGTGTTACTTTAAAAAGGCTTGTAAGAAGGTAGACCATTGTAAAAAAGGAAAGGGTCAATCTACAAAGTTCCTCTGGGGAAATGATTAGTCAAATCATATTTGGCTCTTGGTATTTGAATCCATTAGATAAAATAGCTTTACTATTATAATTTATGCAGTTTCAATTTACAACACTGAAATAGATGAAAGTCAATGTAAACATCTAAAGCACGTGTGACTGGAACAAACTTTTTTTATCCATCTTGCCTTTATTTAATTTTCTTCATTATAATAGGTTTTTTCTCATTTTATAAAGATAAGAAACATCATATTCTGAACCACTGAAACATCCACTAAATAGCTACATAAATGTTTACTGAATTGATATCAATAATATGAATAGTCTTATGAGTTAAACTAAAATTGCATTAAAGCAAAAGAACAGAAATGCAACGGCACAATGCATGTTTTTGTTGATTTATACTTCATAGGTTTTTTATTACACCTTTATAAATAAGATTGCATGTAAATTCATACTTTACCACACAAAAGCAGTGTTTAAAAGTTTGTCTGTAGAAAACCAGCTGGCTATGCCAATGTCAAGAATAAAGCTGCCTTCAGTGGAAATAGGAGGTATTTAACTGAATCAGTTAGTTCCTTTATTTGGATGAGTATAACTTTTATTTCTTTCTATCTATTTTTCAGCAATTAATGATGTCATAACTATCAGCAACATAAATTTAAGCACAGTATGTTTGTTTACCACGGTCAAAAGAATTTTTAAATGTAAATCTATAAATATATGCTATATCCACTTGTAACTTGAACATATTCTTTTTTTTTCCTTCTGCTTTTCAAAGTCAGATATGTAAGATGCAAAATTTCAGATCCTGCACTTCTTTGCTAGACGTCATTGCATATTTTAGAAATACTTCCTTTTTTTGACTGGTCTAAGATTTGTGATACAGTACTATTATAGCTCTTTGAAAAATCTGATTTATATTTTCCTGCAGAAATATGTAGATAGAAGATGAATGTGGATTTTGTAAATACATAAAATTGATGTATGATAGCAGTTCGTCATTTCCCAGAGAGAGACAAGAAGAAAATGTAATGAACAAAAATGGTAATTCTGTCTTTCCCAAATTACCTTATTTGGTCTACATGGCAGAATGAAAACAAAACAAAAGTAAATACTACAACAGAACATTTAAAAGAAAAATCTGCAAGGAGGCCAGGGAGCTAATAAAAAAAGGAAGTACATTTCCTGAATTGTATGATTTCTTCATGAGGAAGATGGACAACATTCCAGTTCAGCCACTGTTTTGCAATGAACACATTCAATTCAGCTACATGAGTGTATCTGATCAGAGGCCCTAATGGTGAAAAGGAAAGCACAGTACAGAAAATAGCTTGTCCTCTATCCCATACTGTTTTGATTTCTGACTGATTCCCCAGTTTTGAAAATGCTGTTCCAGTAGAAGAGTTTCCATTGAATATTGATCTATAATTAATGTTTCCTACTTTCATTTCCAACACTTCTTCAGAAAATGCCTGTGGGAGATGCCTCTGCCACAGGGAGGGCAGGGATCAATCAGAACCTAGTGCTGCCATTTATACATGCTTGCTTCTAATACTTCTAAACTTCTGTGATAGTTTATGCAAATTATACCTGTCTATCTTTTCCTCTGGTATGTGTGGTTCAAATGAAGCCACATAGTGCCCTACAGCTAAAAAGGTAACAACAATATTAGGTAAACATTTTTACCTTTTTTTACTCATCTTCAGCAATGATCACATACCTTTCATTGATCCTGTTTTAGCATGGATCACAATTGCTTTTCTGTACAGAGTTCAAATGTTATGCAACAAGATAAGGTGAATTCAGTACTGGAATTAATAGGTTTTGACTCCTGCCAATGATATGAAGGAAAAAAGACAGAAGGTATAGAGAAAACTATTTCGCTTGCTATAATAAAGACACATAAATTCCAAGGTAAAATATTTTTTTTCCTGGAAACAATGTCTGTGTAAATTAGAGGCAGACTATGACCAACTCAGGCTTGGTCTATTAGCCTCCTACTTTCATAAAGACAAAAAAATCCTTATACATCATTTGATGTCTGTTTTTTTGCAGTACACTAACTCACCAGCTGTTTGTAAGCCTCCTGCAAGTAGCAGAAAAACGGAATATATTTCAGCACATCTGCAACTCTCCTGTCTATGTCATCCTCTAAATTCTATTTTTGTTAAACAGCAGAATTACAAAAATAGAAGTGGGGAAGGGGAAGTGGTAGATTGATTCCTGTGAGGGATGTGACAAGGTGATTCCTGCAGACAGAAAGGAATGTAGAGTAATTGCTTCAAAGCAAGCCACAGGATTATCTTTTATTAGCTCCTCTATGGGCTATGGTCATGTGTTTTGCAGTTTTAAAATGTTGTAGAACAATTTCAGCTTTGCTTAATTACGACCTGATGCTGTGAATCCCTAAGTGCTCGCAGTAGCTGTAGGTTCAGATGGATGCTCAGAGCACTCAGTATCCAACTCATCTCAATTATGTCACTTCCAACCAACAAGATTAGGATTTATCCATACTTTTATATATAGTAAAAAAAAAAAAAAAAAACTTGCTTAAGAAAAATAATTTCCTTACACTCATCACTGGTAATATTTGCAAAGTCCAGATATTTTAGAAGTAGACGTTTTGTTTTTTTTTTTTTTTTTAATAAATACATTGATTTTCTAGCTCAAGCATGCAGATAGAACCACAATAGCAGAAAAGGCCAGGGAAAATGATATGGTATGCTTTTCTGTTTTCTTCTTCCAAAAGACATGGTCTTCCATGAAATTAAGTAACCTAGTACATTTTGAAAATTACATTTGCAATTAATAATTATCACAGGTCCTGTCTTTTCACAGCAATTAGTATCTTAATCCTGCAAATACCATATTAAGCATCCCAAGCAGCAGTTTATTTGATATTAATTTGTTTTTAGTTCAACCTATGTTTTTTAGACTTGGTCTACCATAAACTAGAGGCAAAATTAGACCTTGTTTAATGCATTCAGCAATTAAATTCAAATTTCCAAAAGTATGTATATATTTTTTAGAGATTCAAAGTGCAAGTGAGAACAGATTTTAAATATTAAAGACAAGGGTGTTTACAACAGCTTATCTGTGTATCTACATATCCAATTCAGAGGAAAATTAAACTTTTTATTTTTCAGTTTTGGTCTTAGAAACAAGAAAAAAATATTTTAATATAGTAATTGAGTTAACAATTGTTAATGAACAATCTGAATATTGTATTTCTCAGCTTCTACTGGAAGGAAAAAAAAACTTAGGAAAAAGGAGCAGTGTAAGTTTTATTGTACTGAAAACAAAACAAAAAAAAAAACAAAAACAAACCCACCAAAAAACCCCAACGAAACAAAAACCAACACAAAAAATAAGGAAAAACAAACTTTAAAAATAGAGAAAACAGCATCAGAAATCAAATAAATCCTGAATTTTGCAAACATCAAGCTCTTCTACAGATTAGGGTACCTCAGAACTGCAATTAAAGAACCCAAAAAACCTCCAACCTGTGACCCATTTATAGTGAACAAAACCATTCAGATTCTGATTGATGTAGAAACAACAGTTTAAGATTCATTAGTCCATTCTATCCCAAATCAGAACAGATACACAAGATTTTCCAACTGAGATCTTCCAGTAGGTGGTGGACATCATGGAAGAAGTATTCTCATGTTGTTGTGTTGTTTTTCTGTATGACAGCTAAAGTAGAATTAATTTTAGAAACTTGGCTATGTTTTTTTTAAATTTCTACAGATAAGAGATAACAGTATATTTTCACACTGTTTAAAGGTTATTATTTTATGATAAACATCTACAGTATAAATCCCATTTTTATCAAGAACTACGTCCTTACTTCCCTTAAAATTCTGCAATTGACCATCATCATACCTACTCTAAGGTTCATTTTTTAAATATATGCTTGCCACTATAGTTTTTTTCTGCAAGCAATTTTTCATGAAAAGTAATCTTTCTTCTTTCTTCCAATCTAAGGGATATTCAGTTTGAGAAAATTCACATTCATTCAATCAGTTAAATGTTGATTTTTAAAAAGCAATTTTCACATCTAAGTTTACTGTCTGCTTCAACTGATCCACACTGATTTTTGAAAATATAAATAGAATTCAGTTTAGTTTTTCTTATTCTTAAGGCTGATCCTATTCTTAATGAAACAATATTAATACAGAATCTTACAAAATGGGATTCCCATACACAAATTTCCTTTCACTCTTTTCTAGAATTCTGCCTTTTCTTGATGAATCACTTTCTGAAATTAAGTTCTCAGAACCTAAAAAAAAGTGTATGCAAAAAGATAGTAACAGAATATCTTAATGACATTAAAATATTTCAGGATTTTTAGAATTGTTTTTAAATGCCCTAGCATTTTCCTTTTGAAGCACACTGAAGGGCTGCTTTTGCTGAGCTGTCTAAAACACTGCCCTACTCTCTTCCCTCAGTGTCTACAATTAATTTAGAAATCTGCAATGTGTGTGAAGAGTTCAAATGATCCTCTCTAGCAGGCATTACCCCATCAGCACTGAATTTCACCTGCCACCCTCAATAAATTGACAACCATGCACTCCAACCCACACAGGCTGAGAACTGAAGTACAGGACTCAGCAAATAACTTCTCCCTGTCTCTTTCTCTCTTTATATCCCTCTCTCTCTCAATTCAAAATCTCACCATAAACTTCTCAACAAAGTCTTGCAAGGTTAAGTGGCTAATTGAATAAGTTTCAAAGTTTTAAGAAATTTTATTTTCACTGGGAAGAGGAAAATCGGGATGGAGTGTATTTTCCCTAAATGATGTGTATTATTGCAAAGTAGAATTAGTTCAGGGAAGTCTTATAACCTTTACGATGGAAGCAGGATGATCAACAGTCATCTGTGAGAAAAAGGTTTCACATAATTTTCCTTCTAGAATTAATGATCTCCTCAGAGATAATATTTTTTCATGAAGAGGAGGATGTGATGGACTACTGGTGCAATCACCATGGCAGTAGCTACTAGATTTTTTGTTTTTAGATATCATGATCTAGAAATCACCACTTTGTCTTCTGTGCCTGTTCACTTTATCTCATTCCAACAAAACACATGAGGCTGTGACAGCAAAGTGGTAAAGGTTTCCATAAGAACAAGCTGTATATTTTTGCAATAGCATCATGAGACTTTGGGAGGTCTGGTATTTGAAACCTCCAGGGGACCGTGCAGAAGCCTTAATGAAAAAAAGCAGGACATAAGTCAGCAGAGGGACTAGTATAGACCAGTCTGGGGCTGGAAGCATCTGCAAAAGATTCATGTGGTTTTAGTGAGCACTGAACTGCTTTGTAGGGAAAGGCGTCTGAGAGAAACGGACCAAAGTCTGCCACTGAGGCCTCTGAAGGTGTATTGGATCAGCAGCTGTTTGCATAAATGACTTCATCATGCATACAAAGTCTAGACAGGTAGAATATATGCATACATCCTTTCAAACTTAATCAAGGCCAGTTTTCTGACATATGATGAAAAGAGTATTAGTTCCAATTTGCTTGCAGATTCAAAATGAGCTATTTGTTTTGTTTCTGTAGGGCACATAGGACAGTCGACATACCAAGTTTTGTAGATGCCACTTTTCATAATGGAATATTTGAACAAAATATTGTAAAATCCATACCACTGATCAGTGTGAGAAGAATATATATAAAGTCTCTTCCCTATCTTGTGAAGGTCGTGAAACATTTTAGATAGCGCCAAGTAGTGCACAATTCAACATTTTAACAGAAATACATGGCAAGACTTTTTTATTATACTCATACTACTTTTTATGTTCATTTTCCTTATTAACTTTAAAATATAGAAAGCTTGTAACAGCAGGAAAGTACCTGAAATGTCTCTGAAACACTGTTTTGATTTTCATATCATGTGTTGAAAATTCTTCTGTAAACTCTCATTAAAGGACCTCCACATGTAATATGGATCTGGTACCCTCAGGGATTATTCTGCCATTCTAAAAGGCTTCTAGAGTAGCTGTTCTTTCTAAAAAGGTACATAATTTAATTTTGAAATACTCAGAATTTAATTTCCACTCAAGACTGGAATAGGTTTATTACAGAAAGGCAAATGCCATGCACATATACACATAAAAGCTCTATTATAGAGCTTACATTGTCTTAAAAAAATTGTTTGTCTGAATATTTTGCAGTTTTAAAAGATTTCTTCTTATAGCAGATCAGATGGGGGAAACAAAGGTAATCTCCTTCCATAGATGAGGAATTGCTCCCCTAAACCTCTGATAGGAGACTGAGAGGACAGAAAACTCTTGGACACCAAGTGCGCTTCCTCCTGGTCCATCAGAACAAACATGGTGATACTTTCCAAAGCCTTAAATTGATTATACTACTTTCACCTTGATGTTTGACTAAATGATTTGTAAAATACCCAAAATAAAAATACCCAAAAAGGTACAATTTTCAGGACAATTTAAGTCTTTTGCTAAAGGAACCACATCTACAAAAGTACACTTACTATACTTCCTATATACAGACTTTTATAAAGTATCCCTATTCAGATACTAGCGCCAATTTGGTAAGTTGTATTTAACTGTTAGCTAATTAATACTTTATTTCCTATTTAAATATCTATTTAAAAAATTATCCCCATAATGGTTACATACTAGAGCTTTAAAACTCTGCACCTGTGACTCTTGTATTACTCACTACCTATACATATGTGACCCCGAAGTCTACTTTGGATCATACATTAAGTCTTAAAACAACTGCAAATTTTTCATACTCTTAAGAAAGTAAATATATTTATATTGTGCTAATAGTACAAAATATGCAGTATCAACTAGAATGCTGTAAGTTACTTTTAGGAATAATTATAAGCTATGGAAATAAAAATTTATATATGAGAAAATAAAACAATTACAATAAGCTGTTATTTGAACTCATGTACCCTAGGATTCCTTTAAACCCCTTACTGCAGAACTGTAGATTTGGCAACTATTCTTAGTGCATTACTGCGGCTCTCCGTTGTTTCTCCCGGCTCCAGGCAACTCCGGCACCTGGAGCGGCACCGCTTCCATCCTGAGACTGGGTTCGCTGCTAGTTCCCGGGCGCCATGCGCTCCGGGGAGGTGGGCTGGCTGGGCTTTCCACCGCCACGCGCGAGGGACGCTGGGAAAGAGCGAAGGAATGTCCAATTCACCCACAAGGGAGGCGGGAAGGCTTTAATGGCCGTGGTGAGCTGTGGCGGAGAAGCCACGACCCTGTGGGGTCGCTCCCAGCGCCCGCATGGAGGAAATGGCGGCAGAACCAGGGAGGCGTGGGGTTTTATCAGGAGCGGGGTGAGGGGAGCAGGAGCCCCCCCCTGCCCAATGGGGACAGGCGCCGTGGTGATGACGTGGACCACGGCGCCCAACAAGGACGCGACAGGGGCAGACACGGGGCTCCGGAGCAAATGGGGTTGCGGGACCGGGATGACAGACACTGAATGCTCTGGATGGGACAGGGAGTGGTTAAGAGGAGTGGCGTGGGCTAGTTCCAATAGTAAGAGACTCAGAGCCAACCACCGCGGTGGCGGGGGAAACACGGGGTGTGCACGGGGGTACACAGCACTTGGCTAGCTAACATAGATCAGAACCCCTAATCTGAACCCAAACCCAGGATGCAACACATTACCTATACCTCAACTCTTTTATATTTTGAGACAAACACATTTTCCTTAGATACCATAAGCATCATCCCAGATTCCTCAGGTTGCTTTGAATTCAGGTTTTTGCTATTCAGAAAGATCTTTATATCACACAGGTATGCATGAAAATTTCCTTCACAGGAAGAGAAACCAACAGCCTTTGGTCTTATTCTCCTCTCTTCTATTCTAACCACTGGAATACAAACCCACACTGTTACTTGTGCCCAAGTGGAGGCATTCCCACTTCTCCAGGTAGCATACTTCCTAAATGGTAGTACTTCTCCAGATGAGAGAAACTTCAAACTTTCCTGTAGTTTAACAGTCTACTACAAGGGACTGGCTAAAGAAGAGCCTAGAATATGAACAAATGCTTTATTTAAAAAAATACAATGGAAAATGTGATAACTCCTTAGTACTAGCTAAGTATTTTTCAAAGAACATGCTACTCAAAGAGCTTTTTTAACTTGACAAAGCCTAAGGAGAGTAACTGACACAAACAAACTTCTCTTGTCCATAGTTGTGAGTGGAAGCTGAAGGTGTTTTATAACCCATGATGATAAATGCTCTATTCTCCTTTACCTGTTAAAAGAATGCAGATTTGGGACATGATTTTTAAAATTCTGTTTGCAGTGTAAGCCCTGCTAACACTCAACTTTATCACATTATGTCTGCTTGTTTTCCTGGGTCTGACATTTTCACACATGATTGCACACAGGATATGCTACAGTGAATATCAGTATGAACTGCTTAAAATGTTCAAAGAAATTAGGAAAAAGAACATAACAATGGAAAAATAAAACCAGGTCCTATATAGGCAACCTAGGGAGGCTTTCACCCTTGTGATCAAAACCAGCTCATATTTTAACTGTCTTCCACACCCTTATATGTGAAATCTGGAATGCATCTAGGGTTTTGCAGGGCTCATAGATGGCACGAAAGGAAGAATAACATGAATAATTACAACAAATCCTCAAATTACAACAAATCCTCAAAAGTCCTCAAATAGTAACTTAAGCTGTTTAAGTCTAGAGCAGCTACTCAGAGTGAGAAATCTAATAGTGAATGTGAACACATATTCAGTATCAGTTGAAAGCAAAAAAATATAATCTTGAAATGCGTCCATTAAAATCAAAAGCCTAAAAAATTAAATCAAGGCCTTTTATGGAAGACAGCTGACTCAGCCAGGTGGAATTGTACACAAGCTACATATTGTGAGTATTTCTTCATTACATATTTCTGGTCAGGATGGTTATAGCATAATGTTTTTTTCCAAATAAAGCCATTTTTTCATACAATATGAAACTTGTTCATAACTAATCTGAAGATTTGTAAAATATATACAAAATCATATAAAATGCATATCTTCACAAATAGTTGCACATGCCCAAATTTTATACTGGTCATTACTACAAAATGTTTTAAAAATCTCCAACTGTAAATGAAAACAAGGAATGGAAACAATAATAGAGTCCATATACATTAATAATACAATGCATCTAAAGCATAAAAATATATAGTGAGCTATTGAAACCACAACTAGTTTCTCTTTTTTATGTTAATTATGTGACAAAACAAAAAAGCATGGATTTCTCCCAATGAAATTGCAGACAGACTTAGTCTGATTCAACTAAAATACGTTATATGCATTTGCTGTGTTTGTAGCCAGATACAAATGAGTTATGAATTTCACAGTATGTTTGCATTCTATTTTTATTACTATTACATGAACTGTCTCATAGTTTCAAAATACTATAACGATTGTCACTTGACTCTACTTACTGTCCTTCACAGGCAGTTTTACCCCTGTTCTATTATTTAAAATGCCTTTCATTTGATTAAACACGCTGCATTTCAGTTTACTGTGAAATTAAGTTTTATTATGGCATATATTTGATAGTTTTTTTACAACATAAAATACTGACACAAATTGGCAGCTAGGCAGAAGCTTTAAATTTAGACAGAGAGGCTCCACACACACTGCTCATACCAGGAATTTTTCATGTCCTATTATCAGCAAGAAGCCCCATAGACCCATATGACACCTTAAATACTATCATTTTACTGTAACTGAGCCCAGTAACAATGGCCTGACTTTCAATATCTTCCATCTTTGCAACAAAATCTGTACACACATAGAAGTGCATGTTTCACCATACTTTAATATATCAAAGTAATGCTTTTAATGTTGCTTGTAACACTCAAGCTCTTGTTGATAACTCTGCTCCAATTAATAAAAAGAACTGCAAACACAAAGTCTTAAGTTTATGTTATTTTTTCAATACTTGGTTGTGGAAACAGGGAATTAAATCCAGATCCAGATGTTCTTCCATGTGTGTTACAGATTCATGAGGAAAGGCTTAGCTTCCAGCACATGAAAGTCAGAAGTTCATTATCTAAATGGGATATTATTAAAATTGGGATTAAAGTGGCCTTACCAGATGTTTAATCTTGTGAAATGCTTAAAAGCAGCACCAATTCAGACTTGGTGTCAACTGCTTGCTTTCTTTTTGATCAAGAATTGCTAAACAATACTTTTTTAGTATTTTCAGAATTTAAATAAAATATGACTAGTGTTTTGGAAGGGCAGTTTTTTTATTTCTGCTGAATTTTTGCTGGCAAAAATTTTATCAACTTTCTGATACATAATAGTAGTATCATAGATGATTTTAAGAGCTGCATTTTCAGATAATGCCCAAATAACTCTCAAGGTTTTCATCAGCCTATATTTTTCTGACCCAAAATTCAAACACAATCTCAGTGACAAGGGATCTGACAAAGAACCTCTAAGCAATGCCATCTGTGATGAGAATCTGACAAGTTCAGCTCTAGAAAGGTCAGTGCAGAAGAATAACCTTGCTTGCCATATCCATCACAACAAAATTCAGCAGTTTGGATGAAGAAAATACTCTCCTTTAGTCTGATCAATCATGCAATATCAGGGTATACTATGAATAAGTACTAACATGTTTTCAAATACTGATTTTTCTTTGCTGTCACCTTCAAATTTGCATAAAACTCCAGTTTGGGAGACTACTTCAAACTGTTTGACATTGTTAAAAGAAGGAATTAGAAAAGTCATCAGAAAAAAGTACTTCAGGAAATAGTGTTTTCTTTAAATCATAGCATTTAAAATGCCTCAAAGTAGTTGTAAAATTATGTTTATTTTTATTTGAAAAATTCATATAAGCTTAAATTCTGGTTAACTAGTTACAAAGTTGTTCAGTCAAACAACCCCCAGGCCATGAACCTACTTTAATTGTTTTATTCCTTCATGAGTTACTCAATCCTGTCTATGCAGACAATGCCCTTCAGCAACTTTTCAGAGCTTCTGATCTGCAGGAACACTTTGACCTTCTGTATGCCTCTTCAAAATGTGACAGCAAGATAGAATTACTCACACTTTGCTTTGCTCATAGTTCAACTTTTTCCATGGACATGGCAGAAAAATAACTACAGTAATCTGGTGACATTTGAGTCTTGAAGGAAACTCAGCATTAACTTTTTACTTTCATAGGTAACTATGAAAAATTCAAGTACAAACACTAGATGGAAATAAGGATGGATGCAATGAACCCTGTGCATAATTAAGGAAAATTTTGTAGGAAAAAAACAGTGGAAGCAACATGACAGAAAGGTAAAAAGTGCTTTATTGAAACCAATAACAAGCACTGCTTGATCTCTATAGTACATTAGGTGTAACTGATCGGTCAGAAGTCTACAAAAGAGTATAAATATGGCCCAAACTCTTTCATTGCCTTCCACTGTTGACATACTATGCACAATAATGATTCATCAATTATGATGATTTTTTCTTTGGCAGGATGGAGCAGTTAAATAAATTTGAATTAAATAATTTATTTAGTTCTTTAAATAGTTCATGATATCTTTTTAACCACCAAGGTAACTTACAATAAGCAGATAATAACTTCCTGAAGTACTACATGCTGTAATGCTTTAATCCATGCATAGCTGTTTCTCCTTTTCATTTTACTACCACTGAAAGAAAAAATCAGTAATAGTAATATTTAGCATGCTGACTGGATGGTCTCCTGCAACCAGTCTAGTGTAGCAGCCTACAAGCAGAAGCACAAACATGAAATAAAACTGGACTATGAAGACACTCAAACCTATGATGGTCACCAACCTTAAAAATACATTTGCAGTGGTTAGATGAGTCAAATTTGATAAGAATTATTTAAAGATTATCACATCTTTTAGCTGCTGTAGTGCCACCTAATGAGCATAAACCGCTAAAGTCACCTCAAATATACCCCTATTTTAAAGAATGCTTTAAAATGAGTACTCCAAACAAAATATAGAGTGTGACACAGTATGGACAGTGTGGTACCAATCTTCATGCATGATAGTTTAGTATTTCTAAGTCCCATTGGAATGGTAGGGAGCAAGGAATCCCTTAAGGCTGATACTAAGTTAAACTGTAAATGTATTTTACATCATCCTTATCATCTGTGCCATAGGCTTCTTTAAACAAAAGGTAGCACATGAAAGCTAGACAATTATTGGTAAAATATGTGGAAATGCCCCTTAGCTCTCTGGCTCTCCCCCTCGCTTGTGATGCTTTCTAATATGTCATTTTTTCCACAGGGTTCCCTGTATAACGAGCAGCCTCTCCTGCAGAGTCAGGGCAGAGTCACACACACACGCACTTAGGAAAGATCCGGTCCCACCTCTTCCGTATGGTGATGGTAGTAGCTGGCACATCTCTGTGCCAAACACACACAGGTGGGGCCATTTACTGGCTACCAGCTGTCATTCATCTCCTCTGTGAATAAAGGAGCAAGATGGCATATTACTGCTTTGCATGGTGCTTTAGAATAGATGGTGTCTGAAGTGTGAATAAAGGTATGCTACAGTTTGGCAGTCATTGTTCTGCACTAAAACAACAGCAGCAGACGGTTTTGCTATACCCAAGATCAATTCAGACTTGGCTGCAGCCCATTGCTGGTAGTGTGCAGCTCCACAGTTGTCATGAAGAAGTCCAACTAAAATATTTGCATTAGAGTGGTGCCCCCCATCTATTGTGCAATCATAAATACTTCAAGCACTATTTTAGCTCAGTGCTTTCCAGACAGTCAAGATGAATGGTGACCCCCATACATTTTTAGAGCATGAAATGTATTCAGCCTTTTGATCTTGACAGCTTGCACCAAGCTCTCACCAGCCCCAGCTAAGGGGAGTAAAGCCTGGCAGAAAACACAAGCAAAGCAAAGCCACTGCTGTCCTAAAAGTCTTTTGGGGTCACAGACAACCAGCACAAGTCAAAGCACACCATTTGGAGTCTTCACCTGTGCTCTGACACCAGCTTCCTAAGAAACCAACCTGGCTTGAAGGGATGTTTTCACCCTCCCCCACTTCAGATGTGCTAAGCACTACTTGGTTACAGTTATGACTCTAAATAAAAATCTCTACTACTTGGAAAAAAAAAAAATTACATCCTTCACTTTATAAAGGTAACAGCTGCCAGATGGTACAACTGTCAAGGCAGATCACTTTATGAATGAGTTCCAGCTACTTTGACAAAATCATTTTTAGTACAGATGCAGAAAAAGAAGTCCAGAAACACAACAGGACAGAAGGAATCTAAATTTCAATTGTAAGGTTCTCTCTTTTAATCTTGTGATTAATTTCATTTTAAAATAATGCAATGTCCAGCTATTGCTTTTGAAGTATAATAATACGCAGCTATATGCTATAGGTAGAATTAAAAGTCCCATCTCTGAAAACAGCCCAATGATTCCCGAGTAGTATTGTACAATACAACCCAGCAACACTTCAGTATTGTTTTAAGCAAAAGCAGAGCAGAAATGACACAGGTGAAGTGTCTAGGAAAACCGAAAACTCTAAGATATAAGAATGTGTAATCCAGAGAAACTACACATCCCACACAGCCACATATTTCTGGCACTTGTGAAGGAATACTTAAAAATAATTTTGAAAAAAAGGAGTTAACAGAAGTTAAGAATTATATGCAATTCTAACCAGCTGAAGTTTTCTCTCCTGTTCCCTTTCCATACATGTTACACCATTACTTCATCTTTTCAGCACTCTTTCTCAGAACGTTTGATCACCTGAAAATCACAGTTCACCCAGCTAGTGTTCATGCAAACTCTCAGATCTGTGGGAAAGAGTGGGTTGGGGCAGGTGATATCCATGGTCAAAACATACCGTACAAAAGATTTAAGCAAAATGAACCATCACATGTCATGTGGGAAATTGTTAATTGCCAGAACTCCTCTGAGGTTCCACTGGGAAGAAGTAAGAGAGAAAAGAGGAATATAAGTATGATGTAAAACACAAAAGATGAGAACAGCATAATAGTATGCATTCAAATTTGTATAAGATCTTCATAAACAAAGGTATTTCTAGGATAAAAATTCAAATTGACTCTAAAGTTCCAATTTTTGCCTATAGGAAACATTTCACAGTTTGCCTATGACATGTATAAATAATTTTGATTTTTTTTTCTCACCTACAGTGTGCAGGAGGCACAAGCCATATATGGATTAAGCCTTACTGCTAATTTATTTTTCATAAATTACTCCTATTTGTAAATAATTCCAAGATCATTTGTGAAACACTTTTCTCTTTTTGAGGGAAAACATAAACCAAAACACAACTCCCAAAGAAAAACAAAGCCCTTAAAGTTTTTTTTGGATACAAAGAAAATTATAATAATTTCAAAAACACAAGCAGCTGATGGATTGGCATGTGAAGGCTGATGACAGGTCTGTGGAATTCATGGAACATATATGCACTTGTATATTTCCATTCAGAATAAAAAGAAAACTGAGATACCTATTGCTTACCCTAATGCAGTGTGAAAGTCAGAACTACATTTTATAGTCAGATCTGTCTCAGGTAAGAAAAGGACACCCATGCTATTACTGTTGGTTACGATGTAACCTGGTACATTTACACAAATGTGTCTAAAGATCACCCGCAGCACATCACAACCTCATGTGTCCATCACCTTCCAAATATATTACAGGCATTTGACTTCCACTATGAAAGATCAAGAGCCTCACAAATGATAATGCTGCAGTATAATATCTTTTTTTATGGAATGTTATGAAAATTTATTTGGAATTTAGGGTTTGTATCTTGCAGAAGAGAAACACTTCTGTCAAGGGGAAAACTTGTGGGTATATTGTGATGAGAGATTCTTCTGCATGGTTTCTTATGCCTGCACCTGGTGGAGCCATTTATAGCAGTTTGCCATCATAAGCATACTGACCTAAAATGGAAATAAGAACCATTACAGAATGACATGTGTAAGCTTTCTCAAATAAAAACATGCAGGCAGCCATCAGCAGAACTAAATCCATATGATCAACCTGAAGGATGCTCTAAAGCAGCTGTGTGTTGATTATACTGTAAAGAGAGAAACTGCAGCTGGAAAAATCTTCAACAACTTCATGTCTTTGCCATCTGATTATAAAGGAGTACGAACAGAGAGAGAGTAAATATCAACTGCACCGTGCTTCACCACGGCTTCTTTATGAATTAAATAAATTGCAGTACATTTTTGAGTTTAGAAGAATCAGACATTCCTTCATGAACCAGCTATTTAGACAGTCTTCTTTCTTAATAGCATATTAAGTATATTGTTTTATGTGACAGTATATATTGCTTCCATTTATTTGCCCACTTGTCTGTCTCTGAAAACCTGATTGACACTCTCCTAAAGCTCTCTCTGCTCTCATCCACCTGTCTTCTCTACCTTGTTCAACTCACATTGAAAGTACTGCCTCTGCCTTGCTTAACTTTTAAATAGTTCTGGATTATTTCTAGTTACACTCCATTTGCCCTCTCTACAAACTCCAAGAAAATGTTACCTTTCCTCCTCTTTTGTTACCTGCCTTGGGATTTAAAATCATGAATTCTGAGTGCTATACTTGCTCACTCAGGCTTTACTGCGGTCTTCTTGCCTGCCTTTTCCAAGCCAACAGCTTCCATGGCCTTTCTGGCACTGGCCCACATGAGTCTACACAGTGCATTACAGGAGATAATGAGTTTGTTCTGCCCACACTACGACTTAGCCAAGATGAACCTGCTTTACATGGAAATAAGCCTGAATTTTAAAACCCTCCTGAGATAATGAAACACCTCAGATCAAACTCAGCATTCTGTCAACAGATATAGATATTTTGGACTCAGATCAACTCACATTGCACTTTCTCAGAGCCCACATGGGAGACTCTAAATACATCTAGGGAATATCTCTTAAGATATTTCCTCATTCTTCTAATTCTTCTTCCTGTCACAAACTCCACATTGCATTCATATAAATGTGTGGAAACCATTCCTGGATGAAGCAAAAAAGACAAGAGTACTCAAGACTACTCCTTGCTTACACTTGGTATTTCCTCAGTAGTTTTGGAGGGTTTGTGACTTAAGTAGAAAGCTTTTCACAAAACTTCTGCAAAAGCACCTGAGTCAGTGCTGCTTAGGACAATGTGGATATAGAGGATCATTAGCCTAGGCTGTTTCTCACTTAGGTGATGCTGCCTTTCTTCTGATGCTGCCTCTTTTTTTTGAGATTCCTATTTCCACACATTGAATACATTAACCATCATGTCATGAGTTACAGTGCCCTGTTCAGGACTCTCCAGTACAAAGGAGATGGACACATGGAAGGAAGTTCAGCAAAGGGTCATGGAGATTATTGTAGGGCACCTGTCATACCAGAAGAAGTTGAGACAGCAGGGACTGTTCAGCCTGAAGAAAAAGGGACTCAACAAGGATCTCATCAGTGTAAATAACCAATAAGAAAGAATAAGAAGAAAAAATCTAGACTCTTGTCAGGGGTTCCTAGAGACAGGACAAGGACAGGACAAGGGACAAGGAGCACAAATTGACAGGAATTGACATACAGAAATTCTCTTTTTATGTAAGAAAAATCTTTCTGTCTGTGAGGTTTGTAAGGCAATGGAACAGGCTGTCCAGAAAAGTCTTGGAATCTTCTTGGAGACATTAGAAATCCAGCTGAACATGGCCCTGGGTAATCTGCTTTAGCTAATCATTCTTTGAGAAAGGGAGTTAGACTAGATTATCTCCAGGGATGCCTCCCAAATTTCAACAATTCTGTGATATCTATAAACTTTTGTCCATATCTTGCTTTTCAAACTGTTCATGACTCCCTGTTTTTCCTCCTTCTCCCATTTCTGGCAATTTGTTTCCCTCTTTTTTGGAAGGCTCATTAATGACACCCAATGGCAAAGTCAGCTCCAATCAGATAGCAGTTCACCATTCCCACATAGTTTTGCACTTCTGAGCAATGCCACATGCAAGTAATCCAGAGTAGAGCTAATTCTGCTGACTCATCCTCCAGATCATCAATAAAAGAAAGTTGATTTCATTTATTTTCTCTCAATTCCTACTGCCCATTTGCCACCTTTTTCTATAATGTCTCTGGGTGATTTTCAGCAGGTAAGAGGTCATGCTCATTCTGACTAAACCCAAACCATTTTTTGACTTTCACTTATTTACTATAATAAGCAAAACCTGCCTTTTAGCCTGGAATATCCAAGTAAAGAAGGCCTTAAAATCCTGGGGTTTTAATGGAAGATTTACCAAATTTTAGCTTCTTTGGTTTTTTTTTTGTTTTTGTTTTTGTTTTTTTTTTTTGTTTGTTTGTTTTTGTTTTTTTTTTTTTTTTGTTTGTTTTTTTAGTTGCTTCACTCATTGCAAAATCAGACTATCCTGAATACAAGGTCTCCTCTCTCCCACTCATATAGACCTTGGGTGAACAACAGATCTGATCATTCTCTTATTAATCCTGATAGCTTTGATGGAATTATTCCTTGCTTTTGTAGATGCAATCAGGGGAAAAAAGTTGGTGTTCCATGCTGCAAGACTTACATCAAAGTACTGGAGCAATAATCACCATGCTTTCTGCTGCTCTTTTTTAAATATTGTATTTAATTAACGTTACAAGAATGGTTGAGCACAAGCTTCAAACCTGGTTATATAGAGCCATACATGCAAGCTGACATAAAGGAAAAACTTCAAAGAGCCCTGTTTGTCCAATTGAGATGGGCTAGATTCAATTAAAGATAAGAAAAAGGCAAAGTAGTAAATTATTTAATCAACTTCATGTCTGCTTTACTAGAGATTGCAGTATAATTTAGCTTTCTCTAATAAGATTTTACTTTATCACAAATCCAAACAAATAAATTGAAACATCATCCTGCTTCATGAAAAATACACACTACCAATGCTATCAAATATATTTTTTCTGCATTGTGTTATATAAGCTGGTATTGCCAAAAAGTTACAGAGTGCTTAAAATATGTAATTATACTGAATAACAGGGACAAAGCCCTGAGGAGTTTCAAATTCACAGATAAAAGCTAGCACAGTAGATGCAGCTCTGCAGCAGGGACACTGCCATTAGTGCTGCTTGACTTTACTACTAGAAGTAGACTGACAAGTCAAAATGCTTCCATCAAAATGATGGAAGTAGACACAACTCAAAATTATTGAAAAGCTATCTGAAACAGAAAGCAGGGAGGTCCTGCTGGATAAGGTGCTCCTATTTTAACTTAATGCTTTCTGGGCCTATTAATGCCATGACAGAGACCTTTCACACTCCCCCATCAACAGACACATCTCAGTGGTGGTTATGTCAGGACAAGGAAGCAAGCTCACTTCGATTTTCCACTAGACAGGTACTTCTTCTAAGCATCCCTGGCCTAAAAGTCATTTTTCTAGGTTTTCCCACCCATGATCTTCTAGGAAGAGAAAAGGAAATGAAGGCAGAATACCTTATTGTTGCTGAGGACTGAGGAAAAATGTAAATACTATATATCACTTCCCATGTAAAGGGACAGAGTCTGAAAACAAGACCCATAAAAAAACATATAAAGCACCTGTGCAAGTTTTGCTATAAAATAAAACACATATATGACCAGCTTGGAATCACTTTGTGATTCCAAATTTCCAATCACTTACCTACTGTATGTTAAAAAAAAAAAAAAAATCCAATGACAAAGAGAAGTGAAATGCAAATGTACAACTAATCAATGAAGATAAATGAATATCTTGACACTTGTCATTTGTTGGGCCCAAAACGAGAGCATTACAATGGATGAAGAAATATGGCTTCTACAGTTGAAATGGGCAGAAGTTCTGTTTGAGGTTGCTTTCATTATCTACAAACCAGCAAATATTTAAATGCTTTCAAGGAACATTATAGCTTTAGTGAACTTACACAGAAAAATAATATGACACAGTAGTCTACTATTTATCTTTAAGAACAAATAAACTGATTTTACTAGAATGTAATATATTCAGGGAAAATGTGAATGTTTCGCTAGAAATAATAAATCTCCAACAAGCAATTTTGCTTACATAATCACTTTGACAGTGAAAACCAGAAGAATCCTGCTTAATAACCAAAATACCCTTAAGTGCCACCCATCAGCTGGGCAGGAGAAAAATAAACAAAATATTATATTATTACATTACTGCTGTTTCTGAAGGCACGTCTTTCCTTAATCCAGCCAAGGATCCTTTTTTTATTTTTCTCCTCTATTGAAGCAACAAAGATGGGTAAATCTGTGGAAGCTAATTTCATCACCAATGAAAATAAAACCTGTGCTGTCATATAGATCTCTCAGGTCTATAGAGCAGGAAATATTCTTGAAAAAAAACCCAACCCTCCAATTATGAAATAAGGTCCTGTTTTGTTACTGAATCACAGTTTTACACATCTGCATAAGGTTCTCTTGCATACACAGGCACAAATAAAGAACAACTCTATGAAAACTTATATAACTGATCTGGTACAAAAGTCATGCAAGCAAATGGAATACTCAGCACAATTTGTTCTAAGGCAGTGGTGAAACACCTGTTAGACAGTCTGAACTACATCTTCCATGAGGCACTGCAGGCTAAATGAAACCAATGTGATAGAGGAGATCTAATCTAGTAAGGAAGACAGAAAATGAATGTCAAAGGACTAGAATTGCCTTGGGAAAAAATTTGTGATCCCAGCTAGCTCTAATGTCATGTGTTCAGATAGGCGGCTGCCATTTCCATCACAAAGCCCCAGATAAACAAGACTGTAGCCTGGAGAGGTGACATTCTCAGTCCAGGCAGAGAGAGGCTACTATGCTCCAGATGCACATCTGGAACATCCACGAGACAGAAGAGCATTCGTGCAAAACTGTAGAGAGAGTATCTGTGCAGTAATTAATAGCAGGGTGAGCAGTGACTCACCCTGAACTGATTCAGGAACTCTGTTCCCTGCTTCTGTATGTGTAAACCTATTTGGAATAACTGATTAATTAGGAAGACATCACATTTGAGATAACCTGTCAGGTTCTTCAGATACAAAGACCAACTTAAAGGTCACATTTAAGCTAAATAGAAGTTTAAGAAGAATTGAGATGAGGGCAAACCCAGAATTTTGACACAGATTTTGCAAAGAACCATAAAAAAAAAAAAAAAATGGAAGGTTGCCTGAGTGTACAAGAGTAATGAAATCACTTGCTTATCCCAAAAGCAGAATAAAGTGCAGCTAGACTATATAGGTCAGTTTTTTTTTTTTGTTAAAAAACCCCATTGAAAGAGAATCCTCAGTTTCCTGTTACTCAGCATTCCTGCATTTCATTCTCAAAGGTGAAGGTTTTCCTACATACCAAAACTAAAGCAGGGGCTTTTGATTGGTTGTTACCTCAAGGCTTTGTCTTGAAAACTAAAGTATTGACTACCTGTTTATACACATGGATGTCTTTTGTTTATAAAAGTCTTTTGCATACTGAAAATATTTTATCGTGTATTTGGCTCAAAAGAGAATTTTCCATAACTCTTGTAATTTTGCAACTCTCCTCAGAGCATGCTATGAATTTTAGCGCTTTTCTGAAGTAGGGAGGCAAAGAATGGATGCATTACTTCATAATTACTTCATAGTAATGTCTTCATCAGGTCTGGAGTGAAATTACTAAGATACATACCCTGCATATGGCAATCTGGTTAAGAAAACCAGAGTAACACCTGACGTTTATTTTTCAAAACCATTACTATTTTTTAGCTCACAAATTCTGTGGTCCACTCTAGAATTCAGACACTGATCTTCAGAATAAACACCTTGTTCTTCATCCTAATTTTCTATTTGTGCATTTCCCCCTTCTCACTAATCATTTTACAGTTATTTATTACCAAATTTCAGCATGTGATACATAACAGCTAAAATTTCCCAAGATAATGATCTTTCTTTCCTATTGTTGAAAAGCTACCAAACTGTCATATTTCATCCGTAAAATATATAAAGTGTACTTGTTAGTCTGCTGCAAAGTCATTTATAAAAATGTTGAAAAAAAAACAGGACCACTGTTGACCCTTCTTGGTAGTCAGATACTGATAACTCAGCTTTAAGTATTGTTTCCAACTAGTTATGTACCTCATCTTAATTTCATCTAGATCATATTGACCTAATTTATTTATGCACTTCTTTGTGGGACAGTGTCAGAAACCTTGCCTGAAGTCAAAATTAATCCTATCTGTTCCCGTATCTGATTAACCCAGAAATCCCATCAAAGAAAGTAATTAGAGTACATTGATGTGATTGTTTTTGACAAAACCATTCTGTTTTCATTATTTTATCTTCTCTGTACAAACACATTGAATGATAATAACTTGTTCTAATAACTTCCCAGATGTTGAAATTACACTGATTCATCTGTAATTCTACAATAGTCTATTTTTTGTTCTTTTTAAAGTTGGGTACTATGTTTGCTAATGGTTCAGGAATTAAGCTAGCTTGGTTTTCTAAGTACTTAAGGGCAAATTTAATTGGATCCTGTCAACACAAATACATCATGTTACATTAATATTCTTTAAATTATTCCTTCCCAATTCTGTTTGTACCTACTTGATAATGGTAATGTTGTTTGGTTAGATACTTGCCTACAGAAAGGGGATTTATTTTTTTCTTCTTATTCTTTCTTGCTAAATAATGGACCAGGGCTATCCTTTTATCACTCCAATGCATCATTCTAACACCTTCAGAATTTTCCAACAAAGTTTTCATGTTTATTTATGTACCCTAATGCATCCATATTTCTGAGTATATTTCCTATGTTTCCTGACAATTGTGACAGTTTCCAGCTCTGTTTTTAACATGTTCTCTTTCAGTAACTGCTAGCTCTCCGTCACTCTTTATCTTTTAGATTATCTTCCCAGGAGATCACTTCTACTAGGTCCCCAGGGTCATTAAAGTATGCTCTTTTTGAAGTTAGTTGTTCATGTTCCACTACTATGTTGCTTCTCCCTAAACCTATAAATATTGCCATTTTACAGTCACCTGCACCCAAATTGGCTTCCAAGTGGAGATACCTAGTTTCAGAAATCTCCTAGTCTCGGCCAAATCTAATTGTGATAATAACAACTTTCTTTATCTTTTAAAATAAACTTGTTCATATGTGAGACCTTCTGTATGCTTACACACTTTTTCAGTTTTTGGAACTGAATATCAATGCTCTTCAATTCAACCACACTAATTCATTCAGATATTTCTAGTGTCTCCATTCTTCTGAGTAAGCGGCCTGCAATAGATTCCAATAATGATAATGTCTCTTTTCCCTTCATAGCCTGTGAAGGTGTGCCTTCAATAATTCTACTTCTCACTTTCTTACTTGAACATCAGAAAAGTAGAAATACATTTTTCAAATGAAATATAACTCTACTAGTTTTACTAGCCCTAGATCATGGCATCTCTGTGATTCATACCAAGTAACATTTCTAGATGCCCTTCAGACATTTCTGTAGAGAACTCTCAATGCTTAAAGGTTTTAATCTTCACTCTTCCCTACTATCTTTCTATAATTTTCAGATTCCTGGATCAATTTTCAGATCTGTGAATAGTTCAGCCTATCTTAACTTACAAGTAGGTCTTTGTCATTAACACATTTCAAATTTGAGTGAAAGGGGCTGGAACACCTGTCCTGTGAGGAAAGGCTGAAAGAGCAGAGGTTGTTCAGCCTGGACAAGAGAATGCTCAGGGAAGACCTTATTGCAGCCTTTCAATAGTTAAAAGGAGCATATAAGAAAGTTGGAGAGTGACTTTTTGCCAAAGCTTGTGGTGGCAGGACAAGAGGCAACTATTTTACACAGGAAGACAGTAATTTAGATTAGATATCAGAAAGAATTTTTTTTTTATTGTGGAGGTGGTGAGGCACTGGAAGAGGTTGCCCAGATAAGTTGTAGATGCTCCATCCACAAGGTGTTCAAGGTCAGGTGAGATGGGATTTTGAGCAACCTGGCCTAAAGGATGATGTTCCTGCCTACAGATGGTTTGTATCAGATGATCTTGAAAAGATCCCTTCCAATCCAAACCCTTCTATGGTTCTTTGCAATCTGACTGTCCTCTCCTCATGGCTGAGTGAGCTGAAAATTGAATGTGTTATCTTCCTGAAATTCATCTGAAGAGTTCTATTAATTTTGTGCCTATAGATACACTTATGCTAATAGAAGCAAAATCAAAAAGAAAGGAAAACAAAGGTGTTTTAAAAATCTGTAAGCTCCACAATAAAAGCCATCAACTATATTAATAAAATCTTTCAAAATTAATACTTAAAACAAAAACTATTCTGTTACAGATATGGTTTTTAGGACATTTTTGTCATTGCTTTAGGCAGAAGCAATGCAATCCTAAGTGCCTTTTAAAGTAGTACATATGATGTGAATACCTGTCAGTCATGTCTCTTGATCTCATTATGGCTGAAATTTTCATTAAATTATCTTCAAAACTGTGGGGAAAATCTGAATTATAAATATTACAATGGAGAAAGTGTGACTTTAAGCTAAATCATTTAGTTTACACTAAAATAACCATTGAAAGTGTGTATTCAGAACACTGGGCAACACTTGCTGCATGGAGGTAATTGTGGAAAAGGGCTCTATCTGCAACAGGAAATTCCACCACTGACAATACAACACTTGGGTGCAATTTTGAGGCAATCTGCATAGAATCTTCATTACTGAACATATAACAATTCTTTACATTAAAAACACACTAATCACATCTATAATTTTATGAGCATATCTAGCGATGGAAAAATACATCCACACAAGCAAATATTTTCACAGTTATTTAATAATTTGAAATAAAGGCATAATCAGTATTATTGAA
Source organism: Vidua macroura (assembly GCF_024509145.1). NCBI lineage: Eukaryota > Metazoa > Chordata > Aves > Passeriformes > Viduidae > Vidua > Vidua macroura. The sequence goes on from NC_071571.1 coordinate 128,311,268, forward strand.
ATGAATGTAAGAGATCTTAGAAAATCTCTACACATTTTGCATTATAAATGTATTAGAAAAATGCAATGAAAATTTAAAAGGATCTATTATATTCTAAAATCATTGCTTATTTAAGACTGATTTAATATCTCAGATTAATACTAACTAAAAGACTGGGCATCTGAGTCAAAAAAAAAAAAAAAAACAAATTAAATGAAAAAAGAATTCCAAGAAATAATAAATTCCAGTAAGATTGAATATTTTTGTAATAGACAATGTCATATTTCACATTTCATATGCACTACTGCAAAACAAACTGAAACACTTATTTTGTAACTATCAACTAGTAGACAGCCATTATTTGCATTTTAACTGTTTAATTTACATTTAATTAAGCTATTGTTGCATTCACATGAGAATTTATCAGTCATCATTTTCTCACTATTGTTTTATGCACAATTGTGATTTTCAGCCTTCTGCAATATAGCTTAATATTTAAGAAAGGGTTTCTTTTACATTTCACTAGCAAACGCCTGGCAATTTAACAATCTCTCTATAGTACAAACATTTATGAAAATGTCAATCATTGTGGCTTACACATGCTTTAAAATATTTAAAGTTTCACCAGAAGGTGGTAAGCTCAGCTTCTTGTCCTGTTTTTGATAAGATAATCGGCTGCTATCATTGGAAGTTCTCCCATGTTTTTCCACTCCTTTTAGCTGGACCTAAATATGGAGAGAAGGCAGCTGTCTTTAACATCTATTTAAAGGTTCCACTAAAATGACCTTATCTGCAGCTCATTTGAGTTTATTCTCGCATTCTCTTCAAGAAGACACAGGAGATGGCTTCTGGAGTCTTGAAGGTGATGTAAACCTAATCATTAAAACCCCAGTATATGTTAAGGTGGTGTAAAGTGCCTTCCTCACACTGTGCTGAAGAGAGTAAAACAGAGAAACACTTTTTCGTAGTCTTATTACAGTGAATAAGATAATGGCACTTTATAAAGAGTACAGTGCTTTGGTGCAAAGAAGAAACAGAAATGAAACAAGAGGAAGAGAAGCTGCAAAGATCTAAATATTGAGAGATACCATATCTTCACTAGAAGACAACTTAAATAAGCTATAGCACAACAACCTCCAAAATTGTACAAACGTTCCTGATAAAGCCAGAAGGCCCAATGCAAATGCTATAACTCTCTAAAAGAAAGAGGAACATTAAAATCAACAAAAGACCCACTGGCTTCAACAATACCCAGATTTCCTTAGGATGCAGTAACACTATCCCTGTACTGTCCTAATTTACTAAAAGTGTCAAAGCTGAAATAAAACTGTAGTGGTGAAAATATTGAAAAGAAGTCTTGAAAAGAAGTCTTGAAAAGTGTAATGCAGTCTGTGAAAAAGTACCAGGAATAGTTTCAAGGGAAATTAAAATCAAGGATTTCAAGATTAAAAAATAGAGGGGTCAGATGTTATGAATCCATTTTAGACTTTGTTACAAAGAAATTTATTTGTCCTTGATGTTAAAATAATAAGTTAGCTCTGGTCTCTTTCTGCAGTAGCCTACAGTGCCTAAGCCGACAAAGTAAGGTGTTTTTACAGTTTCCACTAGAAAGGAACAAAGCTTTTCTTCTTATTAACAAAAAAATGATATAGACATCCCATAACAGTCCCAAAGTTCATCTTACACATTGAAGAAAAATCTTTCTTATTGAATGACACTAAAATTTTTAAAAAACTTAAAAGGAGATTTCTAAAATAATGGTTGAATGTGCTCCAGTTTATATGAACTTTGTCAAAAACTGTAAGAGACATTTTGTTAAGGAACACACCTGTGAGACAAAAAATCACCAAATCAAAAAGATGCCAACAGGCTGGAAAGATCTGTAAAGAAAATCTTACTGTGATAAATTGTAGGCACTTAGAAAAGTTACATGTTTTAAAATTTAATATCATTTACGGGAATCAGATCCTTCCTACCAGATCCCCCAACCAAAAATGTTATTGTGCTATTCATAGCTTTTTACTAATATCACATCCTCTGCTATCTCGCAATGAAGAATCACAGCTACAATATCAGATAAAGGTTTGAACTATACTGACAACTTATAATCAAAACAAAGTTGTGAAAACAGTCCAGTGAAATTTAGAGTCCTATAAAACAAAAGAGAATGAATTATTCATTAGAGTAATTTAAGAAAAAAAGGAATATTTTGCAAATAAATATAGGTCATGTCACAAATCTTTTATCTAGAGAAAGGAATCCAACATTTCTAGACCAATCACTCTCAAAAATATCTTTCATTTCTCACAAACATGTTTTCATTAGTTAACGGTTTTAAGTTAAAAAAGAAACAAAAAAAAACCCCAAAAAAATATCTGCCTTTCATCATTACAATAAAGTCCTGGATTGTTCTGGAGTCAGTTTCAGGACACATACAAGAATCTGCAGGCTGTAGAATGAAGAGTGCAGAGGAAGGAAAGCACATAATGCTTCTAGCAATGAGTAATTCATTCCCTGCAACTTTTTTTTTTTGTCATACTAGGAGACTTCATTCCTACACAGGATGTAGATGATCATAAATTCTGAAAGACTTCTGCCCCACTAACTCCTTTCTGAAAAGTGCAGTTGAAATTGGCACTGTAGAATTTTATTTTATCATGTGCTAACATGATAAAACAACAACGATGCTATTTTTACAACTTCAAGGAATTAACTAGCTAGATTTCCATGTTTTCTGAACAGTTACATGTGCTTAACTTTTTATTTAATTAAGAATCTGCAATAGTTCTCAAAACCAATATCCAAGAGATTTACATGCAGTAGGTGCATGATTAAAGGCTGCTCATTGAACTTTTCCTTCATGTGACTGGGCTTGAGGCATGAGTTTAATGAAGGAGACATACACAGCTAGAAAACTCAGCTTTCAGTTATTTCTCTGCTTCTCCCAGAATCCTTAAGCTTTGTATTTGCTTAATTCTTAGACTAATTCGCACCTTTCTATTTCTGACAAGGCAAAGATGTTATATTTAGTAGTTCTAAATAGCTTTGATCATACTGTCAAATAAATGAGAAGAAAGATGCCTTCAGAGCATTAGGGAGAAAACATCTGCCCCTGCTTGAGAATTTGTAACATTTCAATAGAAAATGTTACAGAAGAATGAACAGGGGTGGGGTTTTCATTGCTGTTTGGTTGCTTGCCAGATTTTCTATCTGGTTTTACTCAGTTTTGAAAAAGCTTAAAATACGAAGTAATTATGTGTAAGGTTAATCACTAAACCTTAGATGCAAATGAACAGTAGTCATTATCAGGCAACTTCTCAGTATCTCCTAGCAAAGATATAGAAGTTAGTTATACTAATTTCACATGCTAAAGGCTTTGGAGCCTAAAATAACCTATAGCCACTTTATGAAAGAAAGGGTGAATTCAAACAATAACAAACAATTCCTGCTTTCAGCTCTTGCTGTTGTGGAGTTATATTTAAATTCTTATTCAGTAACACTAGTAACTGAGTAGTTAGTAACTAACTAGCTAGCAATACTTCTTTTGCTTTATTTGTAGATCCAATCGTATGAATTTTTATTTGTCCTGAGTTTAGATCAAAGAGATGAGCATGGGATCAGCTGAAGAGAATCAATTCTCATTCTCTGAATGAAAAATACCCATTGTGGGCTGCTCCAAAAAAAGACTGTTTAATTATAAATCCAGGCACATTTCAAAACCACATTAGAAAAAGACCTATAACTAGACCTGAAACTGACTTTTTTCCTAACACTTTAAGATATCACTTGTATTATTTGTTGTCACAACTGTGCTTATTCACTTTCAGATTAAAATATATGCTGTCATCCAAACTGTGCGACTCTGCAGGGGTTCCATGCTGCTTTCCCTGAAGGTAAAGTGTTCTCTGCCTCTGACCTCAATACTGCTGGGATATTGTAGCCTCCTAAGGCAATCTTTACCCTTGCAATCTGCATTTCATTCACAATCTACAAACCTGCAAATCTTCTTCCTTTTATCCGTGGTGAGTTCTACAGGGTGCAATCACTCAATTCTGAATGAAAATTAAATTCCATTGTGGATATGCAAGTGTCATCAAGTAGACATTAAATTCTCCCTATTTTCTTATACCCACAGTGCAAACAAGGCCACTTCACTGTTTACGTGAATTCCGCTGTGATAATTGCCGAGCCAATTCTGAGTCTCTCAGGTCATTGCAAGCTCCCGCTGGGTCATTTCCACCGCAACTCAGAGGCCACACTGGGAGACCTGACCAATAAGCCAATGTCAGTGAATGAAGGACAGCTGCTCGTGAGATTGTTCATACACCTCTGCCTCTGGATATTTAATGAAATATAATCTTATAATTCTTCTGGAACTGCTGAATTGTGAAGTCTTATTTCCCATTAAACTTGCAGATAGCCAGAGAGGTTTTATGAAAGAAGATGATTTCTATATCATCAGATGATTTTCAGTTCCCTTTAATCTATCTTTTTAAAGAAGACTGACCTGAAAATCTACCATAACACCATATTTTTTTTTTCAGTTTAGTAGTCTAGGATAAATAACATTCTCTTTAGAAAACTGTCATTTTGGTAAACTATGCATACATTCATAATTTTTCAGTTTGTATTCTGAAAAGTTAAAAGTCAATTATTATGCTAGTCTCATAAGAGATTGGATAACAGGGGTCTTCAACTGTTTTATAATAAAAATAAAAATATAAAAAACTACATACATTTTATTTATGGTCATTTTAACTAAGCAGCATGTCTTCCCTTTTTCAGTGATGGACTAGGGCCAAAGTAAAGTACAAAATCCAGCTCTTCTGGCTGCATTGCTCTGCTGTGCCACCTTGGCACTAAATTTCCTCTCTACTTCAAAGCAAATAGTGAAATATAGTGCCCATGTGACCAACTATAGGCACTAACTATAGTGCCTATGTTATGTGACTATGTGAAATAGTGCCTTTGTAACTAACTACAATAAAAGTGTAATTTAGGCGAGGGAAGACTTTATCTTCTTAATTGAAAAAGCAAGTGTCCATCTTTCAGCTATCATTAGTTAAGTCTACAGCAACATCATGTTTTGAATTCTGACTTTGCTTAATTACAACTGTGGGTAAATCATCATTGCTTGTGGTTAGCATAAAACATTGATATGTATGACCTACAGAAATTCAAAGCTTGAAAATAAACCTTAAAAACCTATTCTTATCTTATTTAAAAATTCTCCAGCATACCCTGCTCATTGCCTTAAGTACTTGTAAGATCAGAAATCGTAATTTCCTGTTACAGAAGAAAAAAATAATGTACCCATATTAGCCTGCACAACATGCATCTGTGCTTAGGAGATTGAGTAAGAAATAATCTTAGTTTCCAAATACTTTGTTTAAAGTAGCTGCATGTATACTACAAGGCCACAATTGCCACACCAATATGTCTTCCTACAATCACTGTTTCTTAGTGCTAACACTGTTTTTCTCTCTCCTTTTGTAGTGTAAAGCACCGACACTAAGAGTGAGAATTGATTTATTAGCACTCCTTTTAAGTAGATTTAATGCACAAAGATGCATCTTGAGCATCCCTCTATTCCTGTGAAAGAGCAAAGTAACTCTGCAGCCTATTAATCTTTTTTCAAACTTAAACTCATTTGCATGAGCAGTGATGTTAGAGATACTGCTCCCATCTGGGACAAATGCTAACCCCAAGAAACAGCTACTGCATTCTGACATTTCTTTTGCAAAGGAGACAGACCACTCCAATTTGCTTCAAATATAACTGAGGCATGGCAGAATGAGAAGCACTAGTTCATTCCTGTAGTACAATTAATTTCTTTACTGTAACTGGGTAGGAACACTTGACAGTATGAAGCGTCTAATTGCAGGCACTGAAAAAAAAAAAAACCACCCTTCTTATGTGACAGGGGAAAGGCAAAAGTAAGGCACAAAAAACAAATGAGAAAACGCCATGTCTGGCTCAAGTCCACACCCCTACATTTCCCATTAGTGCAATCTTTTGTTGCATTACAGATTTACTACTGCAAATCAGTGAAGGCCATAATTCTATGGCCTTCACAAAACATTACGAACATTTTTTTTTTTTTCTAGTTTGCTTTTTTAAGAGGTCTAAACTTCACTTCCAAGCTCTATTTGACTAATTCTTAAGTGAACCATGTTCCATATGCAACCTATATGCAAAACAATGCTCCAATAGCCAGCACTATATATTCTACTGAGAAGAAACAGATCCCTTTATCCATACATCCAGTTTTTCATTATGAAAATTCTGAATTCTTCTTTGCTATCTACTCATATACTAAAGAGATGTGATAGTTTATTGCAACATAATGCATTCCTGTAAATAATATCAGTACCCAACTATTATTTTTTCTTATTTAAGTGCAACCAAAATTTTTGAATTTCCTGTGAGTTTAGTGGATTGGTTAGAATCATAGAAACACAGAATTGTAGAATGCTTAGGTTTGGAAGGGACCTTAAAGACCATCTCATTCCAACCCCCCTGCCATGGGCAGGGACACCTACCAGTAGACCAAGCTGCTCAAACCCCATCCAACCTGGCCTTGAACACTGTCAGGGATGGGACATCCACAGCTTCCCTGGGCAACCTGTTCCAGTGCTCCTGAAAAAAGAACTTCTTCCTAACATCTAACCTAATCCTGCTGTCTTCTATTTTAAAACCACTGTCCCTTGTCCTGACATTACCTGGTCACAGCAAAAGTTCCTCTCCCTTTAATTTTGAGACCGCTTAAGGTATTGGAAGGCCAAAATGAGATCATCCCAAAGCTTTGTCTTCTCTACACTGAACAACCCCAACTCTCTCAGCTTGTCTTTATAGGAGAGGTGCTCCATTCCCTCTGATCATCACTGTGGTCCTAAGCTCTGTTGCCTTCTGTTTCTTCAACTGTGCAAACAGTGAAATTACAAGCCTATAATCTGTTCCCTGTTCAACTTACTGAAAATCCATGATATAGTTTTAGTTTTTAGTTCATTTTTTTCTCTTTCAGTGTTTATGCAACAAGTAGGTATTTTCAATGGGTTCACCCTCGATAACATTACAACCAAGCTCTCTATCACAGCTTGGTTCAGCTCTACTGCTCTCACTGAAAGCTAGTCTGTTTGCTAGAATGCACAGACCTTGACATGCTATAGAGTTCCCTCTGTTTAAGCAGTGGGTGAAAAACATCGTTAGGTTTGGCTCTCTCAATGCAAATTCTAATCTGACACTATTCCAGGTGAGCAGGATACTCAGATTCAGCTGCCTCAACTCTGAAACAGCCTTTCAAGCCTCCTAAGTACCACAGTTAATTGAATATATTTCTCCTAGAAAACACAGTTATATCAGAGATGCTGGCTTATCATTAATTTTTGAAACAACAAGTTGGTAACTGACAGAAAGCAGTGGAATTTCTAGAACACACAAAAATGCTATTCTCCTGAAAAAGAAGAAAAATGTGAAAACGTAGGGGGGAAAAAAAGTGAGTCTGGGGAGAAGTAAGTTCCTTAAGGTAACAACAGGTTCCTGAATATAATTTTACTTCTGAAACTTCTAATGAACGTTATGCTTATCCAGAAGCTACTTTGCTTTCCCCTTTCCTATTACATTTTTGGGCAAAAGCAGCCTTCTTTGTCCAGACAGCATGCTCCTTTTAAAATGCTCTTACTTTCCTGTTTCAGTTCTTTTTACTCTAATGCTCCTGTCATTTGCTACTGGATTTCTGGCCTGAGAGCTGCTCAGAGCAAATGGCCCTGCCTAAAGAACATTCACGCTTTTCCCAAAGGGAATCAATGTCAATAATACTGTTTTTCTCTCTCACATCTTCCCACATTGGGCAATAGCTGACTTTTAGAAAAGTTAACTCTCACAGCCTTAGCAACAATCATATTCAAAATAAGAAAGACAGACACACACATGGAAAAAACACCCCCAAAGAACTGCAAGTCCAGGTGGCACCTTAGCCATTATCTGCTCAAAAAATGTAGCACAACAAATTATGCTTCCTAAACCAGTGAGCACAGCCAATTATAAGGGGCGATTCAACCCCAAGGAATGGTTCTGCAATAACAGCACCTCATGGTTCAGTGTTTACTGTATTTTAGTGGTATTTATCAGTTTACAAGTAACAAGATTATAACAAAGCATGCCGCTCCCACCTCCAGCCCCTCTCAAGCTGTCAGTATGGGATCCAAAAAGCTTGTTTCTCTCACATTGTCCCGGTAATCTTGATCCAGTTTGTACACAGCCAAGGGACAACTATGGCAAATTTCTCTGAAGTACTACTCTCATCAGTGAATGAAGACAATTAGTAATTATCTTAACTGAAAACAATTATTTGATTGATAATATTGAGAAATCCTATACACATATTAGAACATATGTGCAATCTATTCCAAATTCTCCAAATTCTTGACAGATACCAGCTCCAGGTGCACCTTTGAAAATAAATGTTTTTACACACTATTTGAAGGCAAGTAACACCAGATGGGCAGCACAAAGATTAATGTGAGTATTTGAGAATGCTCCTCTGTAATCACGATGAAGCACTGAGTTCTGAAGGGACTGGCCACTTTCAATTTCTAGAAACTTACCTTGAATAAAGGGTAGTTATATTTCAATTAAAAATGACATGACTTAAGCAACATTGAAAAATAGATACATATTTTTGGGCATAAAATTCAATAACAATTTGTCACCTGCTCTTGCTACAGACAGAGCATCACCACTAAGGGCTGGGATCTCATCACCATACAGCTGATGGCAGAGCACGCAGGACAGTGGTATCAGGATGGATGCTGCCACAGGCTGGGAGAGGTTGGCAGATGGGAGACAGGCAGAAAATATGGAGAGGCAATACAGTCAAGCAGCTGCATCACTTAGACTGTCCAGCAGAACTAAACAGGAAGGCTACAACCACCTCCACCTGCTGAGTAAATCCAAGCTATATGAGGATACAAATTACTACATCCCAACTTTGTTTTTTTAATGTTTGCTAGTATTAGTGGTTTCATTATTTTTTCATATTTTTAAAAACTACACAAGCACAATAAAACCCCCTTACCTCATCACCATAAATCAGCATCTTCTTTGTAATATTTACAGGTAAACTATCATCTCTGTTAGCAAAGAATTAAGTTTTGGCAGCTAATCTGACTGCACAAAAAAAGAACCTCTACCTTTCACAATATTTTAGGCAGTCAGAAGTTAAATTCCAGATTGCCTAATCAAACACCTGTATTTTGCAGCACTTGGCTGTGTAATTAAACATGGAGCACTGAGCCATAGTGTTCAAGGTCAACAACTAAAACATCAGTCATGTAAGTAATAAGCCCTGGCTGACTTTCCTAAAATCATTCTTCAGCAGTAAAGTGTTTTTAAATAGATCAAGAAGATGACTAGGTTATGAAATAGTCACAATTCCCACTGTCAGACATTTTCAGAAGTTTTAATTAGAATATAAGCTTCAGACTCCACAGCATACCATGCCTATTAAAACTCATATAGGTATAATCAGGAGTGGTGTTCAGTTATGAACATATTATAAAGTGATTTTGCCTGGGTATTTCTCCCAAGCTAAACAGTTCACCTCATACTCTAAATATTATCTTGATTAACTGTATGTTAATAATGCCCAGAATTGTGTACTGTAGATATCCTTTATCATGTTCCATTAGGCTGTCATTCAAGCATATATTTAACTACTAAGAATGCAATTGATGTTATCTAAGCCAATGGGTCTACTGAAAAAGCTGAGAATTTCCTGTGGAAAAGTTGAAGTTTAGTACCAGCACACAGACTGCAGAAGCAATCATGCTTCCAGGCCACTGGGAAGATTAAAGATTTGCTTGCAGAAGGACTTTGTAGTACCTGGAGAGAAAGAAACGCTTTCACACCTGCATCTCGCTGAGAGGTGAATACAATTAGTCTTTCTTAGGCAAGACTTTGTCCCACTCATGTAGTGGCATTTTACCTGAGTGAGCTAGAATGGATCATTGAGCTAGATGAACTTTCAAACCAAAATATTCCATAATTCTATGACTCTGTAACTTGGTCCAAAACTGCCTGAGTTTTGCAATTCAGTACAATACAGAAAAGCAACCCAAAATTTCCTGAATATTTGACTATACTCCTTCTCTGAAAATTACCTCAGACCAGTTACTCTTCTCATTTTAGCTATTTAAAAATAGAGAATAATATCAGATATATGCATTGAGAATATAATTATTAAAAATGTAAATATCTCCCTTTTTTCATAACTCTCAAGAACACAGGTGCATAAAAAGTTGAAAGTTCAGTTCACAAAATGTTCACAATATTCCATAGCAATGCCACAAAGGAATAATTAAACCCATTTATGTTTACAGAGCATTTTGAGACATATTCATTCAATTTTAGTAACTTTTAAGGAACATAAAATTCTCTTCCAGACTCCAAAATTTCAGGAAGCAAATACCTCTGTCCTTTTGACTCCAGTTCTAAAGAGTTCTTTGTATTTGACTATGCAAAATGTAAAAAAAGAAATAAAAAAAAAAAAAAGAAAAAAGGGTATAATAAAAGCAAGAACTACTCAAAAGCAGCTGTAATGGTTCACTGTTTCACACAGTGCTGGGTGAAAAGTAAATGGTAGAAAGAAGGGTGGATAAAATGTATCAAAGATGAATAGATGAATGCTTTGTAGTATGTATGTGCAATGTAAACCTGTTCTACAGATATGGTTGCTCCGAAGAGGAAAAAAGGATTTCTTTTCCTTAAAAATTAAGAAAAAAAATCTTATATAATTAGTATAAATATCAGTCCCTCCAAGAGAGGAAAAAACAAACCATTTGCAACACAGTGGCTTTTATCGGAAGATACCAAATGCATAATGTCTTTGAATGGAAACTTGCTGAATGTGCACTCTCCCTGCTAAAGCTTTCTGATGGAACTGTGGGAATGCTTCTCTAAAATAGTGCCATGTTTTGTTAAGTATATTTATGCAACCTACAAAACTAAAGGGTTAAGCTTATAAAGGAATCAAAACTTGTGAACCCACTCTTTGTCGTACCAACATCTGAATATTTCATAAAGCCCATATATATCTGCCTAAAAATCTATTTAATGTATCCCATAGAAAATACAAAGCCTTTTAGTTTCAAAGGAATGGGGAGAAGGTGGTGTTTGCATTAGAACAAAGGCTAAGAACTATCTTAATTCCCCAACATCAGTCCATATCTCAGTTATGTTGCAAGTGATACTTACCATCCTGAATTTGCAAATCCTTTGAGATCTGAGAGCCCTGTACCACTCTTTTAATCTGCAGCATTTATTTTAGGGTCTCATTTCTCTTCTGCAAATGGTATTTCAAACAACTGTTCAAAGTATAGCTAAATTCTCAGAAAATTATACCTTATGCATTATATTAATATGGTTCTAGTATCTGAGCACACACCGGGTAAAACCCTTTCAAAGACTAGACTAGAGGTCATTAACACCAAATCCATTACCCATCAAACATGGTTTGCTTCCCTTTATTGTCTTATTTCAGTCAAGTGCTGCTGCTTAACCATGCAAATTATTCTCATTTATATGTTTGTAAGAATAGCTATTATTACATAAAATGGATATTTCAATGTATAAAGTGCATAAACCATATGTGTTTTGAACTCCACATTCTCAGAAATCAATACATTCAGATATGGAGTAAACAGTTTCAAATATAAGCCAAGAATTTAAAGGAAAAATATTTTGTCTTTAGTAGTGCTCTTCTATTCTTTTCAGATAAGATTATCAATGCATGTTCACATTTTTTAGTACACTGACTGCAATAACCCACTAGAAACTAAGTAAGAAATTAAGTAAGAGAAGACAGAGATACAAATTTACATTGGTATATATTTGGAAAGCATTGATTTTTCTCCTTGTGCCTTGATCAGAAGTGAAATTTGCATGTCTGCATTTGTTTAACAAGAGTAACATCAACTTGCACAGTGTCTTGTCATTTCCATATATCTCTGTCTGCATGCTACCACTATTTGACTGATAGTTGCATAACTCTAAGAATAGTGATTGCTTTTCAAATATATCAACGTTATAGGCAGAGAACCAAAATCAATGTGTACTCCACGGAAATAGTGATTTTAGGAATCCTAATATCACACTACAGTCACAGTGACCCATCCTAGGGAGGATCTGAAAAGTACAACCCAGCAGAAGATAACACTCCAGTGGCTGAGCCTGATTTGATATCTGACATGCTGTTACTTAATAATACATCATGATAGACTAATATCTGTTTGTCTTCTGGCTACACTGTAATCAAAGTAGTCTGATTACATAATCTTTGAGGACCTGAATAAAAAACTGGGGCTGGTTCTTGTATTGCTAATATAGTAACAAACACTGCTGTGCTCATGCCCTGAAAACTCTGATTTCTATCAAGAGAGAAAAGAAAAAAAATGTAAGGAATAATTAGTATATAAGAATTATTTCTGTCTCAAAGAAAAAAATAACCAGACAAATAATAATGCATGTATAATATGTTGTAAATTAATGATATCTGGAGCCAATTACAAGTTTTCCTACAAATACACAGCTCTAGTTTCCTGCAGATAGAGATCTTCAAAGGCATTTGGAAAAGGAAGACAGAGTGACCTTGAGGACAGCTGCTGAGTTCTGTTATTATTACACTGAAAAAAACATCCCCTGTTTACAGAGGTGTTATTCACAACAAAAATTCTTGCATGTGTGCCCCTCTGTAATAATATTAATTAAAAAAAAAATTGTCTAAAGAGCCTAGCATATGAAAAATTATAATAAAATCTTCCATGTATTTTGTTTCAGTAGAAAACTGGAGCTGGTCCAAGGTATTTCACTTTGTAGTAGGCAAGAAGTGAGTTGTATTTCTGGAACTGCAGTCCATCTCTGAATTATATGTATTTGACTCAGCAGTCACTTACCGACAGAAAAGTAAAGTTTTTCCAATAGTAAATCATAGAGTAATAGATTTAGCTAGCTGGTACTGTGGGATTAAACTTTTCAGTAGCTCATCAGCCACAGTTTAGCCCAGACAAGATAAGTTTAGGTCAGAGGTTTGGGTATAGCTGCTTTTAGCTGATGAGCTCTGGGATAAGCAGTGAAGGTCATCTATTGCTGTCACAGAACAAGAAAATGGGCAGAACTGCATATTTCTCTTCAGTGTACATGGATGAGCTTAACACAAAAGCTTTCTTTTCACCCCTTCCCCATGAACTCTTTTGCAGAAGTTTGTCTCTTCTAAATTTTTAAGCATATATTGGTATGCCAATGTATTATTGAAATAGCTTTTGCCAGACCTACCTGTGGAGGGCTTACTTTTCTTAAACATTTCTCTGCTATGCTTTGATATCTGCTTCACCTGCTGTGCCTGCAGTCACGCAGGGTATGTTCTGCAGTTGCTTCATCCCATATTCTCATTTGAGATGTTATCAAAACTTCATCAGCTGGGACATGATATTGCAAATGGAGAACAGAATAAGGTAGCTAATGGGACAGTGTCTAGGGAGGGACATGGACAATGACAAATGGAAATACAATGGAAGGAGTAATAAAGATTGGGAGGTCAAGTTGAGGAAGGAAAGGGAAAGAAAAAGCAGAAGGTTTAGGGACAGGGCAGTTATAAAAGCATTCTGGAAGTAGAATGTTAGGTCAAGTTCTGTGGAAAAGGGAGTAAGGCAAACAGATAATGGTAGAAAGTGGAGAACAGAAAAAGGGAAGAAGGAAAAGAAAAAAAAACAAAACAAACAGGAAGCCATAGTGAGCTTTTTTAATATTTTAGAACATGTTCATTTTAGTCAGTAATTTCTAGATATACCAGTCAAAAAAACAGCTTTGTCTATTTAAATAATAAAGGTTTTTAAAACCTCAGGATGAGAAAGCAAAATCACCTTTTTTTTGAACTTTTAACTCTGCCTTCACCTTCTTAAAGGAAAATACATTAGTCAACTTCAATTGCAGTATGTTTCACTAAAGGTAGGTAGGGCCATGGGGAGTCTCCCCCAGAATGTATCTTCTCTCCTTAGACAAAAAAAACATTCAAGACACTTCTCAAACCTCATCAGTCACATAGACAGAACTATGTGATACTAACTGGAAATACAAAGAATAGACAAAAACAAAACAACCTGATGAAAACTGCAATGGAATTTGAGAATTGCCTGCAAAACTCTCTTCCTTTTTTCAAATGTCAGTATGTTTCTATTTGAAATAATAAAATTAAGCAAAATATCAAAAACCGGTTCCTAACAGCACGTTTTGTTATGTAGGCATTTATACCCTTTTCAACCAGTCACAGGCAGCTCCTTGCAATATCTTCCTGGTAAGGTATTCAAGTTAGTAAAAAAAAGCAAATATAGCAATCCCAAAAATATGGTAAAGCACACTATTTTTGGCTTCCTACTTATAGGAACCTGACTAGTAAACATATTCTGAACAATCTAAAATAAACATGCATAGATAATTCTGGAAGATTCAAACAGTCAAAGTGCTGTCCTCCAGGATTAAATAAAATTTTGCAGCTGCCATAACTTTTATTGAGCTAGTACAAGCATTTCAAGATTCAGGCATAGAAATAAAATGTGCAGCAACACTTTGAACATAAAAGCTCAATACACAAACAGAGTGTGGAACAAAAACATACCATTTGTAAAAAGACAATCTTATTTTATCCTAATAGGTTTCATACGCATTTTAAATTTCAGTGGACATACAAGGAAAAAAAAAACCTGAATATCTTAGAGAGCTTGCCAAAATCAAGACTCAATCAGTTATTTAGAAGATACATTTTAAATAAATGCTTACTCAAGTTTTATAAATCAGCATTTACATTCAGCAAAACACAAAATATAGTGGGCATCAGCATCAGCCAAGAGTTTAGCTTACCACAGACCATATGTGAGGACATCCCCATAGACTATGTATCTTGTACTAGCATGGCAACTGCAGTACATAGCAACACTTTATCTGATGTAATAACACCTTCTGCTCTTAGCCTTTCTAAGTTATAAAACAAATGATTTAGTGATTTCACCACAAACAGCCTCATGGAAGATAGACAGAAAGGGATGAAAATAGGGTGTTATCACTTCACATGCCAGGCGCCTTGCAAGTCAATATATTAAAAGTTACAGCCTAAGTTTATACCTTTTTTTTTTAAGAAGACCATATTGCTTTTAAAAAGAAATATAACTAGCAAATTGAGTGGAGGCTCTTGTAGCTCTTCAGTTCCTTCCAGTGTTTATGCCAGTAGATCAGTAAATTCAATGAAAATATAATAAAATCAATGCAAACCTCAGTTATCAAGAAAGTGCTATCAAGCTTTGGAATGATTCTGTTAGGTAGAATGTTGTAATGTCATCAGCACAATTCACAGCATCAGGCTGCAAATTCTGAATCACCAGTCTGGATTTACTCAAAGAAACAGAGACAGAAAAAATAAACCCATCCAGTATTTAATGAGTCTTTATCACAGGAAAAAATAAATGTGGAAGAAAAGATATACTACAAATTTTTCTGGTTTATCAAGTGTTTTTCTGATACGTGCTCTTCCCCTAATAAAAATACTCCATCTGGCTCTTACCTTGCCCTGTCCTATGCCAAAAGCACTGAGTAGGAAATGCTCCACTGAAGTTATAAACACAACAATACAATAAATATAAATTCAGAGTGCTACATCTTGTGAGAGCTCCCTTATACAGTCTACATCCAAAATGAAAGCTCTACTGACAAAACTAGCCCAGGACAGGACCACATTAGAGATTAGTTTCAAATATTTCTGCAGTGATGTCATGTTCTCACAAAACAGGGTTTAATCAATTACAATAGTCTTGTTTTATTACAATATATCAAATTTGGTACACTATTGCTTTAGCATTCTTCACTGATGCGTGAAGACCACATGACCAAACTGTGTTCATCAAAGACTTGAAATTATTTTTCAGAATTATAAGACATGGATTATCCAGAAAACCAGAAAGTCAAATTTCATACTGCTTTTCATTAAATATTTTTAACCTTAAAGGCCTTGACTTTCTTATCATATGCCTTAACACATAAAATGCATCTCCAGATAATCTAATCCTGTTTAAACAGGGGAAATCCTTTCAGAGTTCTCTCAATGTCTGTAAAAGATGTTTTGTCTTTTAGCCTCAGATAGAGATAACCATAGAATATAATAATTTTTCACTCACAGAATTGCTTTTGATTAATATTCTAAACATCAAAATTCTTTTCTCTGTAATAAATATCTACCTAAGAGATTACTTCGAATTGTTTATTTAGAGCAAAAGAAACACAACTGCACTGGTAATAAAAGAGGTCCTCTAATTTTATGGATGTCCTCTGAATTTCCTCAAACCATCCTGTCACACTGACTGCTGAGGAGCTTACCAAGTTTAAGGATTCATCATTCAAGAAGTTCCAACAACCTCAACTGGTTTATGGGTCCTGAGCACGCAAACAAAAATTGTATGATCTCCAAATATCTGTAGGTAAGTGATCAGCTCTGAGCAGGGCTTTTTAAGAACTCTCTTTCAACCTAACACTCCACCTGAATTTCCATTCATGTACCAGAATGCTTTTTGGATATTTTCGTAAAAGGGATTAAAGAGATAAAAGATGTTTTCATTTATGTTACATACATGCTACAGACTGCCCAATATCAGTAAAACATGTGGTGGGTCAGTAGTTACTTCCTTCTTGAAAACTGAAAACTTGAGAACTGTCATTCATGTCTGGATCTGCTTCATGCACTAAGGTCATTGCAGAACTAATCATCCGTAATGAAAAAGGAACACATCTTCTTTCAGTCTAGTAGAACAACTGCTAACTCAGTTAATATATAAGAAGTTCAAATAAAATCTTGAAATAACATGTGTTAGTTTAATTATCTGTCAAGTCATGCCAAATGAAACACACACAGGCAACAAATGTGATTATATTGAAACAGGAAGGCCAGTCTTCCCATTCCAGCCACTGACATAGATCTCTCACCCTCATTTTCAATATGAACATAGGTCCTTTTCGTCTAAACTCCTAAGTAATTACATTAAAAGAGGTAAATTTATGGCTTAGTGTTTTGGCCTTGCTTTTAATTTTGGACAGAATTCTCTAGGCCTTTTTTTCCTACTTGGAGGTTTTTTCAAGTACTCATCCCTATAATTCCTATTTCCATCTGTGACTGTTTCCTTCCAGTTTTGCTTTCAGAGGAGGATAAAAAGATAAAAAATATTCAGAGATGAGGCTGGGAGGCAGCATACAGGGATGAGCCAATGTTTTTCCATGACATTGTCAATGTGAATGAGATCATGCAGAAAGAACCAACAACACTGGTCTCTAGCTGGAGGTAGAACAGAAACTCTTGGTTAAAGAGTAGGAAGAACAGAAAAAAAAGGAATGAGTAACAAAGATAGAGAAGAAAGAATTGAGTAAACCCATGCCAGAAGAAATTAATTATTCAGAATTTTTCAACAACCAGGCTTGGACATCAAGCTTATACTATCTTTGTCAATGGCTGACATTCGTTTGTGAGGTTCAGGGAAGGAAGATGCAATCAGGAGTTTTTTCTCCTATTTACTGGAGGCCCAAAGAAAAGTTCATTTTATACTTTCTGTTTGATATCAAGGTAATTAATGCTGATTCCAGAAATCTTGTTTGTCCCTACAAGGGCTTGTTTATAACAGCTGTGTTCAAACCTCCTGACTTGGGAAGGGAGGAGGAATTTTCTATGTACAGCTGCAGGCATTGACTACACAACCTCCAAATAACTTCCCATGATAATTCTAAGCTAAGAGAAAATCATAGACTCATAGGAGGTTATGGTTTGGAAGGGAATTTAAAGATCATCTAATCCCAATTTCCCTCTTATGGACAGAGACATCTGTCTCTAGATGGGGCTTTATCCAACCTGGCTTTGAACACTGTCAGGGTTGGGGCATGCACAAACCTCCTTTGGAAACCTGTTCCAATATCTCACCACACTCATAATAAAGAATTTCTTCCTAATATGTAGCCTAAACTTCTCCTCTTTCAGTTTGCACCCATTACTCCTTGTCCTATCACTACAGACAAATCAACACAAAACAATCAGTGGAAGAGTTGCCACACTTGCTTTTGTACAGTTGGAAGCTGGGATTTGCCCATCCATTCCATTTCACTCAGTAATAATCAAGGGCCCAGCTGTTCCACTATGAAACAATGGGGAGGTACAGCATGGTGAGGACAGGAATGTCACAAGAAAGCAGTGAGACACACTGACATAGGAAATGGGTTTAATGAAAACAGACTCCTACTCTTCTGCTTGTATTTTTATCTCATCACCTGAATTTCCATGCAGACAGGCTCTGAGCTGTAATGTTCTTGTTCTGCATAGGCACCAAGCTGAATTCCAGGCTATGTCAGCAAGATATAATGCTGCCTGTGGAGTTGCACAAGCCAGCTCAAATACTGGAGGCAGTTTAACTGCACTACAGAAGTGTTCTGCCACAGATAATGAGACTAACCACTGCATCATGGCGTGGGAACATTCCCTAGGAGAGTTCCTGAGATCTGACACTACATTTCTCTTAGATTTTAATTTCCAAGGTGGTGTATCTTTTGTTGAACCTAGACTGCTTCATGGCCTTTGAAACACTTTGGATGCTGAGCTTTCCCATCTGAACTGATTAAGAATACCCAAACTCATCAATTTGCTTCTGGCTGGGCCCTGGCTACTATCACAAACTCTTGGTTTCTTACTGAGTAAGTTTCAGGTTAATTTGTGAAGCACTTCATAGTTATCAGCAAGCATGATTGTCCACTTCTGTTCCAGGTACATGCCCAAATTATATGTTCCAATAATAAACCCTGAATGATATGGTACTATGGGAGCTGAGTCTTTAAAATGCCTTGTCTTTGTAATGCAAGCTTATTTCACTTGCAGCGATTTCCCACATCTTCCTACTCTATGTTATGCCACGAAATCTCTTTACTGTTTTAAACTCCCAGCAGTCCAATAGTTTTATAAACAGTTGCAGAAATAGTACCTGCTATTCCTGGGCCAGAACAGCCAGTTATTACTCATATCCTTCACCTGGAGGCTCCTTCTACATTCTCCAAATATTTTACTTTCAAAAATTATGCTTTCACACTTTGATTTACAAGTGATACTCTGATACTCTGAGGAGCACTTTAAACTGCAGAGTGGGTGAATTTACCAGTTCATATTCCACTAATGTGTGCCCTGACATGAACTTCTTTAATAACTTTTCAATAGATCTGAAAACAAAATTGAATTTTAAGTCTCTTGAATTATATAAGGAGATAAGCCTCCCTTACCATGCATACATTCCTTCTGTTCATTCAATTTTGTTTTTCACCTAGATACTGTCCTAAAATATCACATATTTGGTTAGGACATCAGCATTACTGTGTCCTAGGCTCATGCCTGGTTTAAATTTATAATCTGTCACAACAGTTCAGGATTTTTTCTAGCCACTTAGCAAGCTGCCCCTCAAGAATACCAAACCATAAAAATCTATCGCAGGGGTACATTATCTCTGTTAATGGGAAACATCGAAAAAGAAGATTTCAATGTTCTAGAATGCAATCACAACTACAAGGTTATGCATCTATTTCTCTAAGGAAAATCTGGACTTCTCCTGTATTGACATACCACCTCCTAAAGACACTGGTACACTAATAATTTTTTTTCTGAGACTGTTAAGACTGACTTCTGTGTTCAACTTTTAGAGAATTTTGGCATGCAAGCAGGCTGAAACTAGAGAAATGGCTGTGAATGCTTGAAAAGGGAAAATAGCATTGCATTAACTATTGTAAGCTTGCCTTTCTCATTTAATCTGTGTTTTTTTCTGTGCAATACTGGTTTAGCAATATTATTCAGCAAAACAAGAGGCTCCTGAAAAACTTTCTATCTCCTAAAAGGAATGGAAAAATATCTATTTCCACATAGCGACAGTTACTACAAAAGAAATGCTGACCCCACTGACTTACTGTCTGCTTTTTAAATAGACCTCTTCTCTTTGGATTCAGTTTCTGAAAGACAGGCTCCAGTTTATCACAAACTGCTTGCCAGACACTTCTTCCAAGATTCAACATGCATTAGGCTATGTGTTAGCAGGATGACAAACAGACCTAGAAACCCTCTGTTGATCAAGTTGTGCCGAAACTTTCACACCCATCTTTGTTTTTCTTCATTCTCTTTACTTTTTCATACCTAGCCACCAACCCAAATAACATCCAGTACATGCCCAGTATGTGTTCTGTCAAAGCTTTTCCATACACAGTCTATCAGCTTCTGAACTGCTTTGCACTGTTGTTGCTTCAGACAGACAGAAATGCTTATATGTCACATGTAACCAGCAGAAATGAAAGCCACATATTAAACTATTTCCTTACTTTGATTTGTGAACATGAACAGTAAATTGAATGAATGAATGTTCAGCTTTAATCTGCTATACAGCTGCTGATGCAGTAATTCTTTTCAAAAATTAGAGAAACAATGCATATACAAATATTTCCAGAAATTGAAAAATGTTAAATAGGAATGAAGTGGCAAGTAGTTTGCAAATTCAGCTGGCAGATTTACATTGCTGTTATATCCCTTTTGATAGTATTAAATAGAGCCATGATTCAAAGCTTTTAAATACATGCTGTACTTATTTCTATGGAAACTAAAAGTTTGCTTTCATTTAGAGCTGCACACCAAGCAGACCTTACAAAATCCATACAACCTATTTCAGAAGTAAAAGTGCCCAATTCTCACAGTCACTTATCACATTACACCAGAAGGGCTTTCGTACGTCCAACCTACACACCTCACCAGATAAACTCTACAATGCATAAAAGGAAAAGAAAGAGCTCACAGCATTTCCTTGGACACTTGGCCTGCCACCAAGGGGATGAATAAGGACTCTGGATTCACAAGACTGACCCCTGAAAAAGCTCTCATCCATGTACACAATCACCATTCCCACGAACCCACATAGGCACACTTACAGGCAGAGCAGCACAATCAGGAACACACCAGTGACTGAATGGCTTTTGCTCAGGTACCAGGATCACTGCTCTTATGCCTCTCTTTTGGGAAGAAAATTTACTGATCATTATATTAAAAAAAGGTATGCAACACTCCCATTATGGATTATGCAGAGAAATAATTATGTTTGAGTGTATTTTGAAGGAACATTTAGAAGTGACTCCCCAATGAAAAGTCTTTCACTCTTCACTGAAATGAAGTAGGATCATTTTCAGATGAAATCACAAAACTGTCTGCATGTACAAGGGAATGAAACAAAAATTAATATCTTGCAAAGACAAAACTATTTTTAAAAATACTTCACACAGAGGCCAGGAGTATTTTTCTGAAAGTATCTGCTGCACATTCTTTGTTGCAATTACCTCATTTTGCATTTATTCTTATTTGCATTGCTTTTTCAAAGCTCTTTGAATTTTCTTAGGAAGCTAAGTAATCTAGATCTATTCTAATAAAACCTAAAGGTAATTTACATCTTGAATTATTGATTTAAAAGCCTTTTGGTTTCTTTTGAAGAACTCCTTATAAAGGAAATTTTACAGACATCTGCCTTATAAGAATGACTGACATGGACTGCAATGAACTAAAAACTAAGTTCTCAAAACAGGAAAGCATCAGAAATTTCTGGCAAAAGGAAACAAATAAAACTGACACTAAGAAAAATAGCTAATAACAGAATCAAGCTGTACCTAGTCTGTTGGTTTTGCAACTTCATGTATTTGGCTGTCAATTCAAGAACATGAACCTGCCTAGATTTTACCTCTGAATGCTGTCAGACAACCATCTACCAGAAGGCATAAGAAGTGCCTCATGAACAAAAAAGTCAGATTCAACCCAGCTATTTGAAACAAGGAAAGCCAAGCCCACAGCACCAATCACCTCTCTGGAGCCTCATTAGTCTCAACACTGTCAATGTGGTTTCAAACTGTGACATTGCCTAGAGACGCTGTGGAATGCCCCATCCCTGGAAGTGCACAAGGCCAATTTGGATGGGGCTTGGAGCAACTTGGGCTAGTGGAAGGTGTCCTTGACCATGGCAGCAGGGTTGGAACTCAATGATCTTTATTCCAATCCAAACAATTCTGCAACTCTACATATACCCCTCAAGTTTTTTTAATAATACTTTACTTAAATCTAACCTTCATAACTGTTTTTTGGAAGCTTATGCTTTTCAAGTTAGTCTGAACTTGACCCTTTCTAATTTTAACAATAGCACACTGCTGACTAATTTCAGGGCAATGTTCATGCCTATTGCCATAACAGAAATATACCCAGACCAGCAGCAATTTCTGGAGCAACACACACAGGAAGGTGGGCAGCTGCCGAGGACTGGGGCATGGGGAATTCTCCAGCAGTGCAGGGAATACAGTAAATTTTGCTTCTCTACTTGCAACTTCTTTTATAACTGTACCAATCACCAAGCCCATGCCAGGTAAGATCTTCTCCCTGAGAGCCATTCCTCTCTGCAGTCTTTAGAGAAGCTTAGATGTGTCATGAGAATCTTTGCATGCCTCTTTTTCTGTTATAATCGTGCCAGTGTTCAACAGATAGAAAATACCAAAAGCTGATTAAGGTAAGCAGGCACTAAAGGATATTCAACCCATTGCACCAACGAAAAAGAATGAAAGTGTCATTTTTTGAGTCAGAATTTACATAATAGAAACTTCTCCTTGCATATCTAAATTGTGCATTACTTTTGAAAGGCTGGCCAGCTAATATGAAAAGTATTTCTTTAATAATGTTGGCTTTAATTGCATAAAGAAAAGTGCATTTCACACTCTTAAATTATGGATTACAGTCATCTTCTTGAGTGAAGCTATGAGATCATACACTGCATTAAATGTTAATTAGGATATTTTCTTTCAGTTTCTCCATAAATTTAAGGACATGGGAATGAATTCTGTGGAACAACTTGGGGCAAAACTCTCTTCCCTTTTACCTAGGATGAAAATGACAAGTAGAGTAGCAGTGCACTTGAACAGCATTTTTTTTTCTGATACAAGCTATATAAAATTGAAACTGACAAAAAATTCTCTGATTCAGAAAACATGTCAGAAAAATATTTGAAATAATATACTAAACTGGACAGCAGAGTTTTAATTGGTTTGGAGAACTTTGGTTGCCATGATTATTGGGGTTTTTTTTTAATATTTTCTTTTTCTTTTTTGCAAAGCACAAAATGCATTTCCGATGGCTTAGTTGAAGTCACATTATCTTAATGGAACTCTTCAGAAAACACAACCTAAAGATGTGCAAGTGTCATAGTATTTTTTTTTAAATACCATTTATCCTTGCTCCAGACTGTTCTTTTTTAAGTAAAAAAAAGACAACATAAGAAAAAACATGGCAAATATTCTAAATTAATATCATATTATACAGCTAGACCATTGGCAAATCAGTTTAAGTAATCAGTTTAAGTAATAAATTTTTAACCATACTGATTAGAAGTTCTACACCTCACTTTTAAACATGGTATTCAGCAATAAACCTAAGACAGTGATTCAAGAATTTTGACTATGACTTTCAAACCTTTATAAAACCAAAAGAGATACACAGATTAAAATTCTTTCTTCACTAGATGTGGTAGGAAATTGAGGTATTTCAAAAGGGCAAAATGACAAAAGGGGATTAAAACAGTCAGTTGTATTAAAAGCAATGCTGAAACATCGTAGCCAAACCTACACACTACACTGCTGGTAGAATTAATTTTTACATGTCCACCAGGTTAACACCAGATTTTCTCAGAAGTCAGAGTTGAAAAAATAGGACCTATCTCATAAATCATTGTAACTGACAATTAATAATCAAAGCTGGTGAAGGCCTCAGCAGCAGCAAGACAGCCATCACCTTGGATGACTAATGCAAATGACCAGGACTGATAAACTGATACTCTCAAATAAAATCTAAAAATATGCATATCTGAAAATGAAATCTATTACTTACATGCTCTTAAAAGCAAAAATAACCCATTCCCATCTCTCAGTACCTTCTTTAAAATTATATATTATCCAACTAATGCTAATGAGAGCAGTCTAATGAGATTTTATAATGCATTTTTTATCTCTGCTGTTGCAATAGTATTTCAAGGAATTTATTTATTGCACAGACAATTGTTTTTGATTATTTCTACAAAGATGCTTTAAATTTTGCAGTAATGTTTTTTTGTAAGATTTTTAAAGTAAAACTAGGTGTAAGTTTACATATTTGATTATTTGGGAGTAAATATAATCCATGTAATAACAATACTCAGACATTCCACCTGTCAAAAATAATACAATCTAAAAGCTATAATTAAGTGCTTAATAGTCTTAGGTAGAGAACCACTCAAAGATTCAAAACCAGCTCCCCCAAGAATAATGAATATTCTTATAAATGAAGAAATATAAAGGTGATAAAGTAAGTCTTAATGAAAAAAGAGAAGAGTACTTGTTGATAATTCACAAAAAATATGGACTTTATAATTTGGTATAGTCAGAAATCTGTGTATTTTTTCTGCTGAAGCCACCAATGCTTCTTCACTGTTGTGCCTCAATACTGTGGTATTTTTCTCTGACAAAAAAGATGATTTATTTTTCTTCTTTTTAATCATTAGCCGTCTGCCTTTGAATTATGTCGTATATCTTTACAGTGACTTTGTAAGGTCTTCACATTCTTGTAGTCTCTTGACTGTAAATGAGTTCTGTGTTTACTAATTCATCTGTATTTGCAGCTGGCAGATGCAAAGATGTTAGCTACACTCAGGAGACACTGACATGGGAATTCTTGAAATGTAGAGGAATTACAATTTTCCCTTTAGCAAATTACTGCATGTTTCATTTTCATGAAATGTGAGTCCCAAAGCAAAATGAGATTATTAGACTAACTTATTTGCTTTAAGAACTTAATAGTCAACATGCAGATTTTTATTTCTAATAATCTTAGCTAGCTAAGTTTAGTTCATGTAACTTCTGGTTAAAACAAAAGCAGAGTGCAAGGGAACAGAGTAATGTAAGCTTGGTCACCTCATTCTGTCCTGCCTTGGATTTACAAGCTGACAGAGCTGTTAAGGTGATTCTTCTGGTTGAGGATGAAGCTGCAAAGAGGACTGGAGAGAATGTTAGGCTCCTTTGCAAGCCACTGATGGTGGACAGTAGCACTGGTAGCATTTTGCCAAGTTAATGAATGAACAAATTAAGCAATATGCCAAGCAGGCAACATTCTTTCTGCTGGTTCAGATTTCATCCAGAAGATCAATTACATGTTGCCCTGTCAAAACTGAAAGGAGTTGGTCAGTCAAGCAAAAGAATACACCTGAATTTCAGCCCCCTGACAAAGACATGCTCCCCACTGAATCCACTGATCAGCTCATCTGTAACCCTTACTTAGTGCTGTTGTACAGGATGGGACATAAAACGAGCTATTGCATTGCCCAAAAACATGCAAAAATATACCAGGTACAGGGTAAAAACTGTTTTAAATATTTAATACTATCGACATGAACAAAATCTGTAGTCAGTGGTAATATGATGTCATCTCCCCTACTTAGAGTTCTTCTGAAAAAGAGGGCTTTTGAGTCCCATCTACCAGAAGGTATAAGTATTACATTCATTACAGGTATTACATTCTTGTAATAGTACTCTGCCCTGAAGTACATGCACAGGAAAAAAAACTTTATAGACTAAACTTGTAAAAATCAGGCTAACTGGTAAAATCTGTCTGCAAAGTCTGTGGTGCCAAACCAAGCAGTGTACACTTGATACAATACCTTTTCCCCCAAGAATACAAGTTTTCTTCATACCTACAGCAGCTAATACTGCTGATAAACTTCTGATAATACTGCTGATAAACAGCAGATAAACTTGTGTCTATTCTGCTTGCACTCCCCAACTGCAGGTTGGCCTCAAAAGCTAAAACTGCAAATATGTGTTTAGGGTTAAATACATGTAACCAAGTACACTAACGCTATATAATGCATATATAGAATAAAAGTGAGTTGTCATAAAGTATTGACAACTGCCAAATACTCTTTAACAATCATCTAAATACACAGAAACACAGAAATCTTGGACATAATTACTTCCAGGCTTAATAATTTGGTGTACGACATTCTCAAACTCTCGTCATAATTTCTAAGAACATGGATAGCTAAAAATCAAAGGAAAAATTGTTTGAATTAAAAGAACCTCAAAGGAAAAATAGACTATCAAGTCACTGAATCATTATTCCCTTATTTTCTGTTCATAAACATAGACAAAATGTGGGAATCCAACATGGACAATGATAAATAGAATAAAGAGCTTTAAGAAAGGAAAGAGCTTTTGAAAGGACTGCCTCCGCTCACTGGTGAGAACCCTCGAGCACCTTGGTATAAGCTGACTGATGTCACCTTACTGCTCTCCTCAGTTACTCACTAGGAGCCTGTTGCTGTATTTTTTTGATTCAGCAGAGCTAAATAATTCATCATGGCACAGCGTTTTGTGAGCAGGCCAGACTGCAGGCAGCAGGCCAAGACCAAGGTCGCCATGGAGACCTACATGCAGCTTCACCTCCCTCCCTTGCAGGGAGAGCCTATGAAAAACGGCATCAGCTGAGCAGCCATGCTCATTTCAGCAGTGAACAATAGGTATAATAAAAGAAGAAAAGAAAAAAAGAAAGAAGCAGCAAAATAAGGATATAAAAGCATCTTCTGTAGCTGCGTTGAAAGACTGAAATGACAAATGAGTCATTAAGCAGTTCCTATTTGGACTGCCACAACTATTATTTTACATGAAAGAAGTACTAACCCCGTCATTATTAGTAAGAGCTATTGCTGCTCTTCAAACAAATAGATTATCCTATACAATGCAGATGGAAAAATATTAAAGATAGATTTTCTTTAGAACTTGTTTTTGTTACTAAAATAGAGTTGGAGGGGTAAAATGAAATCCTAACACAGAAATGAGATTTATTGCTTAGATTTCTTTTACCATCTTTTGCATAGTTTCTGTCAAATACTGATTTTTAGAGTTCTCTCATCACTCTTTAAAAAGACAGGCACATTTATTATCAAACACAAAAAATAGCAGTCAGAAATGGAAAAACTATATTACATCAAAGAGAAAAAATGCTTTTGAACTGTGTTTATTGAAGGGTTGTTTTATTTCTCACAAAATGTTTTCCATTAACATGAAACCAACATTTTTGTATGCTTCATGAATGAAAAAAATTAAAACATATTCTGAGGTATTTATAGTAGATCAGCTTAACTTCATAACCACTATTCTTTTTTTTTTTTTTCCTGCTGTGTAGTGCTGTTCCTTGATTATCTTGTTCTCCAGACACCTGTTATTAAACATCACCATATTTTTTTTACCCAAAACCACCTCAAAAGCAAGAGCCTGGTCATGTTTTTATTAGCTATATAAAGTATAAACCTTAAAAAAACCTGTATTCTGCAACCTTCTAAACTTATTCTTTTTTTTTTTTTTTCCTCACTTGTAACCCTGTTTATTCCAGAAACAATATAAAACCCCTTTCACTAGAACATTCCCACATCCTCAAGCTTACACATTTATTGGAAAAAGTGATTCTATGAAATGCTGACATCACACTAATACTGCATAGTACTATATATATAGCCTTTGCAAGCCACACTGAGCTCTCTATAGGTGATAATGGGAAAATTTACAGTATGAGACCACAAGTACATAAGTGAGAGGACCACATGACTTCTGTGTGGTAAACCTGAAAATAGAAGAGTGTCTCTGTCTGCTTACCCTGGAAGGTCTTACAGAGCCTCCCACTGCCTGCCATACACACTCCTGTTAGGGTTGGAGAACCTGTGTTTAGTATGGACCAATTCCTTTATTCTTTTTCTCTATAACTGTTAATCTCACCTTCTGCTTAGGCTCAATATTTCCCAGCAATATTCTTGTTTATCACTTCTCCTTAGAGATTTTTGTTTTACTTAACACTGTAGTCACAGTACAAGAGGGCTGAGTGGAAATAATTGACCCCTTCTGATTTTCAATATTCCTACAGAGATTCTCCATGTTCAAAATAAAGTCCATGAACAGAAGTTCCTCTACATTTTGCAATAGTGTTGCCTCTGGCAATTACATGTGTGTAAGCCACACAGAATTTGAGACCAGATTCTACTGAGGTAAGGCTGATAGATAAAAATTGGGAAATAGTGCAGTTCCTGAAAAAAATTTGAGAAGATAAAAGTAAGGCAACCCCTGATGTCAGAACCATCAGGCCTAGTTTAAATCCCAGTCCACCCATCAAAATCTACCCTATCAAGAAATTTCTTTTGTCTTTGCTATCTAACTATTAAGGAGGCAAAAGAGTTTTATAAAATACTTTTTCACGTTACAGAGAAGATTTTTTTTTTTTTTTCAGAGAAATATATTGGCATGAAACAATTCAGAAAACTGACTCTTGTCATCACATATTTTCTGGGCAGAAGGCATGTGGGATATCTTTTCACTATTTCATCACACCAAAACCAAGATTTCCCTTGTCTAGAAAGAGACTGTTAAATCACAAAAAGATCTCTGCTGATGCTCTGACACACTTCAGACAGAAAAATAAAACAAGTATAGTCCCTTTGCTCAATTATGAAATGCCTAAAAACCCCTAAGTTTAAAGCCTTGCAGTTCAGATAGGGATAGCACGATCCGTTGCTGGAAGACCAAAGGCCACTTCAGGAGGAGAGAAGACCTGTGAGGGGAGTTTTCATTCTTGATGATCTAACTCTGCAGCTTTCTAAGCCAGCTGGCCATCACATTTATTTTCCATCGGCTTTGACAGGCCTGGTTTGCTTCCAAGGCTGCACACAGAACAGCCTGGTTATCATGGATCTGAAGACCTCATTATGAATGTGTAAAAAACCCAGATATGGTAACACAAACACCAGCAAGTGTTGGACAGCTGAAGAAATGTGCTGATGATTTTGATGCCCACACTGATTCAAATGGACTAGAAGAGATTTAATTTCAAATCACAGAATATTCTGAGTTGGAAAAGACCCACAAGGATCATTAAATCCAACTCTTAAGTGAATGGCCTGTATGGGGATGGAACCCCCAACCTTGGTTTTATCAGCACCATGCTCTAACTAAGTGAGGGAATCTATTCCAGAGCCAGGCCTTTTATCACCTCCTGAACATGTATAGCTTGCAAAAAAAAAAAGAAAAAAAAAAATTGCTATTTGCCTGCCTTAAATTTATTTATTGTCCCATGAATATAGCTTAATTTATTTCTAAAATGTGCAGAGATATAGCATAAATTGTTGACACATATTTCCTTTAGAACACCATTTTCCTTTAGCGTAAGTGGACATGGGGAAAAATACCAAAAGAACAATTACCATGAAAATTTCCTAGAAAATGTTGTAACAGATGGATTCAGTTGAGGGTATATGTCAAAGAAACAAAAGAAATAAAGAACAATCACATTTCATGACATACAGCTTCCTCTTATGTTATCCTGATCATATGGGCCACAGAAGACATAGGAAATGGATTCTTTGGACTTAGTTTTCAGCTACTGGTCTGCTCTTCCAATCTTCTCTGGACAGGAGTCCTATAGCAGACTTAAAGGTCATTTACAGATTCTTTTAACACAGAAAAGGGTAAAGAAATAGTTATTTACATGAGTTATTTACATTTTCACCTTGTCCCAAAGTAATTACTTCTTTCTTCTTTATCCTTTCAGGAGAAAGGAAGGATGGAGTAGAATGTACAAGTCCTTATCCTCTGTCAGAGGAAGCCACATCTTTAAACAGAGGGAGGCAATTTTCTCCTTTCTTTATGGTTGCTTGGGTCTCTTTCCATCTCCAGGTTCCTTTAGCATCTCTTAAGCACTCTGATGTTAGTTATTTGATCTCCATTTCTTTTTATCCTGTGTAACCCTTGCAGACAGTGTGGCTTATGCGCTAGTGTACACAGGATTTTAAAGCTCATTAAGAAGAGAATGTGACACTGTGGTCTGACACTGTTCTTCCAAAGACACAAATCATTATGTCTGGGTCTGTCTCTTGTAGGAAGGTTTGAGCAGATTAAATGACATCAGTTTCCTCATGTATATACCTATGACAGACTAATAAAAGCATGTAAGAAAAATCCCATTTGACAATGAGGGTATACTTCTGTCAAAGGTCTGCTGAAGTTTCACAAGGCTAGAATGGAAAAAATGTATTGGCATCAAGCACAGTGTATTGTGGCTTGCTTTTGACACAAAAATCACATTACCAAACATCTCACTTATACCTGAACTGCTATATTTGAGGAAGGCTCCTGGAGCAAGAAGTTTTGGATCCATACCATGATTCCTTAACAACTTCACCATCACACCATAGTAACTGCTATGGCATGTGATAGATCCATAGAAATCACTGGGGATGGTGGGCATTTGCCGAATGGGATATTTAAACAAAGAGTGATCATGTCTAGAAAGAACTATGGGGCTGTGACAGAGTGACTAAAAGAGTGTCTGGAACAATGACTAACATTTTCCAACATATATATATATATATATATATATATATATACACAAGATTTCAATAAATGTCCTATAAAATGCTACAGAAAGTGCAGAGATAATACTTTTACTCAGTTATTATTATTATGAGAATTTGTTTAATGATGTTTGTCAAGCATTTTGAACAATGGCACATTTATATGCAATAATATCAAAAGATAGGATGCAGACAGGACATCTGACCCCAACTGACCAAAGAGATATTCCATACCATTTAGTGTTATATTCAGCATATAAAGCTGGGAGAAGAAGAAGGTATAGGGGGACACTCAAAGTTGTGCTAAGTTCCCAAGTCACTGTTATGCAAGGTAGAGCCCAGCATTCCTGGGCATGGCTAAACCATGGGAAGTGGAGAATACCCGTTTAGCTCTGCTCATTTGCACAGCTTTTGCTTTACCTCTATGACTGCCTTTACGCAAACCCACAATTTTTCTCACTTTCACCCTTCCAATTCTCTGCCCCATCCTACGGTGGGAAAAGTGAGATGTGTAGGACTCAGCTGCTTCCTCAGGGTAAGCCAAGACAATTGCTTAACAAAATGCTAGGCTGACTAGCAAAATTAAATACAGCAAAACAGATTTTAAAGTTAGGAAGGGATCTCTAATAGATCTCTGTCCAAAAGGAGTAAAGTGATGTAGGTTTGGATCTACTCATGCACTTACTACTTTTCTGTCTTTGGATATGGGGATTTCGGTGTCAGGCATAAAAGTGTATGACTGCTATTGGGAGCCCAATCAAGTATCAGGCACAGCAGGTATAATCAAGAACTATCAGGATATCTGTGTTTTACTCTGTATTGTAGGACAGATACCCCTTGTATATCAAAAACAGCATCACAGAATATACACCACTATAGTGACATAAGTATCTCATATATTTTAAAAGAAACACTTAATTTGGTCCTTGACTAAAGAAAGAAGCAGTAACACTGCTAATGCCAATGAAGTGGCAGTGGTGCCATCTATCTCATACTCTCCTCATCCACATGGAAAGAAACTGCAAATAATTTGTCCCAGGAGCAGTTCAAGCAAAAAGGTTAGGTCAAAGTAACAACATTTACACCTTGTTCCACTGGTGATTATTCAAATCAGAATAAACAAATTTAAGAGAGAACAATTTCAAGTTGATGCAGAAACCATGTTGTCAATCTATATCATGATGAAATAAAAGGACACAATCTCAAGCTGCGTCAAGCGAAATATAGGTTGGATATTAGGAAAAAGTTTTCTATGGAAAGAGTGATAAAGATCTGGAATGGCCTGACCAGGGAGGTGATGGAGTCACCATCCCAGGATGTTTAAAAAGAGATTGGATGTGGCACTCAGTGTCATGGTTTAATTGAGGTGTTAGGGCATGGTTTGGACTTGATGATCTTGAAGGCCTCTTCCAACCTCGCCATTCTGTGAAATTCTGTGAAAAATATTTCTAGTATGATTTGGTATGTATCTACCTGGTGGATATAGATAAACATATTGATAACAATTTGCCACATTTGTAAGTGGCTTAAATTTAGACACTACCTTGAAAATTTCTAGACACTTTATTGAAAGGATTCCTAATCAGGTTTTCCCATCTCAAATAGTTATGTTGCCTCACTTGATACTTTCTTGCATTTTAACATTTTCTAAATAAAATAAAATAAAATAAAATAAAATAAAATAAAATAAAATAAAATAGTCTTCTAATAACCTGAAGATAACTTTGCCACTTGGAAACATTTCTGGAAAATTATCAGCCACACTATCATTCTGCAAGAAATACTCCCCTGAATTACAGCTACCCCATAGTCTGCAGCATTCAAGCTACAGCACTGATAAGGATTAATAAGAATTAATCCTGGTAGCAAAGAGCAAAGTAACATGAAGCACTCTAGCTGGTCACAGGGGATTCATAGCTTCAGACATTATCCCTCACACTTTAACTGAAAGCTTTGTAAGAGAAGTGCTCCAGGTGAAACCACAAGCACACAGAGGTCAGAGTAAAATTCCTAGTTTTTTCAGTCAGGACACAATTTCACTGTAGGGATTTCATTGTCACTAGTCTCACTGTATTTTTAATATCCTTTCTTCTACTTAAAATAAAAGAAATTATGTTAAAAAGCAGAGAGAAAGAATCTTATATTAAAAATTACATGGTAATAACTGTATTTACAAAAAGAACAAGGGAGGATCTGAAAAACTGCAATCCAGTAACTCTGACTTCACTTTCAGAACAGAAATTGTAAATACTTTCTACAGCCTAATGTATAAACATTAAAATTGTATGCAGCATAGAACAGGCAGGTAACTTAAATTCATTGAGAAAAAACAAAACCAGCAACACAGTATGTATTGCTCATTGATGACAGAGATAAATTTTATACAATTAACATTTTATTTATGTCAGTTTCCAATCAGTTAATGCTGCATCACAGAGCAGTTTCACCTACAAGATCAGACATTAGAAAAGTTGCTCACAGAGATTAAGAGGTGGCTTTCAAAACAAGAATGGAGGGTGTCAGATTAAGAGAAAACATTTGACTTGTGTAGGAGTAATAAGCCCAGTAGGTATCAATAGCTTGATTTTGTTTACACACTTTATACTGAAGGCAGTATTTCACAGGCTATCAAAGCAAGCGAATAGTATCAATGACAAAAAGCCACTCTGGGCTTTCTCCTTTCAAGATGCTGACTGGTTCTAGCTTTCCTAAACACAGTTCTCAATAGCATGCTTTAACAGATCATGGCTACAGTCCTCTCCTGTGCACCAGGCTGAGGTTTATAAAGACAAATGGAAAGGAATAAAGCAGAGGAAGACTACAAGCACTACTCTGAATCTGGTCTTAAAGGCTAATATTGCTACACCATTGTTACTACACGAGTTCAGAGAGCTGCTAGCACATAAAAGAAGTTGAAAATCCCAGCTCAGTTCCCAAAAGTATAGTACAGATTAATTCTCAGTGGCATTGTTCCTTGACTTGGGAAGTACCAAACAGTGATGAGCCTTGGAAAACTCTCTTGACTTACCTCATTTTCAGCAGAGGAGACTCCAGGAAATAGTTTCTTCTTTTTCCTGAATCACACCCCAGATATGAATTGTGTCACCAGCATACAACTATCCACGTGCCTCAAAGGGCCTTTGGTTTTCCCACCAAAGGGGAACACATTTTCCAATAAAATTTCATCTACTGTAAGACTTTACCCAAAGATATGGGCCAGACAGTGAGGTGACGATGTAACATTTGCATCATCCACAATCTACAATCTAATGGAATTTACAGGGTAGTGCAAACATGCAAACTGCAGGGAAACGTTTCACTAGAGACAGCTGTGTCAGTCAAGATCGGAGGTAATGTTTCTGCTTCAGCTGATTCTATTCTTTCACCCCCACACTTGGGTGCTGCTATACTTAGAGAGATCCTTTGTGGGACTACTGCTAAAGAGTTGAATCTAACCCAATTAATACAATCAAAGTGCAATGTCTCAACAGATTATCTCTTCTGCTTTTTCAAAACTGGAAGCCACATTATCCACTGCTTTTCTGACATATTACAGTCTGTTTCTCTTTATCCTTTTGAAATTCATTACTTGCTGTCTCCTTTCTACCCAAGAAATATTTTATTAATTGTAGGACAGAAATGGGTTGGCTGATTTAAAATACTCTCTACTATAAATATGTATGGTTAAAATAATGTTAAATTCCCCATCTGCATTCTTGAACAAGTAGAATCTCTATCAGCAGGTTTTCCAGAGGCCATCCACTCACTTTCAACTCCTGATTCATGACATGAATTCAATCAGTATGGTAATTTTGAAGTTTCAGTTTATACTGTTGGCAGTCAACTGTCTATAGTGTTGTGTCATTCCCCCTTCAACCAGTATTCATTGCCTATGTTTCAATCAATGCATTTTTCTCGTGAAAATATTACCTAATCAGTCAGCTACTAAGCAGTCTTGTCTTGTTAAATTTCATATACCTCAATCAGAGTGAAAGAAAATAAAACAAAATAAAAAGGACATGATTACATAAGAGAATGGAGAATTTACATTATCTAAATATTAATCTAAAAAATTCATTTGTATTATTTAAATACGAGCATCTAAATTAAACTCCTTAGTTCAAAAATTAGTTAGTTTATGACTAAAAGTACATGTCACTACTGATATTGGTACTTTGATATAATGCTTTTGAAGGTCTAATCCTAAACCTTGGTGACACTGGTCCTACCTCACTTACAACCCTATTTTTGTCTCTCATAGATGCTATAAAATAGCAAATCAAGAGTACAAAGTCACCACAGTTCAAAAGCAGTAAAATCTGTGTTTTCCTGTTCCTACTGGAGAAATTGCAACACCTATAAAAATAAAAGCTAAATTTCAGGAGAATCCAGTCCCTGCAGCTACAAAAAATTAGCATCTAAGTCCTAGAATCAAACAGGCATCTCCTGACATAGTGATGCACAAGGTCAGCCAGTTAGCTACTGTTAAACAGTTTAAAGGTGTTATGCAAATTGTGTAATGTTAACAGTCTTCATATAATGAAAAACAGTGTTTGTCAGCAGTTAGAAGTACTTTGACCTTATGAAGTGGCAGGTTTTAACAGGAGCAAAAATAGCAGCAAATACAATTTTGAAGACAATCAAAGCTGAAAAGAGGTATGAAGAAAGCAGTGTGGCTAGTGTTAGACAGCTTCCATGTTAAACTGTTGGAAAGCTTCTTGCAGACTTGGCTTACTGTATGAAATGAAAATATTCTGTTTCTTCTTTAACTGTGAATTTCTCATTCTTATTTCAAAAAGAAAAAAGAAGTGAACCCAAGAGCTCAAAAAGAAGACAACCAAAAATATTCTTTCATGATTGTCAAACAAGAGTGGTTGATTCCATGGGCATTATTTACATTGGGAATTATTTCAGCATTGAATTAAATGTTGTTGGAAAAAAAGAGAGTTTCACACACGGTGACTGAAAAGTGCAAACGACAAAAAGCAATGAAGCAGAAAACTGTATTAATGCAATATAGCACACATTTTCGGTCTAACACAGTATCTACAGGGTTCTTAAAGTAGACACACTAATGCAGAAGAATAAACATTACAGTCAATTGCTGTCAGTAGAGCTAACAGCCTCTCTGAAAGAGGAAATTGCTGTTAGACAGAGTATAGAACAAGGAAGGAATCCAGTCCATTATTGCTGATGAGTAAGGTTATACACTGTAAGCCCCACATGAAACAGATCCCATCTCAAATTAACTTTTTCTTCTCTGCATGACCCCACTACTGTTCTTTTCAAAAAGTGCTTCAAGAATAACATCCCTCTAGTGATTCAAAACTTTCTTCTAACTACAAGATTCAGCTTATGCATAGATAGTGCATCTGCACTTCTTTTTGTTCTAATTTCATCCCTTTTATATAGGTTAAGTCTATGGATTTTTACACCAATATTTATCTTAAATATTTAATAAACATTCACATTAAATATATATTATAATATATTTATATAAATTTCCAATCTGGAGAAGAGAAGGCTTCAGGGACCTTCTAGCAGCATTCTGATACATAAAGGGGCCTACAAGAAATCTGGAGAGGGACTTTTGAGAAAAATATGTTGTGACAGGACAAAGACTTTAAAATGAAAGAGGGCAGGTTTAGATTAGATGTCAGGAAGAAATTTTTCACTGTACCAGTGGTGAGAGACTGGCACAGGTTACTGAGAGAATTTGTGGATGCCCCATTCCTGAAACTTTCCAAGGCCAGGTTGCTGACTTTGAGTAGCCTGGTCTAGTGGAAGGTGTCCATGGTGATGGCAGGGGGGGATGGAACTAGATCATCTTAAAAGTCCATTCCAACACAAATCATTGTGTGATTCTGTGATATACATAATTTTAATTTACTAAGTTCAAATGTTTAGTAATTCAGTGCTTTTCAAATAGCTTGGTGTAAAACCTTGGATGCAATGTCAACAATTCCATGAAGTTAGAGTCTCATCTAAGTTTCCCAATGAAGACCCAATATTTTATCAGGCTACTAAGTGCATAAGTAAACAAATAACAGTTACAAAAACCAAAATAAATTTAATATGGCTGGATTCCCTTGCTTCTTCCTGTCTCTAGTTTCTTCTCATCACTGAAACATAGGTAGTATATGAGCTCCAGAAAAAAAGAAAGCATGAAGGAAAATTATGTTCTCCATTTCTATATAACTCTGAAGGCTCTTGACTTCTTTCAACAACTCTATGAATTCTTTGTTTCAAATTTTAAAAAGTAACCACCTTTTTTTTCATTAATTACTTCACCAAACACCATTACACAATTTTCAACCACACCTTTAGCTGGTTTATTTCTAAAAACAAGTTAAAACCTAAAAAACCCTTAGTCTGCAGTACATTTAAAGTTAAAAGTCCCATTTTCCTTTTCTAGATATCAGGATAAAGCTACAGGCATGATGAACTTCTCTATTGTATTATTGGAGACAGAACATGAGAAAAGCAGTAATTGCTTTAGGCTCCCCTGTCTGTTATCACTCTGTAACTTTTACAAAACATCAAAGAATGTATTGTTCCTACATTTTAAAAGCTTAGTTTCACCTTAAGAATAATTTCCTCTGGTGCTGAAAATGTAGATAAATGAATATTAATAAAGACATTAAAATCCCCCAACTTTTAATGAAACAAAATTTTTATTTAGAGCAAAGTTAAGACACAGAATATATTTCTATAGAATTTAAAACTTTTGATACAAATTAAATTGACATCACCTCCTCAGGATGATCTTGCATGTAAAAAAATTCTCTAATATCTTGGTGGAAATGACATCTATGCAACTAATCAATGAAGAACAATGATTATATCTTTATCTGACTGCTGAAACAAAATCTAAATTCTTTCAAAATCAGGAAAAATGATGGAATTATTCACAAAGGATGCAAAATACTGTTTATCTCTAAATGAGCCTGTGAGTGCAAAATAAGAGTAGAGCTATATATTACAAAGGAAGCTCTTCTGATTAAAAGATTGCAGATATGTCACTCTTTCTTCACAAATGCAGACTTAAAAATCCACAGCAGATCTAGTCTCCCTCTAATTACATGATAGCAGAAAGCTCATTTAAATAGTATATCAGGTAGCATACTCACAAATTTCAAATTTTGGATTTAAAAATTTAGTAAATAGCAAATTTATAAATACAAGCTGGTCAGTTACACTCTTAATCTGACACAGTTAAAATTACCATTTTGAAGACCTAAAGTAAGTAGTATAAATAAATCAAATTAAATTACATACCTACGATGAGATCTAAATTCTGGTATTAACAGAATGGTAAATTTCTCTTGACTTAATCCCCATTTTGTTTTACATAACAAAAGTACTTGAAAACAAGATATTCTTGAAGGCTGAGGGCTCTAAGCCAAAGAAATTATTAAAATGTCATTTTCATTTTTATCTTCTTGGGGATTGTCTATCAGGCAACAGACACTTAGCGAGCTTATTCTTCTAAAATATATTTTCTTATTACTTGCTTTTTATAAAAATGCTTAATATTCAGTTTTCTCCCCTCAAGCTGTTTAGATGTTTGTAAGTTTAGGATGGGAAGAGAGCCTTTAAAACCATTTAAGGTAAGGCATGAAATAACAGTCAGAAGCAGTAAATTTGTAAAATCTGCTGTAAGTGTTTGCTCTGAGTTAGGTAACATGTTTTACATGGATTTGAACAAGCTCAGGCCTGATCTCGTTACAGTTGAAGGCAAAACTGCCTTGTTACATTACAGAAACATTCTTTAAATCCCTAACTAAATACTTAGAATATGTGAGATCCAAAGATGTAAGGTAGTGTTAACCTTTTACACTAAAGGATATTTAATAGTGTGCAGAGCATCAAAGTGACAGGGTAAAAATTGTAGTGACATAAGGATGGAGTTCTATTCTTGGTTTAGTCAGGAGTACAGGTGTCTGGTGTGATCTGAGATGAACTACATTAACCAGGGGATGGGAGATATATCACTGGAATTTTTAGGAGGCCCATGATTTTCTAGAACAATATCTAGGGACCAAGCAAGTCAGACCATAGGGCCTAAACAGCACCAGGTCCCTACACAAGCGAAATGAGTCCTACCACTGCAGAAGGAAAAGATTCAACATGAAATCATGACATTGGAATGCCACTGTCTGCCTGGGGGAGCCCCATAGATATAGGTCTCATCATTCTCCACCATAATTTAAAATTAGAAACAGGTTAGTTACCTAAATAGAAGTGTCTAGAGTCATTTGAGGTATCCTAGAACACAGACACTGGCTTCCTGTTGCTAGCCTAAAGAGGAAACTTGTTGGTCCCATGCTATTTCTGCCAGCCTTGGGCCAAGGGCACTTTAAGAGGTGCTCGATGCCTACATGTGAGCAATTTAATCCCACTTCTGGTCAATACCAATAGGAGAGTTCAGAAAAATACTTCAAGTCACTCTGAAACAGTCATAAAGGGAACAGATGGTACAGGAACCTTGAGGAAAAAGATTCAGTTTCCGCTTCTATCATATTTAACGTCATCACAGCAAATCTTATTTACTGTATCCTCTCCCCATTAATTTCTTAACATACAAGAGTATGTGAGCAGTATGGCTGCCTGTTAGTGGTGCCTAATATAAAACATTAAATGCATGGAGCAGTGCATCTTTTATTGTATGTCATAAAAATCCACCAATACACAAATACAAGAGGAGAAGCTTAGGTATTGTGATGAAAAGGAAACACGAATGTTCGTGGAACAATTTACTTGTTTAAGAGTACATTCACTCAAAACCAGAACATTTTTAAATTGTGCATTGTGTGGTATTTACAATCTGATCCAAAATTTATTTATTTGTTAAGACTTTTACATTTATTTAAAATCATTTTGAGTATGTTTGGGTAACAAAAATTATCTTATTCAAAGTTTCATTCTGTAAGAGACTGTGATGCTCTCTATCTTCAGTTATCTAATGACATCCTTCACCTAATCCTAACAGTGTTGTCTACCAAGTTTTGGTACTCATATTTTAAAAGACCAAAACAAAAACAAAACAAACAAAAACCAACAAACAAACAACAAACCAAAATCTAAAAAACCCTAAAAAATACAACCACAAAAAATCAAAACCAGTGTTCACACTGTTATAGACATGTCTTTCATCTTTTCTGCTCTGGTACTTTCTTTTGAACACATTCACTTCTAGAACAATTTTACAGATTATTAAATTGAAGTGCAGCATTTATATTTTATGGTAGTCCTCTACTACACTTTATGAAAAAAAGTGAAACAGTCCCAAGATAAAGGAATGATGAAGATATATTCCTAGCTCTTTTACATTGCTTTTCTTCTATTGCTCTTGACGTGTATTGGAAAAGGCTGGAAACACTCTTCATTTAGTTCAATGCACATTTGTTCAAATTAAGTTACAAAGATGGATAAACTACATGATCTATATGAAGACTCATGGTGGAACTGGACACACAAACTGGATCTTTAGACCCCCTGAAAAATGCCTCAGTCACATCCCTTTCCCTACATATTTGAAAACATATGCAATAGAAAAAGTACAATAAAGACCTTTCCAAAGCTGGCATTTCATGTACAAGTAACAAAGGACAGAAGTATCAGAGCTCAGCACTTCATAAGCAACAAGAAAAAACAAACACTGGAACACTATCCTGGGTTGGTTTGAGTTTTTTTTTTTTTGTAATTATTATTTAATTTTTCTAAATACACAGAAGCAATGAGAGAAAAAAAAAAAAAAAAAAAAGCCTCACATGCCAAGACGAAAATCATGCTGTACAGTTAACAATATATTTCTATTACTTCTCATAATAGTAATAATACATTTTATTGCATGAAAGATCATTTCTTTCACTTGCAATTAAACACAAACCACAACACAGACAGATACAATCTGTCAATTTCTCTGCAAACACAGTGGGTCAAAGCAATTTCCTAGAAGAGCATCATACAACCAATGTCTGAGGTAAAAATATGACAGGATCATCACTTTCAGATCCACATGCCATACAAAGAGAAAGCAATTTCCTCTGTTGTAGTACACTTTGTAAATATCCACCAATACATTTAAATAAAGTAACTTCCTCTCCATTGAAAGGGAATATTGTTTTTCTGTTTTACTATCTATGTTTCATAGACATTGATAATTTTCTTTCTGCCTTTCAGCTGGTAATTTTCTAAGAAATTAAGTCTTCCCCTTGCCAACATCTATTTCACATCTGTAAGTGAATTTCTGATTACATCTCAGCAAAAATGAACAGTACAAATGAAATAAAACAACTTTTTCTCTATAGTATAATGAGAAAAAAAATACTAAAGACTAGATTTTCTGAGGTTAGCATTTATTTTCAAATTATCTATACATCTTTGAAACCAGTTCAATTGTTTTGTAAAAGAGAAAAAAAACACAACACAATCTTCATGTATTACAAACACATCACATGAGTTGGAAAATCTCATGAAAATTGATACAGATTTCAGCAGTTACTTTTTTCCCTCTAACTGTGTCATGATATGATGAGTACTTGTGAGTTAATACAATCAGAAGCTCAAAGAAGAGGGCATCAATCTCAGAGTGACATTCTTTCATATAATCATAGAATGGGTCAGGTTAGAACGTACCACAGTGGGTCATCTGGTCCAACCTCCCTGCTCAACCAGGGTCATCCCAGAGCACATGGCACAGGATTGTGTCCAGATGGTTCTTGAATATCTCCAGTGAGGGAGACACCATACGCTGTTCCAGTGTGAGTAAAGAAGTTCTTCCTCATATTCATGTGGAACTTCCTGTGTTCCAGTTTCTGCCCATTGCCTCTTGTCCTACTGCTCAGCACCACTGAGCAGAGACTGGCTCCATCCTCTTGACACCCTCCCCCCAGATACTGATAGATATTGATGGGATCTCCTCTCAGTCATCTCTTCTCAAGGCTGAACAGGCCCAGATCCTCCAGCCTGTCCTTGCAGGAGAGATATTCTTGTACTGAGGAGCCCAGAACTGGACATAGCTCTCCAGATGTAGCCTCACTACAGCTGAGTAGAGCAACAGGATCACCTCCCTCAACCTGCTGGCAATTCTCTGCTTGGCACCCCAGGATACCTTTGTCTCGGCCACAAGGACACACTCCTGGCTCATGGACAGCTTGTTGTCCACCAGGTCCTTCTCCACAGAGCTGTTTTCCAGCAGGTCACCCCCAGCCTGTACTGGTCCATGGGGTTGTTCCTCTCCAGGTGCAGGACCCTGCATTCACCTTTGTTGAATTTCAGATAGTTCTTCTGTGCCCATCTCTCCAGCCTATCAGGGTCCTTCTGAAGGGCTGCACAGCACCCTGAGGTATCGGCCACTCCACCCAGCTTTGCATCATCAGAGAACTTGCTGAGGAGGACTCTGCCCCTTCATCCAGGTCATCGAGGAATAGGTTAAACAATACTGGGCCCAGTATTGAACCTTGGGGGACACCACCTGTGACAGGCCTCTAACTAGACCCTGTGCCACTGATTACAGCCCTCTAGGATCTGCTGTTCAGCCAGTTCTCAAACCACCTCTCTGTCTACTCACCCAGTCCACACTTCCTGACCTTGCCTGTGAGGATGCTGAGAGAGACAGCTTTCAAAGCCTTGTTGAAGTCAAGGTAGATAATAGCCACTGCTCTCCCTCTCATCTGCCCAGGCAGTTGTATCATCATAGAAGGTAATAAGGCTGGTCAAGCATGATTTACCCTTAGTAAATCCATGCTGACTACTGCTGATAACATTCTTATCATCCATGTGAATAGAGAAGCCCTCTTTAACCAAGCACTGAGCCAACCAGAAGAGGCTATCCTACCAAGTGGTGGTAGCAGTAGAGACATAAA
Organism: Vidua macroura; assembly: GCF_024509145.1. Classification (NCBI taxonomy): domain Eukaryota; kingdom Metazoa; phylum Chordata; class Aves; order Passeriformes; family Viduidae; genus Vidua; species Vidua macroura. Next base: position 128,353,653 of record NC_071571.1, read on the forward strand.
TCTTCTTCCACCCTGGCCACACAGTGTAGATGCTCTTTTAAGATGCAGACATAAGGAATTTTCTTCAATATTCTTTAAAAAGACATTTTCTACAAATACTCCATAATCCGACAGTCTCATTCCACATTGCTATTCCACACAAGGGTCAATCCTGATATGATTCATAATGAATTAATAAAGAGAGCAAAATATTTTCATCCACAGTCACAAAGCAATTGTTGAATAATACACTCTATGCTTTTTTCAACATGTAATAAAAACTGCTGTTGTTCTACAGAGAGAAAGCATCAAGTGACTTTAATGTTCTTATTGCTTCACCTGCACATCTCCTAGCACAGCAGCTTTAACTCTAGAATGTGAAATCCCTTTCCAATGACTGGGTTCAAGCTTCACTACTTGAGATTGGATTGCCTAATATTATGCTCTGAAATCAATAGGACATAAGTTTCCTAGCACCCTGAAGCTTTGATCTTGAAATTAACAGGAGTTTCTAAACATGGCAAAAATACCTGAACAAGCCTCTAAGTCAATTATGTGCTCTAATACCTAAAAAGGTATGCTAGAAACATTATTATTACAACTGAACTCTTCAGCTGGTATAAACCAGATGTTAATAAGCAAAGAAACATTGTACCAACAGTTTTTGTTAATAAGTAAAACTACAGAAATATTTTTTCTTTATCTGTAATTTATGTCAAATTTAATTCATTATAGAAACAAGTATTGCCACATAATTGCTCTTAGTGTACAGCAAAGATGCTTACAATGGATGATGATAAGCAGGAACATGAATGAACAGTTGCCAGGCAACCAATAAATAAAGGTTCCAAATAGCATGACCTCTCTTTAAAGGATAAAGGTCTAATCATAATTATTTTTCAAATCCATTTCAGTGCCAGCTAAAATCATGTTTGCAGCACTAATCCTGGCCTTCCTCATACAGAATGAAACCAAATCTGTTATTTGACATATCACCGATAACAAATTAAACAGACTCAACCTGCTCCTTCAGATTATGTTCAACAGTGCATTTTGAGGATGGCAAAAAGGTTAGACAATAAACTGGAATCTGAAACAAAGAGCTGAGATTTAAGCAATTTAAATAGGGTAATTAAAGTCATTTTCTTAAAGTTACATTGTTTTCTAAGGATCTTCAAACAGTATCAATACAAAATCCTCCAATGTTTAACATCATAAAATGATCATTCCATAAAGTACAAGGATGAGACAGACTTTAAAATACTAAAAACAGATGCAGTTTGAAATGCTTTAAGATGCATATAATACCACATTCTATCTTTATAAACTCTTACAACACAGTCTTGCTGAGTGCATAAGCAGAGCTGAGGTGCCTAGAGCAAACACTGACCTTTTAGATGGATTCAAATAAAACTGACAAAGAGCAGCATAAATCTTAAACCAGTTAAAGAACACAGTATAACCACTTTGAAGAAACAATGAATGGTTATGCAGGAGTTTTACATTATGCCGTCCAAATAATGGAATGGGAAAGCTTGGGCTTGTTCAAGGTTTACTGGTGGGCCAATAGATATTGTATTTATTTTAGTAAGCTCTCATGTCAGAAAACATTAGGAATATATGTTTTTGTAGTTTTATCTTGCACTACATAAGGTGATTACATAAATCTCTTTAACCATTTTATTTCTTTTCTTTAGTCGAATTGAGATTCACTAATAGCTGTGATGCTTAAACACTAAACTGACAAAAATTTACAACAGGAAAACAAGTTGAACTACAATAATAAACAAATATGTTTGTACCTAAGGTATAAAATACTATGTCAGCTGTGAAGCCATAAGAACAGGCACCATCCTTCGAACCTGTCTTTGAAAAAAATACAGGCAACAGAATCCATGAACTTCCCTGCAATGTCAGTAGCACAAAATAATCTCACACTTTACAGTAGAAAATGCACTCTAACAACTAAGTATTTCTTCACACGTATTTCTTTGTATCCAATGAGAGACAGTTCATTATATAGTAGGTATTCCCCTTCTTTGACAGAAAAGTATTCTGTTGCCTTCCATAAGGCACATCATTTTCCAATTATTTTCCTTATCTAGATATATCTGCTCACCAGAGACATTTATAGGAGCTTTTCTTTGTATCTGTATTTCATAAATAAGCAAGCAGGAAATACACCACATTATATCTGTATTTTCCTTGACTAATATTTTGCCCACTAATCATCTTTGTCACCAATTCAGTAACTGCTCTCAATCTTTCTAACAATTTCAGTTTGAACTTCTTGTTCTAACAAAAGTTCATTTCATTTCATTTCATTTCATTTCATTTCATTTCATCCTATGCAAGACTGAGATTCAGAATTTAAGTAACTGATAACTATGCACACTGACTGTAACTTAATGCAGAAGATGGTCTAAATTCCTGTTAGGACACATGGCACTATTGATACCAAAACCACATGAATTGCTCTTCCATGTTTTCAGCTTGCATTTTAATGAACTATAAAAGAATTGTGTTGCGCCTATAGACCTCACAACCAAGACCACTAGTTCAAAAGTGTGTAAAGGTGCTTTGGAGGATTTATTCCCTCACAAATGTTTATTCCTTTTCAGATGCCAGCTGAAGAATGAAACTGGTCTGGTTTTAAGCCTAGAAGACTAAGAGCTTATGGAATTCAAGCTCATGCCTTATCATTTAGCAGAAGCTGGAGGCTAATTGTGAAGTTTATTAACAATGAAAACAATGGAGTTCCCAGAAACTTATTACCATGGAGGAAATTTATGTTATTTTTCTGAAGTTTGGATCCCACTGTGATTTGTTCCACAATATGCAATTTAACTATCCCACTTTTGAAAATGGGAGATGACTGTATTGTTTTAAAGATCTGCTCACACTAAAATAAGAGTAATTTTAAGACCTCCCCTAGGGATTCAAGTCTGTACATTTAGCAATAGAAGGAGGAAAACAGCATAACTGCCAGCTTGAGGAGAGAGATGATGAGGCATGCTTTCTCTCTAGTGTTTCCCACATTACAGATACAGTCAATGAAACTAGGTGCAATTCTAAAAACACTTTCCTCGACAGGGCTTAGGCAGATACTCGTGAGTAAGAGTAAGCAGTTTTATGTTCTGGAGATCAATCATATTCTAGATGCATGCTGATCCTGTCCTCTGATCAAGATATTTTTGTTTCAATAACCATTTTTCCCATAATAAAATGGTAACATTTGCTTTGATTTTTTTAATATTGGATATTTAATAGGTAATTAAATACAAACATACTTATTACTCAAGTCCATACAAAAAATAATGAATCACATTGGGAGATAAATTTGCAGAATAATACCAGCTCAAACAGTGCAATATTGTTTGGTTTAGGAAAGCAAATATATATATGTATACACACACTAGATGTATATATAGATACTTGTTAAAGACCATCTGTAGACACTCAGTAACACACAAAGGAGTTATCTATGAGCCACACAAAAGATTATTACTATAGTGAGGAGCCCAGTAGGGGGAAGAAGGTGGTTTGTTGCTCTATCACTTTTTAATAACAGTTAGCTTCTATGTGTTTGATTCAGTTTTATATTTGGAATGTTCTTTTCATAACCATTATTCCATTCAGTATCTCATTGATGGACATCTTCCTCTGCTAGTGTACAGAAATAGTTGAAAATAGCAGCAAAATTCAACACTGATGACATAGTCTTTCACTAATGTACTTAATGAAGTTACTGTTTTGGACCAATAGTTCAGCTCTAAAAGAGGGAGCTAAGAATGTAGTCCTTAGTTTTTCTCATGATGCCAGAAACAAAGTCTCACAAAAAAGCTACTGAAAATCAATGAACTTTGAAAATTACTGCTAAAACCTTCCTTCACATATGACTAAGTGATTCCTAAATTTCATACTGATTTCTTAACCTATCAGTTACAAGCATCTCTCATGAAGCTTTAGCACAGAAGCTTTAGCACAAAACTCTCACAAATACAGAATGCAAGCGTGCCCCTCTCATGTACCATACTCCATGATCTGAATCCTATTCTGCTGTGTCTATTACATGAAATACCATATACATTAATACATTTCAGGATAGACAGCTGAATTCAGCAATCACTGGAAGCTTGAGGAATTCCTCCATTCAGTTGTTTGAGTAAAAGAAATTTTACAGAGGGACAACCAAATTACAAAGAACAGAAATGTTCATAGATGCTTGTAAATTTCAGCTTTGTGTTTTACTTTTAAAATGAAACATTATTGTTTAATGTCTTTGATCTACAGTAGCATCTCTTAAGAATTGCCCTGGCTCACATCACTGAAACAAACAAACAAAAAAATTCAACAAGACTGCACAGATTTTACTTATCAATCAGGAAAGTGGATTAAACAAGACGGAACAAGAGGAAATAAATCATCTATATATTTTATAATGTTCAACAGGTATTTTCTGTATTTTATTTAAAGACAAGAAAGAATGAAAAGTAAATCTGCTTTCCAACCATCCTAAGCATTTTTTTTCAGTGACATTTCATTCAACTATATGTACACTACTTCTTTCCTGAAGCCTATTTTGCATATTTATTCTTATTGTCATAAGAAATCTTTGTTACATTTTCACAATTTACTCCAATGTACAACTGCTTTATGCACTTGTGCTGACATGCAGAGTTTTACAGCACAATACATACTTGCTGTTGCCAAGTCCTTTGCCTCAAATTTCCCATGCTTTTAGCCTTTGCTGTTCCCAGCAAAAAGAAAATTGAATTTTCAGCACTATCCAAACAATGTGAACATGGCAATGGCTGTTCTGGGGCAAATGTGAAGTTCACTTAGTCCAGGACCATGTCACTAGCAGTGGCCAAAGGCAGCTTCCTAGGAAAAAGCCCCATACTAGGACAACTCTCAAATAATACAGCAATCCCCCGGAACACTCTTCAGCAATGTGTGGCTCAAAGATTTAAATATTAGAAGACTGAAAGTATACCAACAGTATGATAACACTCTTTGTTTTCAGAAGGGCTGGAAAGAAGAGCAGAAAATGGCATACTTCAAAAAGAAGAAATATATGCCTTCATCACACGTACATGCCACTTCATTCTATCCATTTCTTGCTCCTGATATTGCCTTTACCCTCAAAATGTGCTCTTTTCCCTATGGAAGAGGTAGCAAAAATGAAAGTGTTTCCCTTCTTTCCTCAGAAAACCTCCTCCTGACTGGAGCTGGCCTCCTGTTCATGTTCCACTTGACTAAACCAATCTTTTTCTCTTCCCACACTAGCTCCATCTGCTGCCCGTCTCTCCAGCAGAGCCAGATGCCAGCAAAGCAGACTGCTGTGGGAGGAGAAAGTTCTGTCGCTGGAATTTCATCCCTATACTCTGCAGGGGGCCAGCCTGTGAAGCATGGGGAGGATACAGAGAGCAACTTCCTCTCTTCCATGCTCCTTCCCCTGCTCATCAGTAAAGAAAGCAGCTGAGGACATGAGCAGAAAGATAAAACACCAATGTGTGCTCTTAAATATTCAGCTTTAATATTCATATAGCAGAAGTCTCACAGTTGTACTCCAGACTTGAGCATATAGTACACACCAGATAAACATGTGAGAAGACATGAGTCCTGCTCCAAAGATCTTACAATCCAAGAGAAGCAGAGATGCACATTTGTGATAAGGATCAAATGAGTGACTAGAGCACAGAGAAAAAAAGACTCGGATTTACAATCAGGAGAGATTTTAATGATGGAGTAAAAAGACAATACTTTCTGGAGAGATGGAAGTCAAAGAAAGAATCAATGGATGAGTGTTGTTAAGCTGAGAGAATTGCAAAGGAAACTGCCTGTATAGAAGGAAAGAGTAGGATGAAAACAGACTTAGAGAAAGAAAATGTGGGTTCTTTATACACTTGATGTGATCTTGCATGAAACAGAGGGAGAAGACATACAGGTCTTCTTTAGAACTTTAGATAAACAGTCTAGCAACAGAGGAGGATCTGCATGAGCAATCTTGTCAGAGAAAGGAGCAGGAATATGTGTCACTGAGTGAGAACAAGAGCTCATATAAAATAAGCAAGTGTGCATATGTGTGAGACAGGGACGCAGACTTCATTTTTCTGGGAGAAAGAATCATGGGAACCCAGGAGACTAAAGAGACTATAAAACAAAAAAGGCTGGTGTATGGGTGCAGCAGAAAGTTTTGAGTGGGATTGGCAGGACAGAAGAAAGTGAAGGTACAGAGCAACCTAACAGAATACCAGAATTATGTATAAGAATCTGAAAGAGTACATATAAATTACAGAGACAAACCAAGAAAAATCAATAAGTTGAAATGACAAAGAAAATAAGTAGGAAGTAGACACAATCACATTGCAGTAGAGTAAATGATCACAGCAGAACAAATGGAGTGACAGAATGGAGAAAAAGGAGGAAAGAACATATACAAAGACGACAAAAGTCAGTAAAGAAACATTAGTTAAGTGAAAGCACTATGTAAAAACTCCTAATGGGAAAACTGGCTGTGTAGACAAAGGTGAGGTCACTGTAAGTGTAAACTCTTAGGGTTTGCCCATCTTGGTATCCCCACATTTTAATCTTAATTTTATCTCGGAAAAATACTGTTTCCTTATCCTCCACACCCCCTGACTTCCGAGCTGTAGCTGCACCTTTATGTCATTTGTTTCACTATTTCTAGGGGCAACTCTTTTTCTTACGTCTACATGGGAAAAATACCTTATTTTTTTCAGATACTCTACCACAACGAAACGTGCCAAAAATCTCAAGTTTCCTTCCTCCTGTCCCCATAATACTCTTTCATTCATTCTTCTTCGGAAAAAAAAACCAAACAAACCAAAGCAAAAAAAGGCTGGGAAAACGCAGCAATACAGTGGTATCTTAAGTCCAAGATATTCAGCGAACCTTTCCTGAGCTGCATGTACATACTGTGCCCCAGGTTTCCTCCGTGCCCGGGTGAGGGTTTCCCGTCTCCCGCGGGCTGCGCTCCAGCGCCCGGCATCGCGCTGCCGGGATAACGGGATCTCCGGCTGAAACGCATCCATCAGGCGGGGCAGCGCGGGGAGGGGAGCTAGCTACCGGCTGCTGGAAGGAAAGCCTACACATACGTATGCCCTGGCTGCTGGAAGACATGGCTGGTTGGCTATTTGATTTGATTTGAGGGACATAAAAAAAGGGAAGGGAGGAAAGGGAGAGGGGGAAGCACACACGCTCGCACACGCATCCGGCTGATCTTACCTCCACATTGAAATACTGCTCCGCTTTGCACACTGTAGCACATAAAATCCAAACGAAGGTTTGCAAGAAAAACACCCTGGATTGAGACACGAAATCCAACCGGCTTCCAGTGCTGGATGCGAGTACGATCATAGTGAACTGTGCTTCAGCGGGTGGAAGACCTCTCTTTCTCTCTCTTTGCCTTAAACAAATGCACAAAACAAACCAGCCTCCCCCGTGTCGGTGAAGAGCCCGTAGCGCAGGTTCACCCACAGCCGGGGAGGAGGAGGAAGAGAAGGAGGAGGAGGAGCAGACACTTCACAGCACAGGCGGCGGCGCGACAGGGTCAGCTCTCGCTCATCCTCACCACCAGCCCCGTAGAGAGGGAATGTGGCGTCCGAGTACAGTCGCTGCTCCTGCACGACTCTTCTCTGCCCAGCAGCAGCAGCCTCCTCCCCGTGTCCTCCCTCCGCTCCCGCCTCCTCCACCTCCTCCACCTCTCCTCCTCCTCTCCTGCCTCCTCCCCTTCAGCCTCCGCCTCCTCCCGGGGAAGGCGGCCCGGTTCGGCTCCCTGCCGTGGCCCGGCCTGGCTTGGCTCGGCTCGGCCCGGCTCCCTGCCCTGCCTTGCCCTACCTCGCCTCGCCCCCCGCCGCTCCCCTCCACTCCAGAATGTTCAGTCGAAACCTTCATGGCCCCGCCCCGTAGGCGGCCTAAGGGCGACGGCCCCACCAGGCGGCCCCGGCGCGCCAGCGCCGCACGGCCGCGCTCGGCGGGCCGTGGCCCGGAGCCTCCGTGGGCGGCTGCTGGGGACCGGCGGTCCGGGAACAGCCCGCGGCCTTTCCCCACGGTCCCGTCTCCAGGAGCCGAACGACTGCCGGAGCCTCCCCGCCCTCTTCACGGGAGGCGCCCGGCGCGGAGCGAGCGCCCCGAGCCATCCGCGGCTCCCGCCGGGCGCCAGCGCGGCCGCGCGGTGCCCGTTGCCGGGAACGCCGCGCTCCCCTGCCCGCGGTGCTGCTTGGGTGATGAAATTCTGCTTAATGCGTCCGAAAACATGGCCATACACTTAAGGGAAAACAGCGTGTGAAATACTATAGCACAGACTAACTTAATGGTGGATATTGTCATATTCAAAATGCCGTATGATTACAGCAGATGAACTACTCCTGCAGTGATTTAACAGTAAACGGGACTTTTTATGCGGCCCTTTGCTATGTCATCCAGTATAAGGAAGGTGAGATGATCCATAACATCAGTGGACACGATATTGCAGTAATGCATCTTGGGGGAAAAAGGGGAGGGGAAAAAAACCTCCAAAACTCCAAGCTTACTGACAAAAAAAAAAAAAAAAAAAAAAAAAAAAAAAAAAAAATTGTAATTTATTTTTTTGCTTGGTTATCAAAAAATATGCAAAGATATGTGATCATTATATGGGACAAACAGGAAGCAGAAGACATACCCGATGTGAAGTTTCCATAATCTGATAGATAAGCTGAATGGCTGAAATTAAAACACATGTAGACTACATGTACACAATTTTGACAGCACCTAGTAGCAGAATGTAGGAGTGTATTGAGTTATCCACCATTTCGTATATTAAGAGTAAGGCAATTATGTGAAGAAGTCATGATCTGCCTAATCAAAAGGAATCCTGTTTAAGCAGAATTCCTTATGTGATATACTTTTTTCATATTAAGTGCTTGATCTAAAGGGATTTTCTATTCTTCTGATCCTTAGTGATGTGAATGATGGAATTATGAAATACAGAATTGTCAGCAAGCTAAACGGACCTGTTGGCACTTTGGTGACAAATATGGGAAGTCAAATTAAAGAAATGAATAATTAAGCACAAGCTAAAGAAATGTCTTGGAAGAAGCAGGAGAAAACGTGATACTGACGCATGCAAATTATATTTGGGAAGAAAAATTTAAAAGTAAAATCAAAAGGATACTGGTAAAATAACAGCACTTCAGAAAATTATCTGGGGGCTGTAATGTAAATATGAGTCAGCAATGTGCTACCATTAAAGAAAAAAGACAGCATCACTATGGAATGTATTAATAAGTGTGCAGTACATCTGACAGGACAAATTATCTTTCTGCAAGGGGTTGATGAAGCCAACTGTGTTTGGTCTCAAACTGAAGACAGTCCAGAGGAAAATTACAAAATGTTAGAACATGTAGAAAGTTAGAGATGGATATAGAAGTTGAAAGAACACTTGTTTAAGAAGATTGAAGTAAATGATGTCTTTATGTGGTGTCACTGTGAAAAGGACAAAAATATTTCATTCTTTCTGGGGGAAAAAAACCCAATCATCTAAATTATTCATAAAGTTCAAATTCAGTGTTGGACAAAACTTTCTAAAGTATTATTGTTTATATACTGAAATATATATGTTTTTATATATACTGGAACAATAATGTCCCAAATTTAGCATTTGGAACAAGATACCTGCGTAGTGGAAGTGTAGAATCTCTTCTGTATGTAGGTTTGATAGGCAAGATTATTATAGTTAACTTCTCTAATCATAGGGAAGTGGATTGTATTATGAGATCTAGTAAACTTTTTTACTTCTAGCCAAAGTAATTCAGTAATTTCTTTCCTTTTGTTACTGTGAATTCATCACTGTAACTTTATGAAGGAAACACTAACTTTATACTGTCCCTTTTGTTTTTCCTCTTTCCCAAAGGGGCTGTGTGTGTGCCCTCAGCAAACACTAGCTCTACGTTTGCTAGTCTGTTTTGTAGAGTCTGCCATTAGTGCAATATCCAGAAATGGAAACGGAAACTAAAATAGGTAAGTTCCTGTAACGGGAATTTCATTTGTCTGCCTGGCCAAGACTGCTGTTTCTATTTATTGTGAAAAACACAGGGTCATAAATACAGCTCTCTCTTTCCTTTACACTGTATCCATTGGAAGAAAGAAGAAGAAAAGCAATGATATGAAAAGAATGGTGGACAACAAAGGCACATGAGTATTTCTTAAGCATGTTTGAGGAAATCACACAAGTAGAGATTGGTAAGGAAAGAGAGTAGCAATGTATGAATGAATAGGAGCACCAAGGGAGAGACAAGGCATATGAAGGACAGAGAAGATATTTGAAGTGAAACATACTCTTCAGGAATGCTTGTGTGAGTGAAGAAATGCCAGCAATGGTGGGAAAAGGCTTTGAATATTTATGAGTAAGCTGCGGGCAGAAACGTACAAGAGCACAGTCAGAGCCTCATGAGACATGTAAGAAGGAAAAAGAAAATGGAAAAGAATTTAAATCTCCATACAGAGCACTATTTGTACTTAGGTGTGTACGGGATTATGATTGAGATTAAAGAAAAGACAAAAAAGCAACAAAGATGAAAGGGTAAGTATATAAGTAAAGAAGGAATAAAGCAGAATAATAAAATAGGAAAGAAATGGGAAGTGTTTGTTGAAGTATTTGAGTGATTAAAGTCATGTACTTTATAAGCATCTTACAGATTTTTATTAAATACCCTTATGATTTTTATATTCTTGCCTATGGCAGTTACCAGCAGTAAATAATAAGCAGTCAGCTGGTTTGTAGGGAAGCAAAATTTTAAAAGGGAAAGTTTTAGTTCTAAAACTTTTAGCCTTTTAAAAAGGCAGGAAGAGATCTGTCACTCTGCTGTGTTACGAGTCAGCCCATATACCATCAGAGTTTCTTCAACTCTAGAATGTATCTTTTATGGATGACTGTAGTCACAGGTTTGCAATGAATAAATACCAGAATCTGACATAGACACGATACATTCCCATGTCCATCTTTGAACACAAGGCAAAAATCTTTCACTGTTCTGTTTACCAATTATTAATAGAAATTCATATGATAAATAATTCTAAAAAAGATAAAATATTATATGTTGTCCTTTCTGCGCTCTGTGTTGCTTAGCTGCAGATAGTACCAGCTGGAACTTTTAAAAAAGAGAGCTTCATTACAAGATATAACAAACTGCAAAGAGTGAAGGTAGATATCACATATTTCACACTATTATATTTAGTCGTGGTTTGCAAAAGATTTTCTAAACACCTTGGCTTTTATTTGTGGAATGAGATTTTCATAGATGTGTCCATATGAATTCTGTTTGACTGTTTAAGAGGTCCTACAGGATGTGAAGGCAATAAGCAGGTTTAACAGCATAGGAGGGATTATTACATTGTATATATATTCCTGTCAGGATCACATTCATATTGCCTGTGCTCAGGTATCTGTTTATCCAAGGTTCACTGTAGATACAAGGTTATCCTGTCAGGAAGTAGAACTGACTTACATTGTCAGTGCACTTTACTGTGTTGCCTTGCAGCTCCATCGATGGCTTTACAAAGAACCTAAGTAAAGATAGCAAGAAATGATAAAGTGAAACCTCGCACATAGATGTAGACTCACAAGGAAAATGCCTAGAGTCATAAAAATCAGTAATATTTCCAAATATTTTGATTCACGTGTGGTTGGAGTTTTTGACAAAAGAGCCAGGGAAGTCAGAGAGGAAGAAAATCTGAAAGTGTAAGGTTTTCTTTTAAAGGAAGTTTTAAATTGAATTTCTAATTCACAGAACCATAATATCATGGAATAATTTAAATTCAATGAGACCTTTATAAGTCATGTCCAACTCTGTACAAAGCAAAGGAAACTCAGGTTACTCTGGTGCTTGCTCAGGGAGTTATGAATCAAGTTAGTCTAACCCAAGCATCATTTCCTCATCTGCAATGTGATTTCTCTGTCTCAGGGAGCTATTTTGAGGGTAAAATTTTTTCTGTGAGGCATTTGTCAGGCTTTCAGTTATTTTTGTCTCTGTAGAGACAACACTCATTTCAAGAAGTAAAGCAGGTATCTCCTAATCTCTTGAAGGCAGAAGTGGAGAAGAAAAATAGGAACAGAAAATAGAATTCTGTAGCTGAATACTGAGAGAAATACATTTGAAAGAGAGAGAACATCGAGTGAGAAAGAGAAATGGCTCCTCTGGAGCCATGGAAGAAAATCATCAATAAGTATACAATAATTCAAAATATCTCTTTTTTTATAATGACATTTTTAGGAACGTGAGTTATTACTGGGTTAGTGAAGAAGAGGTAAAAAAAAATGCACTGAAGCAGTCAAGTCCTTACTTGTTTACTCTGTGAAACTGTTCACATGAAACTTTATTTTCTTTGCTTTATGACAATTTTCATGCTGCTTTTTTCTCTCCCACTCTTGATGACTTTTCTCCATGCTTTCAGATTTTTTTTGCATTCTTGCAGAGCAATAAAGGCCCATTCAAGCATCAAGTCTATCATGCTTGTTATGTTAATCTCATATTAGAGGACTCTTTACAGCCAAAAGCTTACATGCAGTCCATCTGTCCTTTGGACTGTGCTGGTGATTATTCACTGAGTTTACAGTAGGGTCTGAATGGCAGTCCAGTGAGTCTTCTAATATTTTAGCAATCTCATTCATTTTTACAAGGTTTCCTGTGCTTAAGATTGATATTGGTATTAGGTAAGAGAAGAACACAGTACATGAAACAGAAAAAAAAGACACAGAGCAGTGTCAGGTGAGTCTGACAGATATGAGGAGGAAGACATGAGGAGTTCTGAGAGAATACACAAGCATAGATAAATGGCTTGGGAGGTAACCAGGTCCTCTGAGAAATATTTAAGGGTTTGGTCAAGAAAGACACAAACAAGTATCTGTTATAAATATTATGTTTCAGAGGTGTTTAAAGGTCTAGTTAATAGATGGCTTCTACAATGTTAATACAAAGGCCTCCATAGCTCTATATCAATTTGAATTTTAAATGGCAGATAAATATTCCAGGTTTTGTGTTGCTCAAACAGCTGGAAATTCCACAGCAAGATGGCTTAAAACAGGCAATTTTTAAATTACTCTATTAATTAACATCCCCATATCAACTGTACTTTGAAGCTGTGTCATTTGTTTCATTGTCCATAAAAATGAATTTTATATTTTCTCTTTTCAGTTTTCAACACACTTAATACATTTTTCCCATATGTTTACAGCATAAATGAATGATGGAAGTGTTATGTGGGGAAAGATAAGTCTTAGCAGTTGGAGTTTTGAGAGAAATAGCATTGTGATTGGCAAAAGTAAACCTAAGACTGGAATTTCACAGATGGATTGGATGTATCTGACAAAAAGAGTACCGGTAAAATAGATGGGAATGTTAATATTTAAATATCATTGGTGAGTGTTGGAGTTCTGGTGAGTGTTCCAGAGTTAATTATCAGTGTCACTAAGGAAATCACTGTACCTCTTAAAACTATTTTTCTTCAATCATGGGAAAGAAAATAATTATTATGCTTGACATACACATTCAGGAATATCTTTACTGTGACAGCATAATTTCTTCAATTACTTACTTCTGCATGAATTAAAGTTTGGGTTCTAAAAAGCAGTTCTACAGCTTTAGTAGCCCAAGAACTGGAGGAACTTCCCTCAAAACCATCAGACACATATGACTTTTTAAGATCATTTTACTTTATACCATATACATATAAGCTTTTTGTTTAAGAAGAGTTGAGAGGAGAGCTTAGAGAAAAAAAAACCCTGCACGTTTCTTGTGAAGGGAGAGTAGTGCTAACAAAAGAAAATGTATTCTAAAAGGGCACACTTGAAAATACACCTGGAGAGGCCAGCCTTCAAGAAAGAAGAGTTTTCTTAAGGTTAAGGTTATTTTTACTTAACTGCAATACAGATACACCCAAAGTGACAGATGCATATCCAATAGAAACAGTTATTCAAGTGAAAGAGGAACAATCACACACAGAGAGTTCAGTTTCTCTGTATCTCTATTCCTCCAACTACAATCTGTTTGTTTTCCCCTTTTATTGACAACTTCCGTGTTAGGATTATCTTAGCATGCTTTTGCTATAATTGACTAACTATTTCTCATTTGGGAAGTAGTTGTATGGGCAAAGAGGACTATAAAATAATGCACAATCTCATAAGACTAGCATAAAGTTTCCATTTGCAATTTCAGCTTTTTATCTGGAATGCTGGTGGCCTAATAAGAAATATTAAGTTTAAAAATGCAGCTTTTAAGTGCAAGAATATTAGAATGTGGGTGAATATTTATAGTCATAATTATCCCAAGGTGAAAAATTTGGGAAGGTGAAAGGAAGAAAAGATTTAGAAAATGAATTCTTCGGAACAGTAGGGCAGAAGTATTTACCAGGATGTTGCTGTCTGAAAATGCATTGCACACTTACAGAATCTAGTTGCACTGTATAGATGATTTTATATATCTTTAGGGAATGTAAATTTGGACCTGATCAGTTTTCCTGTTCCCAGGCTCCTCTGAATAAAGAATGTTCAGTTCCTCTGTTTTTAACACAGTGTATTTCTTAATTAGAGCACCATGAACATTCTCTTTTTACTCTTACAGGTGGTTTTTAATTTATATTCCAGAAGGCGAGGATAGGAAATTATTTTAAAGTAATTAAGCTGAAACCAAATTTTGCCTTGTTAACTTTTTTCATCAGTCAAACATCATGGCCACCTTGGCTGTTCTTTGCTGTTCCAGTGGCAGTCATGACCCTAGTAACAAAAACTTTAATAGTTACCATAAAATATGTGAAAAAGAATGAACGTGCTGGTGTAGATTGTTAAGAAGAAAAGGATAGATCTGATGATGCACTACGGTATTACTCTAGCATTTTGGTGGGGATGACCTCATATAAAGAGTCACATTTCAAACCTGTCTGTACATATGCTGGTATTGTAGGTGTGTGTAGAGCTATTAAAATATATTTAAATTCATTATGCTTCTAGTTCACACTGGTAAAGGAAAAAAGATAGGAAGATTAGGGGGCTGGAACTAGATGATCTTTAAGGTCTCTTTCAATCTAGGCCAATCTATGATCCTATGATTCTGTAAAAAGGTGAGACACAACCGATGGTTATTAACTTCGAAAAGTCTGTCTATACATGGCTCCTGGTGACAGTGACACTGGCAAGAAAGTTTTCAACGCCCAAATAAGCAGTCCAGTTTTACATCTGTATTCTGCAAAGAGCATATATAAAGTAGTTAGATTACGCTGTAGACTTTTATCAAGTCTCGCTGGTTAAGTTTAGTGTGACCTGTATAACTGAGGCACTGCAAAATCACACAAAATTTACTGAAGATTTTTGTAACACACACCACCTACTTGCACCATCTTCCATCTCAGTTCTGCTCTGTACAAAGTGTAAATACAAATATGATCCTGGTCCTTGTGATGCTTTGTACTATCTTTCTCCAAGAAAGATACTATTTCTATGTTTCGATGTATATATCTTCTAATCTTCCTTAATCTAAGACATGCAGAGTTTTTTATCTTTCCTCTACTTGTATTTTTCTGGTCTTCTCAATTTTATTTTCTTCTAACGTCTGCATTGCAAGACACATCCTAAAAGCACAAGAACTGGCTATACAGTATTTCTGTATCATTAAGGAGTCTTCCAGTAGAAATCCTATGCATGTGTTCTTACTCGTGCATAGCTGAAGAAGAGGTAAAATTATGCTTAGACCTTTAGCTTGAGAAAAGCTTCAAAATAGCACTCATACTTTCAGGTTGAGATTTCAAAGGAACCTGTGGGATTCGAACACGTATTTCTCATTAATTTTTTAATTGGAACTGGTCATACTGATCCCACAGGCATTTTGGAAAACACTAGGCTTACACATGATCTATTTCATTGTCCTGTACTAGAAAGTATGAAATAAAAATGAAAGAAATTAAAAACAGGAGAATTAGAAAGAGACTTTTTAGTGTATATACTTGTTTTTTAAAGGGCATTTGCTGTTTACTTAGTTGCTAAGTCATTACCTGAGATTTACACAGGATTTACATTAATTGATTGATATTGCAATTGTCCAACTTATTAACTGCTCTGAAAAACTTTCTTAATCTTCATATTATTTCTACTGTAATTGTGTTCAGTCATTCATAGTGAAAAATCACTTTCTTCATGTAGTCAGTGGGCTTTAGGAGGCAAGGGGCCTTTAGCAGACTTTGAAACCTTCAGCTCTCAGTGACCCAAAGGCAGGTGAAAACATTTGTACCTTTTAGAAAGTTTCTCACATTTTGTTAGACCAGGCATATGTTTGCCAGGATGAATAGAATTTCTGGAGGACAGAGGATGACAAAACAGCATCATTAGAAATACATGGGTTTTTCATTTTAACACGTTAAGGTTATTATTCTGTGGGAGTCTGTCAATGTGTGTGTGCACACACGTGTAAGTGTGGGGGTGTGGGGGTGAGAGGGAGAGAGAGGATGGGAGAGGACAGAAGGCAGAGTTCCAGATTATGTTAGGAAACATAAGATGATGTCTATTTCTTTGTTACCAGAGGTGCCCAGTGAGCTTCCAGAAGAATGTAGAGTGAGAGGTGGAGTTCTGAGACAGAAACTTCTTGCTTTTCCCAAACCCATAGGTGCACTGAACTTCAAACGTAGGATGTTCATCCCTGTTTAGTATTGAAGAAAACAAGTGTGAAATGTATGTATTGTATCCTAGTGTGAACATATATATAAATATGGATTGAAACAATGGAGGTTAGATTAAAGTAGAAGTAAACGTTTTCTCCTTAATTCTTTGAGAAAGTTCTGTTCCACTAGCTCTTTCTTGTCTGGAGCTCAAGTCTGTAAGTTTACCATTTTTTGTTAATCAAATAAGAGAGCTAGTCTATTCTTTAATTATTACAGAAGACTTTAATTATTGAAGACTGGAGCTCATAAAAGAATTTAGTTAGTTTTTTTCTATTTTTTTTGTGCATCATTTATTTAACCAAAGTGATGTTAACATACATAGAGTTGTAGTCTGTAGGTATCTAAGTACAAGACTGATGGAGAGAGATTTTACAAGGGCATGTAGTGATAGGACAAGGGGGAATGGTTTTGAATTGAAGGAGAGTAGGTTTTGATTAAGAATTAGGAAGAAATTATTTATTGTGATGCTGATGAGGCACAAGAGCAGGTTGTTCAGGGAAATTGTGAATGCACTATGCCTAGAAGTGTTCAAGGCCATGTGAGATGGGGCTCTGAACAGCCTGGTCTAGTGAAAGTTGTCCCTGTCCATGGCAGGGAGGGCTGGAAGTGGATGATCTTTAAGGTCCCTTCCAAACCCTTCTATGTTTATATGAACTATAAGCTTTGTAGTTGTTTTTCTTCCATATTTAATGCAATTCTGAGCAAAGTTCATAATTGAAAAACTAAAATTTGAGGGTTAAAAAATCTAAATATCTACAAAGCACATAAATGATCAGTAGTCTAAAGAAAATAGCTGTTTTTATATTTAGATGAGGAATTCAAATACATCTGTAAGTATATGATCATACAGAAAATTCTCGGGGACCATAAGTAATAATCAGATAACTTATGAGGCTACACATATTCATACAAGACTTGGAAATTTCCAGTAAGTGTACTGCAAGTAACCTATGAATTAAAAATAATTTGATTAAAAATACCACTCCTAAAAAAGTATAAAGCAGACAGACTCACTTCCAGCATTCAGCTTCATGTGCTGTAGAGTGATTTCATTGTTTTCGATTGAACTGACTTTTACTACCAAAGGACTTGTTTCGGAAATTTGTATGTGACTTAAATAATTTCTTGTAGCACAGTATGATTAAATACTTTGTTAATGCATCAGAGATCAGCTTAGTATCTATGTGATAAGAGAAGCAATAATAATATTGAAAAATAAGTTTATTTTTTATTATATGAATATCAGGTCAGTGCAAAGTCTGTAAAACTTAAAATATTTAAGCCTTTTTTCTAATCTTGCTCTACTGTTCCTTGGATTTTTATTAATTTTTTAAAATCACAGTGATATAGGTAACATGGTTTGCTGACACATATCACATGCACAGAACTATTTAAATTTAAAATATTATTACTGGATACTTAGTTTTCCAGCCCTTTGGAAAATTTCAAATAACTTGACAGTAGTCATACAATGACATTGGCATGATGGTATTGAGCTGGCACTGTGTAGTTTGTAAGTATTCTGGAGATCAACATATGTCAGAGAAAAGATCCCAAATCTGATTAAATTTAATGATGACAAATACAAGTACCGTGCTTGGCAAAGATGTTATATGGGCAGTTACAAAAGGAGGAGGAGCAACACAAGAAGGACTACAGAAAAATATAAATGTGGCATAGTCTGAATTAATGTTTATAAACATTAATTGCTTGTCAAAAAAGGTAAATGTTGTTCTGGGAATGGCTTATGGAAAACTGACAGCTCTGAGTGATATCTTTTCTTCCTTCCTCAGTCTTGGCAAGGCTTCATCTAGAAATTAGGTTTGGGCACCATTCTCTAAGAAAAACAACAGAAAAGAGCAACAAAGTGATCAGAGATTTAAAAACAGATGAGAAAAGCTTTTATCTTGAACTGAAAATTGGATTTGTATAGCCTAGAAAGAAAGATGGTGCAGAGGACATGGTAATCACCTCTATGAAAATGTACAACTATCATGAAAAGAACATTTATCCCTCATCACTTTGGGATAAATTGGACCTAATTTATACCCAAGACAGCTAGGTTAGACATATTTTTTGCCTTACTGTAATAATATGCAAATGTTCGAAGAGGCTGCTTTAAGAAGGCCAAGAAAATTAAAACCTAAGAATGTTTCAAGTTACTCCTGCCTGAAGGCAAAGTAGATTGACCAAATGACTGACCCACTAATTATCTTTTTTATTAATTACAGGTAAATAATGCAATAAGCCTTAGGAAAAAAGCAAATTGATATTTTATCAGGGTTGAAATATGTATAAAAGTTTTTTAATAGTTTCAGCCCTTGAGAAGGAATATGGGACAAAGAAATATTTGCATTTCTCTAGTACATAGATCAAATTTGGTTATTAAATATAAGTTTCTTTTATTTTTTTTAGTTCATCAGGAAAGATCATTGCATGATGTGAAGTTTTGTGGGCTTTTGTGGAATACATTAGTGTGCTGACTAATGGGACTACTCTTTGAAACGCTAGTACACTCTTGTTTCATCTGTGCAGACAGATGATATATTTTTCTCTAGCTCCTGGAATTAAAACCTTTTCATTTAATGATTAAAAATGTACTTGCTTGGAATGACATGAGCTTGCTGTTCTGAGAATATGATGACAATAATACAATTGTGATGTAATTACAGCATGTACAGCTTTGGGAAGTGATCTCATTTTCTGAAAGCCATGAGTCTTCATAACAGTTACCAGTACAGTCTCCAAACTTACTGTTACAGATGGGAAAAGAGCATCACGGTCTTTCACTTTTCTGTTATTGCCTCTGCCTGTTCTCCCATTCTTTGGGAGGCATTTTGTTTTTTGTGCTGACTGAAGAAGCAATCTCTTCCCGTTCAAAGGGGTAGGTTGGGTTTGTGACAGCCATCTGAAGACCACTTTCATATTGCTCCATAATAAGGAAAGAGAAAAGCAAAAAAATAATAATAATAAAAAAACCAAAACAAAGAAACAAAACCACCAAAAACCCCAAAAACCAACCAACCAACAACAACAACCCCAAACCAAAGCAAAAAAAAAATTAAAAAAAGAAACCAACAGCAACAAGGAAAAAGATGTCTGATAAAAAATGATGAGTCAATCTGAATGGGGGAATATCCTTTTTAGATGTAGGCTGGAGATTGATTGGATATGGTAAAGATGAAGTATCAGTGCCACTAAGAGAAAGCAGGAAAAATGATACTGTCTGAGAACATCATGATTGGAACAATGGAACGAAGAAATAGTGAGGTAATAGGATGAGATCAAGAAGTGGAACTCTGAGACTTATTACTGCTTGACTGAATTGGAAGAAAATATCCTTCGTCTGGAAATTGCCAAGTATATGTTAAAGCAGCATGGGGAAAAATTACTGTGCAGCACAGAAAACAGTTTTTGATTCCTTGCACGAGAAATCAGGGAATCCTGCATCCACTGAAATTCAAAGGGGCACATGTCACATAATTACAAGCCAGAGATGTGATTTCTCCCAGTTTATTGAATATGTGCCTATAGATTTGTTTATCATAAAACTTGTCCTAGATTCTTATTCACAAATATTACTGTAATTCTGGATCCTGTCAATTTTATTCATAGAGTCAATCTTATAATTTTATAGAATGTTATGAAATTCTTGACAAGCACAATTCAAACTCAGTCAGAATAAGCAGAGATTCCCTAATATGAGGAATCCACCTGAGTGGCATTTTTTTTATCTAGCCTAAGGATGGATCACATTTATGACCAAATGGCTGCTTGCTTTCATTAGCTGCATATAGTTTCTTTGTAGTTGATCTGACCCCAGGAATAGTACAGGGATGGAATTGATGTATGGCTGATACACATCTCATCATGTTCACCCTTAGAAGCCATGTATATGATGACTTATATCAGTGTGGTGATACCTGTACAGGCAAGCACTTAAACTGATCAATTTTTTATAATGGAAGGGGCAAAGCTGTTGCATCCCAGCTTTGGGTTTAGATTAGGGGTTCTTATCTATGTTATCTAGCTAGCCGAGTCCTGTGTACCCTTGTGTTCTCCCCCCCCACGGTTGTTAGCCCCAGGCTGCTCGCCACTGGAGTGTTCCCCCATCACTCCTGTGACCACTCTCCCATCCAGTCCTGAGGAGTTCTGTGTCTGTCACCCCAATCCCGCGATCCCACTCGCCCCGAAGCCCCGTATCCGCCCCTGCTGTGTTCCTATTGGTCGCTGTAGTACCCATCATCACCATGGCATTCATTGGGCAGGGGGGGCGTCTGCCCTCCCTGTAACACCCCTGTATCATCCCACTCCCCCCCCTGGTCCCGGCGCCATTTCCCCTATGTGGGCGAGGGAAGCGCGGGTCGCAACCCCCAACTGCAGCTCTCCACGACAATAAAACCTTCCCGCTTTCCTTCATGGGTGATTTGGACAATTCCTTCCCTCTTTGCCTCGGACCCTCGCGTGGGTGACAGAACCCGGCAGACCCCGACCGCGTGCAGCAGCAGCGGCACGCGGGAATTAACGGCGAGCCCGAGTTCCGGAGGGAGGCGGGGCCGAAAGGTGATGGAGCTGTCTGGAGCCAGGAGAAACAGCGCAACGCCGCTCAAAGCACACGCTTGCCAGATTTTCTTGCATTCTTCTCTGAGGCTGTGTAAGATACAGTATATCTGCCCACATTTTTACCAGCAGATTAATGTTGTGCACTTCCCCTACCCTCAAAAGTAAAACTCCTAAGTAGGCACCAAATAGTCAAAGAAAGATTTGTCTTTGTCTGATTTTAGTTTTCAGCTGTGGATGTCTCTTCTTTCGCAGTGATTTTATTGTGACTTTTTGCCTAAATCAACAGTTGTTGAGAGAATATACTTGGTAAATTATGCAATCTGAAGCCAAATTTTAAATTGCAGATACAATCTAGCAGTTAAAGCTCTGAAAAGGGATTATAAGTGAAGGCTGTGTTTTATGAATATATTAGGCTTCTTTATGACAGGAGCAGAATAATACCAGATTAAAAAATATTCAGAATGGTGCAAGAAATACATGGTAGAAAAATTTATCCCTAATTCTTTATGAGTGATGTGTAGAAGTCCTCTCTGCCCTTAAAACTCAGAAGCATTTAATGAATCTCATAAAATTCAAGCAAACATAAATTTGTGCCTAATTTTCTATTACTGAGTATAAACTTGTTAGGGAAAAATTCTTGTTTTATGTATCTGATTTTCAGGGAGCAGCAAAAGCCTACGGTTAAAGGGGTGTGGTCTAGTCCAGAAGAGGATGGTCCATTGACGAGTATGTGCCAAGAACTGAGCAGAGGCAGGATATTGCTCTCTCTGACAAAAGAACTGCACTACTGCAGGAAGGCAGGGCCATGAGAGGAACAGCATCCATCAGCAGTCCCTTATAAGATAAGATCTTGGATCAAGTCTGGGGTGCTCGCAGAGATTCCTTCAGGAGTGACAGCAGACAGGGCTGCTACAGCATGTGTTCCAGATCTATGCTGTAATCCCTTGGACCAGGACAACAGGAGGCAGGTCTGGGCTCAGGGACACCTTCATAGGGCAGGGCTGTGAGCTTCGTGAAGCCTCCAAGCCCATAAGAAGAGTGGCTGGGTAAAGATCTAGGTGAGACTGCTTAGGGTAGCTAAAGCCTGTTAATGTACTCCAGGCCCTTGTGTAAATCCAGAGTAATCCAATTCACTTCAAAGCATAAGCAATGGAATTTGCAGTAATCAGTCTCTCTCAGTTGAATTTTCAAGCCTGCTAAGAGCTAAGAAATGGTTTTGAAAAATTATTCATCGTTTAATAAATATTTATGTAGTGCCTTATTGTGTGAAATTAGTATTATTGATGGACTCCAAATATTAAAACAACTCCCACTGGATATTTAAAAAATATTAAATTACCAAATTATATTAATGTTAGAAATGCTGCAACATGGAAATCTGTGATATTTTTGAATCCATGTTTTACTCCTATTAATACTCAGTATTTCATTAAAAAATCAGGCATATTTTATCTCAAAGAGAGTTTCGTTGATTCTTGTTCTAAATTACAACATCTAAATTACAATTCATTTCATGTATAAAGGCCACATTTAGACACATGTGAAGGGATCTAGCTATGCTATCTAGATTGATGCTCGGAGCAATTCACAATGGCAAGTTAGGTTTCTTAAACAATGTTTTTAGACCTACCTATGTGGTTTCTTTCTAAAATCCGTCTACATCTTTATTCATCTTAGCTATCTTTATCAGACCAGTACCTTCAATTTTAATCTTTATAAAGTAATTTAAAAACTCCTATATTTTATGCATGCCTTGATAATTTTCTGATATTCTTCTGGCAGTATTTTCTTTTATTGCCTTTCAGTACTTACCCTTTACTTTTTCTCTGATTGAACATTTTCCAAGGCTTGCTCTCTGTCCCCAACAGAGTTTTACATGCTGACTAATTTCAGAAATTTAACCAAGCATTGAAGCTACAATAGAATGTGAATAATGCCTGAGAGTTATTGGGACTGATTAATGCACCTACTGAGGAGTTGAAACCATAGAATCGTAGAATGTTTTGGGTTAGAAGGTACCTTAAAGATCATCCAGTAACAACCCCTGCCCCTTCCCCCCCCCCCACTTCGTCATGGTCAGGGGCACTTTCATTATACCAGGTTGCTCAGAGTCCCATCCAGCCTGGCCTTGAACACCTCTAGGGGTGGGGCGTCCAGGGCTGCTCTGGGCAACCTGTTCCAATGCCTCACCATCCTCACAGTAAAGAATTTTTTCCTAATATCTAACCTAAACCTGCCATTAATCAATTTAACCCATTTCCCCTTATCTTGTCACTACATGCCTGATGTATTTTTTGGGCCTTAGGCAGTCATGTCATTCTTGACTGGTTGGTGCCACTGCCAGGTAGATATTTGAAGCTTTATTGCAACAGACTTTTTTCATTGTTTGATGTAATACAAGAAGTTATCTGTCTTCCAATATAATTTGCATTTCATAATCCCCAGCACATACCTTATGAAAAATAATTAGTAGGATATTTTTCAATCAAAGTTATTTTCTGGTTCAGACTCACTGTTCTATGTTACAGAGCATATGTTTCTAAAAACCTTTTCAGGTTAATTTATGCAATTGCAAATAAATAAGTCCACTAGAGGGCAATAACATTGTTAATGTAGCTGAAATAACAACATTTCATTTTGATTAAAAAAAAATTAGGTGAATAAGGAAAAGCACAGGGCACCATTTAAGTGACTGGGTGTTTGACTGACTCCAGACTGGGAACGCTACTCATTCAGCTTCTTCAGTTTTCGTGTCCCAGGAATACAAATGAACACCATGGTAAACAGATGTACTGGTCCTCAGATATTCCTTTTTTCCATGAGGAGAAAGGGAAATGTCAGAAGGACAATTTTTGTAAGCAGAGAATTTCAGGGACTCCATTTACCTAGTGTAATTCAACCTGAGATATTAAGACCTTCAGTCTTTATCCTCAACAATAATTTCATGTCCTACTAGTTAAAATGTCCCTTACATACATACAAGAAGTTGGAACAGTAAAATCATCAAATCCCTTTTTGACCTGCAAATTACCAGAAAGACTTACCAGTGTCTTTAAAAGCTATCCTTTAGGAGTTTACACTAAACCTTAAAGTATGAGAAGGAAAATATAAATAAAGAATCAGAGAAAAGATAGAAGAGTACTTAGGAGTCTCTTTCAAAAATGTTTTGACTGTAAGGAATGACAAAAAGAATATTTCTAAAGAAATATTCTAGTCATTTCCACCTCGTTCCTCAGAGCTTTGCTGCAGCTTTCTAGCATGTATGTTTCACATCTGATGAAATGAGTAGTGAGTTCTACAGTAAGTGAAAGCCTAATTTTAATCCATGGATTATACAGAATGTGTACAGAAATAATAAATACAATACAATTTCAGACTTGATGGGAAGCTGAATGTGAGTCAGCAGTGCCCTTAGAGCAGGAGAGCCAACCCTCCTGGGTGTCCTGGGGGGCATCAGGCACAGCATTGCCAGCCGGGCAAGGGAGGAGATTGTGCTGCTCTGCTCTGAACTGGGGCAGCCTCACCTCGAGTGTTGGGTGCAGTTTGGGGCACAACAATATAAGTCATGAAGCAATTAGAGACTGTCGAGAGGAGGGCAATGAAGATAGCAAAGAGTCTTGAGGGGAAGCCAAATGAGGGGAGGCTGAGGTCGCTTGTTCTGTTCAGCCTGGAGGAAATTGAGGGGAGACCTCACTGCAGTCTGCAACTTCCTTGTCAGGGGAAGAAAAGGGGCAGACACTGATCTCTTCTCTCTGGTGACCAGTGATAGAACCAGAGAGAACAGAGTGAAGCTGTGTTAGGGGAGTTTTAGGCTGGATGTCAGAAAGAGGTTCTTCACCCAGAGAGTGATTGGGCACTGGAACAAGCTCCCCAGGGGAGTGGTCACAGCACCAAGCCTCACAGAGTTCAAGTGTTTGAACAATGCTCTTGGGCACATGGTGTCACTCTTGAGGATGGTGCTGTGCAGGGCCAGGAGCTAGACAAATTATCCTTGTGGGCTCCTTCCAACTCAGCCTATTCTGTGCTTCTGTAATTCTGTAATACTCACTGGAGTGCAAAGGCTAACAAAACCTTTTAAACAGTCTATTGGTGTCCTTTACCTAGATTTTTCTACTTTAATGCTTATTAACACAAAAGACACTGCATGCTTTAGCATGTACATGTAGCATATGGCCCTCTATTGTCATGCCTAAAAAATCAGACTTTTTTTTAGGCTTTGTCACCATAAGTATTGATACATCAGCTGGTCTGTTCACAACTAGAGAAGAGAAGAGAAGCAGCAACTGATGCTCTTTGAAAACAATGCCAACAATGCCAATACACTCTCCAAAAGTTAGTAAGCATCAGAAGCCACTTTTTTTTTTTTTTTTTTTTTTTTTTTTTTTTTTTTTTTTTTTTTAATTCCCTGCATGACTGTTGTCTGTTGTCTACAAAAAGTTACACCTTAAAAAGAAGTCATGAAAAGAAATCATCTTTTTGTTTTTATGGGTATTCTGAAGACCCTGCAGACTCAGGAACTCTGACAACTCTGTTGAAGATTTAATTCCAAACAAAGCCTTCCATAACCAAATATTGCTAGTTTGTTTGAAAAAGGTTGAATGATGTTTAACAGGGAGAACAAGAACTAAATTTGAATACTTTATAAAGGCTATATGTAGTTTTGTCTAAATGCTATTTTGTTTGGTATTATAAGAAAATTGTCCTCTCCACAGAGTGCTTTGCTCCAGGGAAAAATTTCCATTACCTGTGAATCCTGGAAACAGCAACTAAGGAAATTTGAAGAAACATTGCTCAGAAGCTGTGGCACTAGTCAGGCCTCTCAGAGGTCTAGGCCTTTGAGGTAGAGGACATGTGGGTAGGAAATATATATTAAGTAAGTAAGGCAACATTAATGAAAGGAGTATGTTAGAATATTATTCTGAGAAAAATAGTAACATGCATTTATTAGGAAACAAAAAATCCAGCTAGTCTATGTTCCATTATAAAATTAATCTTACAAATTAATTTGAGCAATGAAAGTAGAAATAAAATCTCTCTTTAAATTTCATCCTAGTATTGACTAAGCTTTAATGATATCTCCAGTTGCTATACCCACATACACTTATGTACAAGGTCTGAAATGGATTAAGGAAATAAACATGCATATGAAATTATATGTAAATCAGTTTAAATGGAAATATGTTCCAGATGCCAAAGGACATGCCGCTAAAATGACTGGGATGTGACGTCAAAGATGATGAGCAAATGTTGTTTAGTAGTAACATTGAATTAATCCTGAAGATAAAGTAACATTGATGTATGCTCCAGGAGGAATTCACAGGGGAAACTGTAAACTACAAGGTCTTAACTGTTGCACTAGATGGATGGGGAAATATATTCTGCTTGAGCCTTCTCTCTGGCACACTGTAGATGCCCTATTATGCCAGGGCTGATGAATTCCCTGTGCCTTCTGATTGGCACATGGAAGCAAAGGAAATAGAATATGAAAACGTATTTTCCTTCTACCCGGGTAAATGTTAAGATAAGTCTATAGCCTCTCCCATTTTTCCCCCAAATGTACTGGACC
Organism: Vidua macroura; assembly: GCF_024509145.1. Lineage (NCBI taxonomy): Eukaryota > Metazoa > Chordata > Aves > Passeriformes > Viduidae > Vidua > Vidua macroura. Next base: position 128,380,468 of record NC_071571.1, read on the forward strand.
TGTAAAATCATTGCATCTGCATCAGTTCTGATTTATCCTAATCACCTCTAGGTAGTATGTACATAGGAAAAAATCAACACATCTAAATATTAAAACTCAGATTGGAAAAGCCTAGATGGGTTTTATATCCAGAATGTCCAAGTGAAGTTTTATGGAATAATCTTTCAGGAAAGACATATGCTCTGCCTCATGTAGTGAATACTGGTGTCAGGGCACCAAGAAAGCAGTTGGTCTATTCTGATCCTTGGAAATCAGCTTCTGAGCAAGTTTTCACTAATAATAACTGTAAAGCTTTCAGAAATAATAGGGGTCTGAATTTAAAACCTTGAAGAGATAAATTTCACATCCAGCTGTGAACACGTTGTTCCCTTAACCTTAGATATTTCTTAAACCATCATGTCCAGTGCTGTAGATCCAGGTACAGCATAGCTGAAATAAGTCTCACACTTTATTACAATGAAATCTTTGTCTGTTACTGTGTTCCCACAAACTCAAAATCAGGTTCATTATAAGAATACTATTAAATGATATGTGAAGTCTTATCTCTCAAGAACTATATGTTTCTGACTTTAAAACTACATGTTCACTCCCCATGATAGAAGGGGGCAGGATTGATAGGAAGATGTCATGCCAGCAACAAAAGGCAATACTCGCTCTTATGCAAGTGAAATCCTCTTCTGTGGACACTTCAGTAACTCTGTGAATTTTCAGTAAACTCAGAGCCTCTATTCTTTGCATATGGAAACTTTTCAGATTAATCCTTCTGCAACTTAGAAGAAATATTATTTTTACCATGTTTTTAAAGGGACCTTAAGCACTCTAACCAAGATCAGAATCCAAGTAGCAGAAATAATATATAATCTTATTAATTTTCTGTTAGAAGATTGAGGTTTTTTTTGGATTTCTACCAAATATCCCTTATAAGGCAATTTTAAGTGGATTAGTGGGTTCTTCTTTGGAGTTACTAACACTTGCCAGGAGGTGGAGTAGAAAAAAATATAATCTCCACAGCTTTCTTCTTTGTCAGTGAGAAATGTTCCTCCTTTAACTTAACATGCTGAACTACCTCTGGAGGAAACTTTCTACACGGATTATATAAGAAGCCAAAGCATAGACATAATTATGGGTATAACTGTAATAAAATACATTTAGAATAAATTGCTGTATTTTTTCTTTCTGAGGATGAGCCCAGACATGTATGCCTTCTCTAAATTGTGTATGATTTTCTGGAAGTCTGAAATTATGCTATTATGTATGGTGGTTAGATTATTAAATAATGTATTTCTAGAAAATCAGAACTAATATCCAGTGAATCATAGACAGGATGGTTGCGGTCCAATTTTGTGTTTGAATCAGATTATCTGCTAATTTTCTTTGTCTGAAAAGTATACTTAAGTTTTCTCAAGTTTTATCCTAGCCAATAAAAAAACCTTTGATGATAAAGTATTAAGAAACATTGATTTATAAGCTAAAGTATTCCTTTATGATACTTTCTTTTTGTTTCAACGTCTTCCTTTTCTCTCTGTGTTTTGCCAATTAGTTTACCTCAGAAAATTAAAGTAAGAAATGACATTGGCATAGTTAGAAAATCCTTTCTTTAAAATTATTCTTCAGGAAGTTGTATCTATGATGAGGTGACCCTGAAAGATTAAAATATTCTTTCAAGAATTCTTGATACCTTTTAGTTAATGCTCCTGAAAAGTGCCTGTAGTTTCTTGCTGCCAAAATAATGGAAGGTTTCTCATGTCTTTGTCACAACCAGCTTTTTGTGTCTAAGGCACAAGGAACCAGACAAATAAAATAAGAAATGTGGAGTGAAACCTTAACACAGAGAGATACAGAGTATGTCCAAAATGTGATTATCTGTGTCCAGATCTTACAAAGCACTGCCTTTACTAATTCAGCCCTCTAAGGTTTTGTAAAGTCACTTACAGACTGAGATCTGCCAGCGTGCCCTGCTCTGAAAATGCACAATACCTATCAGTGCAGTTTAACTGGGGTCTGAATTGCTAGGCATGGTAAAAAGTCTGATCTCAACAGTCAAAATACTTTTATTTTTTAAGTTTTGTTAATTCATATTTTCATGTCATTAGCAGTCATGAGAGGAATATTGTCTAACTTCTTATTTCAGTTTCTAGTATGAATTGTTTGGCAATTCTTTAAAAGTAATGTGAGTAAAAGAATGAAAACAATAACTGTTTTCTTTCTTGATGGGCCTCTACTATTACTGCCCCCCCCCCCCCCCCCAAAAAAAAAGGCACAAATAGTAGCAATTTTTTATAAATTTAAAGGTTTTTTTTCAATCAGGTATTGAATTATGCAATGAATATCCTTGGGCCATTATACTCAAGTGGCCTTAAGTCCACTATAAAATAACATCATTATCCCAAACTCCTTGTAGAGCAGTGTCAGAATGATGCACAAAATAGTATTTCTGAGCAAGTTGTTCTGATTTAAATCCACTGACTGTGTCACTTTGGATGACAAGTGACTTTGGTGATTCTCCTTGAAAAGGATTTTTTGTGTTCATGTTTAAAGAAACGCTCATTTCACTTTATATACAGATTTCTTTTCAATGTAGAAAGTAGCTGTGTCATGCTAATGAAATGGAATTAATTTTAGTATTTCTGTTATATTTTCACTAAAGTATGTACATTATTATGAAAAAAAAAGAAGTAGCAGGAAAATAGCAGGTAAAGCTTTTCCCCATAGTGCTTAGTTAAAATAGTAATAAAAAGAAAAAAAATATCAGAACAATGATATCTGCATTCACCTGACAATGAGACAATTGTGTCTCCACAGACTGAAACTTGACATCTCAGCTTAACAAATGGATGATAAGGAAGTTTAAAATGCTTTTGTATATAATCCTATATTCTTATCTTGTCCTTTTTCCCCCTATTCTATTTGCTAAAGATAAAATGTAATAACATCTGGTTTTATTAATTATCTTTCACATTCCAAGTACCCTGAAGTATATTACAAAATATTGAGACACAAGCTGGTCTTTTCAATGGGTGTGTAAGAAAGAGTACAGTGTATCTGGTAAAAGAAAGGTGGTGCTCTGCATATCTTCTTCGGTGTGATGTGCATTGACCTCATGCAGAACTGTCCTTAATAATAAGTGTAGGCAGAGTTTTGCATGAGGAGGTCTGCTTGAGCAGGCAGCCCAAATGTTATCCCTCAGGGGTACAGCTGAAGTATCAGTGGAACTTCTGCTCTAACCTCCCAGATCAGCCAGGCAGATTTTTGTGTGAAGTACAAATTAAAGGGAAGAATAGAGAAAATGCAGCCAGAGCACTACATATATCTCCTTCCTCATCTCCAGTCACTTTTTTCCACACTACAAAATCAGGGCAAATAAATATCTAGCTGGATGCAAAGTAACGTACTTTGATTTTAAGTATCAATGTCTATATCACAAGAGAACAAAATAATTGGGAAAGGACCCCCCAACATTTTAAACTGTCACAGATTCATATATACCAATATTAATTAGTTGTTCTTGCCTGTATTTCCTGAAATTTCTGCAAAGTATTTTGAAATATCAGACACAAGAAACCTTTAAACAGTACAACATAACCTAACAACTTTGGGCAGCACCACCAAAACGTTCAGAGGAAGTGAACATGACTCACACTCACCAACCTCTATCATAGAAGCGGTTTCTAAATTTGTCTTCTAAATTACTTCTTCATTGTAATAATATTGTCATCCTTCCTGTTACTGCTGTATTGTGGCCATAAGATGTTACTCAATTTCTCTCTGCAAGTATCCTATAGGTGAAAACCCTTATCTCTGAGTATTGATATTTAAAGAAGAGCACGTTAAATACAGTAAGAATAGACAACAACACAAAAGCATACAGGGACGGAAGGTAACTGATATCTGCTGTCTGCACCAAGGTTAAACATACCATGTTAACTTGTGGCCAGAATTGTATTAGACTTTGAAGAGCAGCAGCTATGGTGGAATACTTTTTTGAAGGAAGAAAGAAAGCAGCTTATTTACAGCTAGAGTTTCTGCTGCACATGGTGTAAATAAATTAATAAGAATTTTCTTAATAAAAAATCAATTTATCTTTTGAAACCTTATGTGTTTTCATCTGTATAATGAGTTAATGCAACTAAAGTAACTAGTTTTATGTTAGTTGTAGTGTCAGGGGGTTGTCTTGTCAGATCCAGAGTTAAGACAGGTATTTGATTAGTGAAAAAAAAGGTACCTTGGAGCAAAGCAGGGTGGAACTGTGAATAGATTCAGCTTCTAGAGAACCTTACCTCTTCAGAAACTAGAACAGCAATAAGTTATTTTTAAATAATAGTTCAGGAACCACTGGTGTGGTAGATTTTGCTCTTTGTCAGCTATGTTTTTACAGAGGTGAATCAACAAGGATGCCTTCTTGATCATTGATACATATTGGTGTATGGACGCCCTCAGTTACAGGCAGTTGACCAAACTTTTATAAAGTGATGTCAAAAAAAAAGAGTCATTTTGAGAGGGAAGAGAAGTAGTGTTAAGCTTTTGACCAGGTCAAGCAGGTGATAGCCAATGATGTTTAGTACTAATCAGGAAGAGAGATGTAAAAATTCTGCCATATACCAGCACAGGAGGTAACAGCAGCTTGTGACAACAGCAGCAAGAGCTTATGGCAAATGAGCTCCTCAAGAAATGCAAGGCAAGCTGTTGGGATTCAAGAGCTGAGGCCACTAAATATTCAAAAATAACTACATTTCTAGGGAGTAAGAGGTTTATGCTGCTGTTGAGGACATTCTGCATGCCACTGCAGTGCTAGGCACAGAACAATCACTGTGATTACACCGTAAACTGTCTGCCCTGAACTTTTTCTTCAAGGATTCAAAGCCCACTGATGAAAGAGCTACTGCCATGGAGCAAAAATATGTGCTGACCTTTACCCAGTAAATATGTACTGGCTCAAGATCCAGATTGGGACTAGGTGAGTTTATTAGTCCATAGCCAACAAATCAGCAATGTGAGAAAACCAAATTCCTCAGGCTATTGAAGCCCCAGCATATCATGAATTTAGTGCTGCAAACAGTGGAGTTTGTTTACACATAGATCTTGTAAAATTACAGCAGGGATCAGGAGGTGGTGAGCTGCTAATTGGAATCCCTACATGGGAGGAGCTGCCACCTGTGAAGGGACTGGAGGCTCTAGTCAGTTTGCAGAAGTAATGGCCTTGAAAATAGCCTTGGAACATATTCAGATTCATCACTGGCCCCAGTATATGTACACAAAGTCTTCTGGTTAGTGGCTAATGCAGTGTAAAAATGTCTCAAAAACTAGAATCCTGTTAACTGGCAGCAACACACAGGTGAGCCTGGGAAGAGGGGAGGAAAATGTTAGTATTTAATTGTGTGGTTTGGGTTTTTGTTTTTTTTTTTTTTTAATACATGATTCTCTAATAAAAATTTCTGTTAACTGACAATAAAACATATGTAAAATTCCTCTAATTGAAAGTATTTTGCCTCTGACAACTGTTGGCAAGATGGCACAAACAAGATTCCTAGAGGATAGCTCTGAAAAGCAAAATACTGATCCCATCAGGTTGCTAGCATACCCTTACTTGTGGAAAATGCTAAGAAGGGTTCTAAACAGATGGACAGATCTTAAGGAACAAATATGCCAAATTACTGATGGAGCTGTAGAGGTAGCCCTTGCAGATTTAGGAACAGACCTAATAAAAATGGATGTTTCATGCTGGACAAATGTAGACAAGTGTCTGTGTACGCAAGATTATTGTGCATATGTTTAAACAGTGAGAAGAGTACAAGCACTACAGAAGACACATAGCCTCAACTAATTCTCAAATAGACCTGGAAAATATAAGATCAGTATTTAGGAAATATTTAGATACCAGAAGATTGATTTACAATTTCTGAGACAAACTCCAGAGGGCAAAATGTGTCATGACAAAACTAAAGATAGATTTCTGACCTATCTGACATTGAGTCAGGAAATGAGCAACACATTACAGAGAATTCTAGTGGTTCAGTGGCATCTGGGAATCTGAAAACATAATGGATAGCAGTAGGCATGCATAATCCCTTGGAAAGACATCCAAGAAACTGATGACAAGGGCAAACAAACAGAAAAGGATACTTACCTAGCAGTGTTGGATCCAGCAGAGCATCTTCCCAGGTAACAAAACAAAGTGTGATGAGCTAGAAAAACATTTTTATCCCCTGAAGTCATCTGGACCCCATCAGAGAAATGACCGACTCTGTCACAGTTAGGAGAATGCCAGGCAATGTGGGTAGCCCTCTACAGCAAGGAACATCTACAGCTGCGCATGATCGTGTCCGACTGTCAAATTGCCAAACAATGGCAATAGCCCATGTTCCCATGGAAAATACTGCCTGTAAGGTAAACGCAGACTGAGAGAACAGTGGAGAGAAAACTGTGGACAACAGCATGGAATTGGCAGGCTGACAGTATATAAAGGACAGAATGATAGCGACAGAATGATAGGTACAGAGTGACCTAGAGTGACATCCTATGAGAAATGAATATGCCTAATACATCTACAACAAGGGTTACATGAGCTGATAAATCCTCATAGGTACTAAAAATACTTTCAAAATCTGACTTTCAGAGACCAAAATCTTTTTAACATTGATAAGAGTTCTGAAAAGATCTTTTTTCCATTCTGATTCAGAAGTGATCATCAACCTTTATCCTCCAAGAAGAAAGCTGGATTTAGCCAGCTCTACATCAAACCCACTTCAAACTGATGGCAAGATCTTTCCTTTTTTCCACCAGATTCCATCTATGGCTTTGTTTTAATGTCTAAGATATTACAGTACCTAGACTTTCTGAAAGTGCATAAAATAAATCACTTAAACAATATCAGATGTTCCAAGTGTGAGTTATTCAGCAATATACTAATTTGGTGCAGATTCTTTAAGCAGTTAGTGCAAACACAAGTGGGTGAAAATCTATTTTATTAATTATAGCACAAATAAGCAGACTTTTAAATTTTCCCTGATTTGATTTTTGAGTGAGAAATGTTGCATTTGTCCTATATATAGATACTAAGGAAATATATAGAATAATGTTTCATATATTCATAGAACACTATCACAAATGGAATATCTATGTTGTGGATTCTAAATTTAATCTAGGTAGAACTGGTTATCAGTGTCACAGAATTACATCAAAGTAAAATTATACAATGGTTGTCTTCGCAGTATCAGGGAAGAGCTTACTAATTAGCACTAGTTAACGATTTCAGGTTTTACTTAATTTGCATGAGGGTACTCAAAGCAGTTTCTTAATTTTGTCTCCACTATATTAACACCAGTGAAACGTCAGTGTTTTAAATGGAAATTAACTGGCAAGTTAAAATTTAATAGGAAGCAGTGAGATTGCATTTAGAAAGATAACACCTTCCCTAGCCTCCTCTCAGTGAGACTGGAAGAGAGCTGACAATGTAGTAGCACCCATTTCACGGTTTACTTGCATTTTTCAGGTAGCCTTACTGAATGGAATCTCTCACTTAAATGAAAAATACAACTGATCCATTGTAGACAGGCAGGATGGATGAAAGAAATGGTGCCAAGTACTGTAAAAATAGACCAAATATATATTTTGCCATGAAGTATGCTAGTATACTGGATGTGAAATATTAAATATTTGAGCTTTTAAAATACAGCTGTAGAGAGTCATGATACTTAGGCATCAAACCAAATATACCCTTCCTATCTGTGAAGTATCTACTGTAAAACACATCATACTTTTTGACACATGTAGACATGAAATATGATGGAAGGGTTTTCTTTTGTTTGTTTTTTAAAGTAGGCAATTATACCTTTTTTGTTTATTTTATTAAAACAATATGCATTTATTTTTAAAGCTCTCCATATGATTCTCGATATTCTTACAAAATGTAATTCCATTCAGGGACTTATTCCAATTAATGCTATTTATGGAAAGATATCAGAGATTCAACTTCAATCTTGGATGCACTGTAAATAGTATTTTTTAATATTTCACAAATAGATGATCAGGGTTTTAGTATAATTTCTGGACTGCATCTAGAATGTCTAACCTTAAAGTAGGAAGTGAATATAAAGAGATAGTTTAGCAACAGAGAAATTGATGCCATATGATATTATATTTCAAAATTAGTTACTTCAGTTGATGGAAGCTATTAACCACTGAGTTCAGCAGGAACTGTGTTGGATATTCATGACACTGAAATGAAAACTAAATGCATTCCTAAAAGTCATGGTCTAATTAATAAATTATTTAAAGGGCACATGGTGAATTTCTATTCCTTTTGTATACACAAGATGTAATTGTAATGATACTTCTCACCTGAAGTACTCTAAAAATATCTCTTACCTAACAACATACCTGTAAATTCTCATCACAATAGGGGTGAACATACTTCCATCCTACAGGAAAAAAAATAAACACCGGTTGATGCTGATGGTATGCTGTGATATAAGGGCATGTATGTGACACCCTTTGCTTCCATTCTCATTGCTTCTAGTGCAATGTTTTGGCTAGCAATAAATAATTTGAAGTACATGAAAACTGAGAAATTTCCCTTGACATGGCATTTGAAAACTGTCTCTCTAGAAAACAGTTTTATATTTTATTCTAGCTGGAAATTTTATTTTGAATACATGTATAAAATCAAAAAACTATGATTTTATAGTTTTAAAATTTCTCATTCATAGTTGCGCTCATGTCTTCATAGATATAATGTGAAGTGAGGAGGGAAGAGTTAACAACCTTACTCTGTTTTTACTACCATATTTTAATTGGAATGAGCTATCCATTTCACTATATCATTACAGAGCTGATTCAGAGCCTTAAAATGTGATACATAATTTCCCTGAGTAAAAAAAAAGAAGTGAGGATTGAAAAATAGCTTATCTGCAAGGGAAACAATGAGTTGGAAATAAAGTAGGAAAATGTGGGTAGGTAGTTTTTTAAGTAGGTTTAGTATTTTTAAATGCAGATTTTAAAATGTTAAAAATAATTTTAATTGCCCTGGCATTGCATGAACATTATTGGACTAGTCACTAATGCATGCTGGCAGCAGATTTTTTAATACCTTTCCTACTTTGCTCTGTGAGAAAACAGATCATTTTAGTGGATATTTAAAGCCCCAACCTAATACTGGAATATCTTCAATGCAAAACTGGCAAAACCATAGTGAATTCTTAATTTTATTTAAAACTGTCTCAATTCAGCTAATACATCACGGACACAGGTCTCACAAAAGAGAGATCTTGTTAACAGAATGACAACAATGATAAGGTTTGCTCCATTTGTGCTGTGTCTTTGCTTTCCCTGCTTTTGCTATTTTAAAGTTATAGAGTAGAAATTTGCTGTTTCCTTCCAGTCTGGAAGGCTTTCATTGAGTATGATTAATGGGACTGAAGGGTAGTTTAGAAACTAAATAACTGACAAATAATTCTGTATTAATTGATTCCCACTAGTTTATGCTTTCCTATTCAAGGCTGGACCAACCACAGACTGAGCCACAAAAATGAGTAATAAACTTCTCTGGGGACAGACAGAGGACTATATTTAGTGAAAGATTTAGGTATACCAAAGTGTTTGATAGCAGCTAAAGGCGCCTTTCTATGTAGATTCACCAGATAGCTCAAAAAGAGATTCTACATCTGTACTAACATCCTAAGTTACTTGCCCAGATTCTGAAAAGGTTGTTTAGTTATCCAAAGCTCCACATACCTGGAAAAAAGGATGTTATGCAGTGCAGTGCAATGCACAAAAACACAAGTCCTCGCTGGCATATCAGAGTTTAAAAATCCCAAGCATCTTGAAATCTTCTGCACTGTGTGGTATTTACACATTCTTGGCTCATAAAATCATGAACAATGATTCATTTCTCTATGTAAGCAAATAATTAAACCCCGAAGTTTTATTACTCTTAATTACACTGGGCAGTCCTTACTGGTGTCCTTGTAAAAGGTGCCTCCAGCCTAACAATTAAGTCACCAACAGAACTGATGTTATTGGTTCAACACTGACAACCAACAGTAAAACTTTTAAATCCACAGGTAAAAAACAATCAAAACACTTGAAACTTAAATGGTCAATGAAGATGAGTAAACAAAGTATTTCTAACTGCAATACTACATTCCTCATTTTAATTTTTTTTTTACCTTTTAACTGTGTGAAATCTTAGGCAGAAAAAGATTCACTTGACAGCATTTGAAAAACATTAGAGATTATAGGATTCAATATGCTGCAGAAGAGAGGCAAGCTGAGCTATATTATACTGAGCAGTTATTGCTGCTGCAGAAATCCAGTCAGTTTTCTTTCAATATTTGCAAGGGCAGGAAAAAGATAAAATGTTGGTGAGACTCAATTGCAACTTAAAAATAAGGAAATTACAAATACAGTGTGCCATCTTATCTGTCCATTCCAGACTCAATAAATGTCTACCCCTGCCTGTGAACAGAGGAATAAGAGTCTGATGTAGGAAAGCTTGTTTCCTGACTTATACAAGTTTGTATAGGCAATCTCTGTGTATAAAATCACCTATCCCAGGACTGTCAGTCCCTTTTCAGAACTTGTGCCTGACCCATCTTCACTTAGCTGGAGAAAGTGCTTTACTCCTAAACCCTCATAGTGTTAAGTGCTACCTCCTCTTCCTTCAAGCTGTACATTTGAAATGGAAATTCAGTGAAGATTCTTGCTTAAACTGTATAAAGGATTGTAATTTTGACCTGCTTCCCTTTCTAACTTCTACATTTGGTCAACGATCTCATTTCTGGATTGCCTAATACATGATGTACAATGTAAGAGATCAAGGCTCTTAATTTGTATTTTAGATTCCAGACTGGTAGGTCACACATATCAAACCAATATTCTCCTAGGGATTAAATGCAGCTGATTTAACTTAGATAACTAACTAATACCCCAGTTTTAGATATTTAATGTGGTAAGATTTCTCTCTCCTGCAAACATATATTTTTCTGAGGTGAAGCACCTAAATTAGGCAAATATGATGTCACTCATGAGGACTTCAGAGGCACCTACTCTCCCCATTGACCAAATTGATGTGAGCTCTATTTCTAGAAGTTTGCACACTTTTATACAACTGAAATGGAAGGCAAACTGAGCAGGCTATACCCTAAGAATACTTTGGGGTCTAGGCTGCAATGCCAGGCCCTGCATTTTAAATTTTTATATTGTCCCATTTATGTTTTATTCCAGTTCTCAGAATCATTCAGTAATCCTCACATGATATTCTGTATTTAAAGTGCTTTTCAATTCTCTATCATCAATAAATTTCATTATCACATTGACACTTTTGTGCCAAGTCCCTAACAAAATATTTACATAACGTCAGACCCAAGGCTAACATTTTAGGAACTTCACCAATAAGTTTCTTCTATGAAGAAAAATCTAATTTCAGTTCTTTTTCAGATTTCATGGGTCAGTTTCTTACCTATAATGCAGTTCCTCTATTATTCCTGGTTTAATGAACATCCCATGTGACACTGCATTAATTTATTTTAGTGAAGAACTGATTAAATCTGCTGCATTTCTCTAAATGGCTTAGAAACAAAGTAACATGACCCGTTATATTAAATCAGCTCAGAAATTATATCTCAGAAAAGTATAGTGTGAAAAGATAATAATTTTAAGATATTAATCAGAAATGAGAAGCAATATTCTCAGAATTCACTCAGAGCCCTAACTGAAAGACTCCTTATTAAAACATATGAAGATAAATCAAAAAGACTGTTCTCCAGAAAAGAAAAAAAAATCAAATTAAGTAATTAAGCTTTTTAAAATGACAGTTATTAACTGAGCTATTTTTAGTGATCTGATATTTAAATATCAATCAGCTGGGTACCCTACTCCCTTGGAACTGCAAATACTGGTTTTACAATGTACTATGATGTTTTATTTCCCTCCTCCTTGGTTCTTTCTTTCTGACAGTGTGATGAATTATATTGGTGTTTCACGTTATTGAGTCACTAAAGTTAGAGCACAAACTCATTTTTATGACAGCACTAAGATATTACTCTGCCTATTCCTTGAAAATGAAGAGTCTTTTTGAAGCTGCAATTGTTTCTATCTGCACCAAAAAAACCAATTTCTGTGGTCTCTTAAGAGAGAAATTACTTTCTAATGCACATCGCATCCCTGTGTCACGTATGACATCAATAAACCCTGATATGTTTCTTGCTAGGTCTTCAGGTCAATGCCTGAAATACAGTACTGCTCCAGAGGAAAGGAATAACCTGGGAAATGCAGATAAGCAGAGGACTCTTGTGATTCAAAAGCACAGAAATATCTAACTGGGTGCAGTGCTGAATATGTTCCGTATACTGTTTTCCTTCCAAGACAGACTGTATTTTTTCTTCTCCTTTGAGCAGAAGAGATTAATACACAGATGTGTAATAATGCATATCAGACAGCAAAACCAGAAGCCAACAAGATCAAGGGCAATTTATTATTCACAAGACAGAGGATTAAAATTTAGGAGTGATCTCTGATAATGAGGCTTTTTTGGAAAAAGTGGATGAAATATTGGTTCCACTGAAGTCAATGAAATGTTGCCATCAATTTTAACAGAGATAAAATTCTTTTCACACGTCCCTCTTTTTGAGGGACTCCCTGGACAATTCATATTAATAGTTTCATTTTTCAGTTTGGGTCTAGGAAAAGAAATTGCATATTTGTATGTCCAAACCATTTGCATAATTTTGTTTGATTATTTTTAAATTCAGATTTATTCCTGAGCATTACTGTGGGAAAGGTTGGAGCATCTGTGAGAAGGGTGATCAGGTGCAAGGCAATTGCACAGATTTGACACAAATTCAATGGGAAACAAGTAGGACTTACTGTCTTTAACAATGTCTCTGTCTCTAAAGAAAACTGATGCTCTTAAGCATGATTAAAAGTTATCTACCAAGATGGTCAGAGAAAAAAGCCTAAAGGAAGAGGTTAAGGGAGGTTTTTTGGACTATTAGAGGGAAGACTAAGAGACAAAGAATTAACTAATTGAAGGGCAGTTACAAACATGAGGGAGCAAAACTCTTCTCAGCAAGTGTTTTAGCAAGTGGCAATAAGATAATTCAGGCTAGATAGAGGAACTCAAAAAACCTCTGGGCTGACTTCCTACTCAAAGTATAGTCAGCTGTGAGATTGGACCTGTTTGCTTATGATTTCACATAGTCTGGTCTAAGAACCTTCAGGGATGCAAAATGCAAAACCTCACTTGCCAACCTCTTCCATTTTATGCTTGCCCTCATTGTTTAAGAGTTTGTCTTGATATCCAGTTTGAGCCTCTCTTGCTTCAACTTATGTGTGCTGTACATCATCCACCCAATATGCACCACTGTGAAGAGCCTGACACCCTATTCCCTAACTCCCTGTTGATATTGGTAGGTTGCCATTAGGCCTTTTTGAAGCCTTCCATTCTCTGGTGTGAACAAGTTCAGCTTCCTCACTTTTTCCTGATAAGACAAATGCTCCAGCACCAACCACCATTGTAGTGGTTCTTTCTTGAATTTGATTCACTTGTTCAGATTTTGGTTTATACCGGGAGATCTAAAACTGGATGCAGTATTCCAGATGTGGTCTCACGAGTGCTGGGTAGAATGGAACTGCCTCAAATGTGTTTGCTGTGCCCCTGTTCATTTCACACAGAAGACAATTGGCCGTCTTTGTTGTCAGGACACTGCTGGCTCATGCTCAGCCTTCTATCAGTGAAGACCCCCAGGTGCTTTATAGCACAGGAGCTCCCCAGCCAGGCTCTTCCCAGCCCATGTTGTTTCCAGGGCTTCCTCTTTCTAAGAAGGATTTTGCATTTGTCCTTGGGGAATTTTATAGGGTTCTTGTTGGACCATACCTTGAGCCTGTCCAGGGCACCTTGGATGGCAGTCTACTCTCAACTGTGTCAGCTGTTCACTCCAATTTAGTGTGTTCTGAAAACCTGAGGAGACTGCACAGTCATTTCTTCAAGATAATGACGTTAAACTGAACAGGTACCAGAGCAGTCCCCTGCAGTTCCACACTTTTTTGCCACTTCCAGATAGAGCACAATTCCATTAACCACTACTCGCTGAGCCCACTACCCTCCAATCATCTTTTTACCCATCTAGACTGAAATCTACTTATTTGGATTCAAGAATATTGTGTAAGTCAGTATCAAAAGACTTGCCAAAGGTAAATTACTATTTTCCTAGGGACTAAGCAGGCTGCCAGCCCTGCCACAAACTGAGGCTTGTAATACTAAGATTGGTGATTAGGTAAAAAATTTGATAAGGAGTAATGCAGTGCTGGAACAGATGATGAAATTCCCATCTCTGGAGTTTGTCAAGACTCTGTAAGGCAAAGATGTTACTAATTAAACACTGGTGATCTCCTATATTAAAGAATTGTATTGGTTTACATGACCTGCAAAAGTCTGCCTAACTAGCACTTCTCTGATATAATTAATCCTGAAATTCATAAGGTTTTGAATATCCTCTGTATGATGGGATGTTGAGATGAATTTATTGCTCTTAATATAATCTTATTGTCTTGTGAAAATTTGCTTGGTGTTGTACCACAATCACATTTTTGTAAGTATCAGATTAAGCCCATTTTTTGGCTTACATGCAGCATACATAGGACTGTGTTTTGCCCATTGTACATTATTTTTTAATTACTCTGGGTAAAAAAATAAATACTTAAGGATGCTCTAAGGCAACATTTTAACTACAATGAAGAAAGATTTAGAAAACATTATACAGAACATGCACAGTCATTTAAAGTTTTCTCTCATATGAAGTTCACAACTACTCTAAAGAAATTAGGTGGCATTGTCCTTCCTCAAGCACCCTAAACCCTAGATAGACACAGAAAGACATTTTTAGGTTTTACTGTGCAATATGAGTAACTACATTTCAAACAGTTTTGCATCCAAGGATGACCAAAGTACCTAAAAAATGTTGAATCCCATCAATCATATATCATACAGGTTTCAAGAGTGGCATTTCAGTAGTGTTATGAGCACTCAACATCTTGCAGGGTTATGCTAAATAAGGTCCATTCAAGAAAACTGTGTTGAACTGACTTTTTGAGAATCATGATAGAGAAGATGCTGTTTCAACAAAGCTGTATTTTCCATAATTTTGTGTTATCATAACGTTAATAGGACCCATGTGCAACTGATTTTATGTTGCTTAAGGCTTTTCATATAGAGTCACTTTTTCCCAGGTCATAAAAATTGTTATTATTCCTTCATTGGATCTACAAAATCAGAAACTTAGTAGTTAATGAAACTAATTTGACCGGAATAAAAACCTAGCAAAACACATTTAAAATTCTCAGATTCTATAGTCATTTAAAGAATTGACTATACCTTATCATGCAATCAGTTAATGCATATTGAGAGGTTTTTTAAGCAATTAAGCATGGCACTCTGTACATTTATTTTTTTCAATATGATTTTACATTCTTGTGTATTTGAATGCTTTTTCTAAAAGCTGTGTGGAATTTGATTTTCACTTTCAGTGTGTCATATCATATACATATAATTTTCTGTCCATCCAAAGATGTGGCTACAGAAAGGGATATCATCTTTGCAATAAATTGTACTGGCACTGGATAGCTTTCAGAAGAATGTGATACATTCATTTAAGGCTCGAATTAGATTGTCTGTTTTCATCTCTATTCACTACCCTATTTTGTCCATTATTTACTTTAATTTCCAGAGCCTGGGGAAACATCAACCAACTGTTTAAAAAAAAAATAGAATCAATGCTCTGAAAAAGTATTTTCCATCTTCCACACTGCAGACCCTAGTGCTACATCCTCATTTTCATCTTGGAAATTATGATCTCACAGAAACTATTTTTAAGGCCTGGGTTCAAATCTAGCTCAGTATTAAAATGGAATGAGTAGAAGTTTTCCACCTCTTGCCTAGAAAAAACTTTGTCACATTTTAACGAATTGTTGTTGCCTTTGTCAAAAGACAGAAGATAGAGTACTCCAAACTGAAAGGTAAGCAAGAACCCAGTGTTACAAAACAGTACTGGAATTTCAGTTGTGTCCTTTTAATCCCAACCATGCTCCATAAGGAGGTCAGAAGGGGCCTCTGGGGGAGCTGCTCTTCTGGCTCATGCCCACACAGATCTCCCTGACAGTCAGGCCTGTTGCTCACCTGCTGCTGGGTGCCAGACGATGGCAGATGCTGCCCCAGCATGTCCCTCACTAGATGCCAAATGGAGCCACCTTCTCTCTCTCCAGACTAGTCTTACCCAGTTTGTTATCAGGCCAACCCCTGCTGCTTTAATATTTATCTCTAAGCAAAGATTTTCATCAAATGAACCTAAAGTAGGTTTTTCAAGATCAAAGCTGTCTTTATCATCTCATTACCTGCTAGGAAATGACAAGTCTAAACACCCTGGAACCACTCCCATTTGACAGATTAGTGGCCCTTGAAATCCTGAAGTGTCAGTGACGAGCAAACATTTTCTCATCGAAATCTATATTGTGAAAACAGTCTATAGCTTGTTGGGCGAAAATAAACAGATTAGTGCCCCATGCACCTGATGTTTTGTACGGCCTGCGCATTGACATAACAGGCTTATGAAGTTGGGGCCAGGCCAATTCTGATTCCAGGAACGCAGCAAGAGATTGATTAAAGTGAGCTTTATACCATCTGTGGTCAGGTTATGCTTGGTATAGTTCATTTATCTGCAAGAGAAGCAATAAATATGCCATTAAAAAGAACAGGTTTTCATGAATTGAGAAAAGAAATAGGAGGTGACTAGGAAGATGGCTTCTGCTTATTGGTAAGGATTTGAGAAAGAGTGGCTCTCTGTCACCTGTGAGAGAAGATCATGCACGAAGGAGAGCTAGTACTGGGAGATGCTCCCTAAGAAATGAATTTATGATTCAAACTGAGATTCATTCCAATATTTATTCAATTAAATTTGGTATAGGCATTTTGGCAGAAGTTCAAAGTCTACATTAGCAAGACAGCAGCAAAATATATATCTGGTTAGGAATGACTGGCTCTCAACTGCATCACTCTACTAATGAAATTGAAAGTAAAGACCAAATTATACCCAGGGCATAAACAGGCACAGCTTAATTATCTTCGGTGGTATGGTACATATTTGTGCCAGACAAAAGTTTTGCCAGAGAAGGTCAGTATGTAACTAGTACTTTTTTCTCCACACCATTGGCTAACACTGAGCAGCTCTCCCCCCACCACAAAAATTACTTGATTCTATGTACATGCCATTTCTGATCCATCCACAGCATAGGCCTTGTGCCAGCTCCTGCTGTGGGTGGTTTGGCAGGGAACTCCATTGAGATCTGAATTACCAGCACACATAATCACCAATGTCAGTTGTTAAATATGAGGCAGTTTTTTATCAAATGAGAAAGCAGAGATTATACTTTGTGATTAATCTCCTGTTTAATGTTTTGTTATCTCAATCATCCAATTGAATCCAGAAAATACTTGTTAGATCCTATAAGCATTTTAGCACTGAACTCATAAGAGTTGGAATACTACAGGAAATACTTTCCATGTTTAAGAAAAGGCAAGAAGTAGATGGCTGAGAACAGTAATGCATGTAATTTTAACAAGTAAAACAATACTATGTTCTCAGATCCGCTTACACTGGAGTAATTCAGATACGCTTTTGTTGCCATTTTCACTGGGATTTTGATACAAAATTTTCCAAAATGGGTTATATGTGTATATATAGTAATAAAAACATAAGGCATATTTCTAATAGTAGTCTATATTTATGAGTTTCTCAGGCATGTGCAATGACTGTTGAATCTGGAGCAGTATCTTCTCCTTAAAGAGTACTAATCCACTCTATGCTATTAATTAATGTTATCATTATTACACGTATTGTCTTTGATGGAGTTTGCCAGGGTAGACCCTGCTTCTCTCTAATGTCCCCATCAAATCCCTTTAATATGGGATTAGACAGTAATGTTAACAGACCAAGCAACTGTCATGTACTCTAATATCATCTTCTGGCATTGTCTTTTATAAGCTATTTGATTACGAAGGAAATCTATTAATCTCACTTTTTCTAGGAATGTCTTTTCTTACCTAGCCTTCTGATAGAAAAATATTTTTCAGACTTTATTATACCAGAGGCAGTCTTTGGATGTATTTCTGGATATTCTTTGAACTAGTACTGACTAAGAATATTAACCTACTTGTTACTTAGCAGTTTAATCTTTACTCATTTTTTGATCAATTTCTTGTAATTTTTGATAACCAGAATAGTTCTTAAAATGTTAAGTATACAGTTGCTTTTTAGGCATTAAGATTAACATAAACAATTCCCATTAGCTTTGTTAATGTATGGATTTTCAGATAAATGTTTCATTTGACCAGGCTAATTCTAGTCTTTTTTTCCCTAGATTTTGTGGTTGAGTTTCTTTTGCCTATAAACAAAGCCATATGCCAGGCTCAGGATGGTGTGTCTTTTTGGTCATTTAATACTACAGATTCTTCCTGGGAACCTTAAGCCATAAGAGAAATACATTTTGCAAGTGATGTACCTTTCATGTTCTTGGTCTCATAATGATAGATGTTTGACTGTTCTCATAATTTTGAAGCAGCATTTTTAAGCATTAAATTCTCCTTTGCACGTTTTAAAAGACATCTTCTTCTTCTAAACCTAAAATTACCAGGTCCAAAATCATCCATATTTTGGACTCTCCGTGAAGCAGTGACTCTCCATTACAAGCTAGGAATCCATATGACTGCTTTATTTGATCTTCAGTAGCAGAATATTTTCAGATTTTTTTATCTATTTAGACAAAATTAAAGAGATTAAGAGATGGAGCCAAGTTCACAAGAAAGAGCTAGCCATGGCTTAGAGAGCATGAAAAAGTGATTCTGTGGTTACCATGGTGAATGACAAGACTCCCAAATGCTGGTCCAAGATTTGTCACTACTTTTTCCACATCTCCTAAGTTTAGCATCACTGAGGGATATTCTGAGTGTTTGGATCATAAGCCTAAGGTAGAAAACTGTCAATTCTTAGGTTGGTTTTAGGTTAAGTTTTATCTTCAGCTTAAGTGAATAGAAAATGCATGTCATGGGGAAGGCCAGCAGAACAATCCCATTTTACAGAAGCTTAGGTAACAGTACCCACCCAGCCACAGACAGAGGCGTGCATAACACATGCATAGGCTTTAAGTCAATCTCAAAATAACTGTCTGATAACATGTGACTCATAAATTTTAGAAGGGCTTATATCCTTGCAGGTTTTTTTCCCAGAGGAGGCAAAGCGATGTGCTTCACATCTTCAGTAAAACATTGTTTTGTGTTCAGATGTTTGCTGTGCTTCTGGTATTGTGAGAAATAGCCACCAGGTGATTTCTAAACATAGGAAACACAGTTTTGTAACATACTTCAATTTTGGATAAAGCTGAATTCACTTTGTGTGAGTTTTATCAAATTTAGACCAAGGCACATATCTGGTAAGAAAATTGTAGTTCCATTTCTGAAATTTCAGAAAGGTGATTGCAGGTGGAAATACAAATAACTGCAGGAATGGAATCATTACTAAAAGGCTCTTCCGAAACTTGCATTTTATTTGCAAGAGATCTTGAAATAGCAGTCATATAAACACAATTTCCCAGTGGTATCTAATTACATTACCAGGATACACTTGTCACTGAGATTATGTGCTGCAGTAAGTGCAATAATAAATAATATCAGAGAAGGATTTGCTGAAGAAATTCCAAAGGCTGAATCGCCATTTTTGTTAAAATAATTACATCGGGAAGAGTTTCAAAATTGCAAGAGGAGCCATTCACTTAAACCATGTAGAAAGGATTAAACAGTGGTGGTGGTACATTGAGATTGTCTTTGGCCCATCCTCAACATAGCTGAGAGTATGTGAGTACTCAAAAATTCTTAGCTCAGCAGGAATTTTCTACATTAAGTTTTGATGTGTTCTTTTTAATTCCCCCCTTAAGTAACATCTATTGGGAGACATATTTCAAGGAAGACAGTTTTCTTTCTTAATTTTTGCATCATCAGCTGCTGTTAAAACTGAGAAATGAAAGGCTAAATCTTTACCAAATGGGAAAACAGAGTGGAGAATATAGGTTGCCTGTATGAAAAAATATATGTATGGGGCCAAAAATCTGTATGGCACCAGATCTGAAATAAAACTTGCCTGTCCCTGGAGTAACTCATGACATTTAAAGCCATGGGACTGTGGAAAGTATTTGTCCATCATACTGAAAACAATCCAGACCCAGAGGTTCTCATTCATATTTCTCTTACACAGAAGACATTACCTTTTCATTGATGTTAATCAAAAGTGATATTTGTACGCCTTAAAGAGTAAAGATCTAGGGCCAAGAAACTTTGCTTTTCTAATTTTGTCATTTCTGGAGCCTTCATGTGAGGAGTTATCATTAAGCATATCTAGTGCAAGAGGCTAATAGCAGGAGACCATTATCTGTAGACTATTATAGCCTACCATGAAAAGAATACTTGTTCTTTAAGGCAAGCATTCAAGATTTCAGATTGGAGGTGGAAGTCGTCTAGAACCCTATTAATTTGTGTCATAGAAGTAGACAGACAGACTTGTGCACTGTACTGTTGCCTATGGAAGAAGCTCTAAAAGATGAATTGGGAAGCTGTAATTCCCTGCAGATATCCGTATATGAGTTAGGAAGGAAACTGGATTAAGGTGCTAAGAAAATTGTTCTTATACTTCCTCCTAACTACTCCTCTGGGGAATAACTAAGATGCTGAATTTAATAAGGCTTGAATATAGAACAGAATTCACACAACTAAAAGGATTTTTTGGGGGTAAGAGCTCTGGCCATACTTACAAGATTCCTGTGGTAAACGTAAAGAAATCAAAGAGAGAATGTGAATTTATGTTGGATCGTGTCCCTTCCACAGTTAACTGCTTATCTTAATTCTGAATTCCTGCTTCTTTACTATCTTCTTTTTATAAAACACATTTTATTTCTAATTTCTAAAAATCCAACCAACCTCAGAACATTCTAATAGCCTTTGTTCAGAGAATGAAATGGAACTAGGCAAATGGAAAGGATGCTTGGTAGAAATGTCCACTTCTGAGATTAATTTCTTTGAACAGTTAAAGTTAAACTATGAAGTTTTTATTATATAGGTAATACCATAAGAACTTTTATTAGTATTTTTTCAGTGGTGTCTAATATCAGCTTTACTCTTCATTATTATTGAACGAGCTAATTGGCAAATAAGGACTATTCTAAAAGTATTTAAAATATATTTAAAATACAGAAATACTATTCCATTAGATAAAAATGCCATGGACACCTTTGAAGTCTAATGAAAAAAACTCCTAAATATCACAGTAAGTGCTACAGTATCTCTACTGGATTTAAATACTGTAAATTTATTGCCCTCCTGACCTTTGAACATCTACAAGATCATCAATTTGAAAACTTCTGTGTCATTAAAAGGAATGGAAAAAGTCTCAATTATCTGTGCTAAGGAATATTGTTCTTTTGAAAGCACAAACTGTGTGTTGATAGTGCTACAGAATACAAGACTAAACAAAACTTAAAAATGAGTATGTCTTTATGTTTCCTTTGACTCAATCAACCTATAAAATATGCATCACAGAAGAAAAATGTAAATCCCATCCATATATTGTCCAACATTTTTCTGTAGGAGATATTTTATGTGATTCACCAATTACAAGGAAAAGCATAGTTAGAATGTCTGTGATTTTCCATAGATACACTACCCACGTACTGCTTTCACCTTTTCAAAACCCAAAAGCATTTCTGAGTTATATTCAGAGGTGACTAAGTCTGGTCTGTCATTGACTGTGACACAGTAGCATGTAGACCAAGGTAACCAGGAATGAGAAATCCAGACAGTTTGGGTAAACAGAGACACCACCATGCATGTCCCATAGGTGGAAACAGGAAGATGTTTACAAAGTGATAAAAATGTACCAGGCAAATGGCTACTGTCACCAATTTTCAAGCTTCTGCTTTTCCTCTAAGTCTTCAATGTTACATTAAAATGTTCATCAACACATCACCCATTTGAAAGTAAAGGAAGCTTCATATAGTAGAGGAGGGCAGATGGTCTGGCTAGTTCTAGTGAAAAAGTCTAGGAACCTCTGAACTGAGTGACCCAACTTTGAGTTTAGTAGAAGCTGAAAGAATGAGAAATTTCTTCAGGCAAGTGATGCTTCTTTCAGGGTCACTTAAGAATTGTATGGGAAGTGAGTAGTGTTTGATAAGCATTTGAGACCCTTAGATGTAAAATGCTACTTAAATGATAATATAACTATGCATTTATTCATGAGGGAGGCTGTAGTGGGATTGGCTTTCTGTCAAAAACTGTCAGACAGAAATAGGATTCCTTCTGGATAGTTGTCTTGAGGATTCCTCCTGCTACCTAAAAGATTTACTTGGAAAGGATTGCCAGTGTATTAGGGGCCAGTAGGTAGGACACAGGACTAGATATGAAAATAATTTTATTCTACTAATACCTCTGACCGTACCTATTTTGTGATTTTGACATGTCATGATTCTGTGTTCCTTTTCTTTCCTAGATTTTGTCAAACAGGAGAAAAATAAATTAACTGTTTGAACATACTTCTGTATAAGAACAGATAAATAACATTTTTAATTTAAATGACCATAAATTCATTCCATAATAGAAGATACTATATTGTAATAATATTATATAGCTTCAATTCTCTAAAACTGTAGAATCTCAGTTGTTCAAAATGTAATCAGATGGGACATGCATTCACATGTAGACTGTGACCTAAACTGTATATTTGGATGTGCAAGGTCAGGTCTTGAATCCATAGTAGGACCTCAAAGAAAAATGGACACTCTCAATGGAAATAATTCAGGAATCAAAGATTATAAAAATTTTGCAGTGTTTAAAGTAATAAATCCAAAATCTGGGCCCTGATATAGCACATGGATAACGCTTAAGGACTTTAGTTCTCCTCTTGTCCCAGCCACAACAATCTGTGCCCATGAGTGCATAGAAGCAGTGACATAGGACAAATTCTGGGACATCTGATCTCCATTGTACAACTAGGTCTGGATTTTAGCTGTCATTTTCCTGAAAACCCCAAAGTGATGTGGTCCATCATGCCTTTTGGAAAAGTCATACTTTAAGTGTGATATAATTGTTAAATAAGTAAACCCCACAGTGAACATTTAAGGAATCTGATTTTGGGGCTGTGATGTCTGTAAAATGACTACTGTATTAACAAACTCGTAAATTAATCCCAAGAAATTTTTTTTGTCAAAAACTGTTTCTCTATGTCATTACTGCCCCAGTACCGGGGAGAGGACTATGCTAACAATTGTACAGCACAGATCCTGATACACTTCAAAGACTTCCACATTTTCAGGCTGAAGGTAGTTACCACATATCAATACAAAGTTTTACTCTTAAGCATATAACATTTCTGCATGTTTTTTCATGATTAAACACAGCGTACTTCAAAACAGAGGAAGGCTTCATTTCCAGTATAGAATTTATCATTATTTAGTGTTTACTGTAGGAGGAAAATCATCATTGTGTGGGTAGCAGAAACCAGTAATAAAGATATATTAATTGCATCATAAATGAGATTCATGTTGTACTGAGAGGCTTCGTTTTAGAGCAGCTACACTGTGTGGAGAATCTGTAAAGGAATAGGTTTCTCTAACTTCATACTCTTAGTTATAGACTTTAGAAGACCTGCAGTAGTACAGTTTGTGTTAATGTTGAGTAATAAATATAAAGAAACCTTTCTCTGATTGCCTTCTTGAAAATATGCATTCCTAGTATAAAGAACATGTAGCAATTGTAATTGATGCTCCTGAGAACAATATATTTTCTACTTTACAAAGAAGAAAATTTAAGCTGGGATTTAGCTCCTTAGCATCCTTGTGATTTGTGGGAATGGTACTAATCCTAGTACTAGTTTCATTATCTAACAGCAGGCTAAAAGGGCATATGGCATGAATCTCATAGAGGAGCTGAAAATTAAAGGGAAAGCATCTTCAAATATTGCTCACTAGTCCCTTAAGGAGCATCTGGTTCTTTCCCATGCATTTTCAACTTTTAAAAAAAATTAGTAAATTTTCTTATTAAGTTTACCCAGGGGTATGTGTGTGTGCCTGTGAGACATGGAGGCTTGGGAGCTGTGTGTGTTACAGTAGGTTTTTTGTCTTGTAATTACTTGAAGGAGTCTGAATTCATGAGGCTTGTCAGACAAGCGATATTTGTCTGATTTAGGTAAAAGATGTTAGGTAATGTCTGAAAGAGCAGAAGGTACTTGAATAGAATATTCCATCAACTAAAATACATGCTACTTGGAGCTGCATATGGTAAGAGCTTTGAATTTTAACTACCACTGAGGCTAGCAACACAGATGTTCAGACATGACTTGAAGGGGGAAGTAAGTTTGATTGCTAAAAAAAATAAAATAGAATTGGAGAGGAGGTATATCCCAGAAAATGAATCTAATTGCTAGTTTCTGGAGAAATGAAGATTTCTTTTTTTAAGTTTATATTATCTAAAATACTTATTATATTATTTAAAGTAGTCAGTGAGAGGATTTGAGAGGATTATTGCATTCTAGAAGGGATGGAGAAGGCACCTTGAGCCAGCACTACCTGTTTTTAAATTCATTGGGAAGGAGACTGAAAGTGTGTAGAAACTTCTAGGCAAATACCAGCTCCTTCTGCATTAGATTGTTTTGCCAGGGAGGATTCACCTCGCTAACTAAGTGAGCACTAAAAAAAAAATGTGATATCTGGCTTTCTCAGGGTCTTCCATTCTTTAGTACATTCAGATCTCATCATCACTCTGGTTTAGATAATGCTGCTGTTTCAATTTTTGCATTTTTCCTTTGCAGAGAAAGAAAAATACCACATAAACAGTCTGTTGGTTTGAAAGTCAAAATGTGATCAAAATTTCTTTTTTTTTTTGCTATTATTTCGAATGTAATTAATATCTTTTCTATAACTTGTATTTTAAAAAGCTTTCTTTCTCCATTTTGGGAAATGAGATTCTCCCCTTTTGGGAAATGAGATGAAGGTAAAATTAGGTGTTTGCTGAAATGAAGGAAATGAGGTGTTTGCTGTCTTCTATGCATTTATTGTCTTCTGTGATCACTAAGGAGATTCCACAATGATTCCACTAAAGGGGATCCATAAGCAAGTGAGGTTGACTTTTCAAAGGAATTTTACACCCAAGATCATAGAATAATCTCTTTCTGAAAGGCAGAGAGAGCAAGTCAGTAGAAAATTTCACCCAGAAGCAGTTTTCCAGTTTCTTTAATTTTCTTGTAGATTTTATTCATTTGCCCTTTGAAATATTTTTCATTAATGTCTTTGAACTTGGAATCTAAATCTGACAAGGTCATTCATACTTTAAATTGCCAACTTTTATCTCTTTCAAAGCTGTTATTTACAGTTTGTCAAAAAATGAGTCTTGTGTACATCTGTGACAACTTCTTATTCTTACTTGTTAAGGGTTTGGGGTGTTGGTTGTTTTTTGAGTTGTTTTTTTTTTTTCTTGTTGGTGGTGTTTGTTTGGTTGGTTGATTTTTTGTCTTTTCAAGAATTCAGTCCAAACACCTATGCCCTGTGCTCAAAATCTGAAGGACTGAACCTAAATGCATGCCTGTTTGATGGATTTATACAATTCATCCACCTGCAGCTGGATGAGAAAGAATGAGATCCTGTTGTCATCTCATTGGTATACCATCCAGTATATCAGCCTTCACAATGAAAAGGTGCTATTTCGATATGAATACATGCAGACAAAATTCTCCCTTCGTATTAACTTTTAAAATGTAGGAAAGGACTAATCTTATGACAGTTTTTTGCAGTGAGGATGGGTGACTGAGGGACTGGGACATGTGAACTTTAAGTGTGTTAATTTCATGTTTCTAAACTTTTCTATGAGGCATTATATCAGTTAAAAGGTTAAAAAGAGTTGACTGTCTAAACAAGCAAAGTCATTCTTTTTAAATAACAAACAAAGAAAAGATGATGCAGCCTTCATTGTAGCAGAAATCTACAATGCCCAGGTGAAGTCCACTATGTACTAAAACAGTTTTCTAGTTTATATTTTATTTCATGAATGCATAATAATGTTGTGGCTGGTTAGAATTATAATTTCTGTGTCAAAAATCTTGCATTTCATGGAATTTAGTGCTGAGAAAAGAGAAAACCTGGTTTTTATGTATGTCACAAAACCAATTTTTTTAAACTATCAGTGTGTGAATTGAAGATCAGAGTATCATGAATTTATGCAAGGCAGGCTGTCCTTAGGAATCCAAAGCGGTCCACAAAGTGTAAATGATTACACTTTCCCATAGCTTAAAACAGGTTTTTTAAATCATTCTGTGCTATCCCTTATCACAGAATAAGGGATAATAATTCTTGTTAGTTGTCCCCTACTTTTTGTGTTAGTTTTAAAATTCTGTTCTTGTATATATGTGCTAATGTTTTGTGGTTTCAGCTACATCCCACATAATGTGAACACAATCATAGAATCACAAAATATGTCAAGTTGAAAAGGACCCCTAAGAATCCCTGAGTCCAATCCCCTGCTCTATACAGGACTATGTAAAAGTAAACCATATTACTAAAAGCATTGTCCAGACACTCCTTAAACTGTCAGAATTGGTGCCATGACCACTTCCTTGGGGAGACCATTCCAGGATAATCCTCTCAGTGAAGATACATTCCCTAATGTCCAATCTGAACTCCTCCAGTCACAAATTCTCTCAATTTCCTTGTGGTCACTAGCAATTGAGAGATCAGCATCTCTGCCTCTGTGGTGAGGTACAAACTGATTTCAGCCACTCTTTGTAAGTCTGGCTTTCTCACCCCTCAGTGTTTGAGTACAAGGGTTTGTTCTCCTGTCTGTCACAAACTGGCCCTTTCCACAAGCAATACAGGGAGTATAGTAGGGTATTGGCCAAATTTATCTTATATCCATATTATTGGTGCTTGAAAGAGCAATCAGACAGGCTCACATTTTTTTTCCTTTAGAACTGATTCCAGTAAGAGTCTTCTTAACTTCTTACTTCAGTAATTTTCTTTTTTCTTTTGTTTATTTTGTTTCTTTTATTTTTTTTTCTAACCACCTGTGTCTTTTTCCACTAGAGACTGCTTAAAATAGATTTTTTTCCTTCCTGATGTGGATGTGCCAGATATTTCTCTGTTACAAGACAGGGAAAAGTAGAAAACAAAAATACTGTTAAGGCACGACATTGGAAAAATTGTAGTAGAAAAACATAGTGAATTTGGTGCATATATTCAAATAAGGGGGGAAATGTCTCTTCTTCTGAATCTTTCCTTCTTACTATTGAGTCAAATTGTGCTTTATGTTTACACATGGTGGAAGAACTCTAGTACAGGATGCTGTAAAAACCCCAACATCCACCCCAGAATATCCTAAAACTCAAGACTGAAGAATTTAGAATTAAATCTCTACTGCAAATCAAGCAAGAAAAAAATTCTATCTGGAAATTGAGTCACACACATGCATGTTGACTTAGTTTTCAGGAAATCTTTGTACTGTTTGCTTGTTCGATAGATTGTAACTAAAATTATGTGATCCATTGGAAATGGCTGAGTGAAATCACTGTAAGAGTGGCCTGTTCTGGGAAAAGAAAGACCTGGGTTGACAGCAGCTGTAAACCTGGATTTTCAGGGACTGTAAAGTCTAAGCAGTGGCATGTATGGAAATGAGTTTCCATGGGTTTCAGGGACTCCAGGTACTGAGGGCTACAGAGCCTGGATGACCTTGCAACGCTAGTTTCCTGAGGGCTATAGGGTTTGGTGTGTCAGGGAAAGTTGCAGCTATGAACAAAACATGCTGATCTGTATATGTGTTGCTGTCACCCAACATAGGCCTGATCCTGCTTTGTGGCAGGCAACTGTCAGGAGCTTGCACAGCTGGACAGCTGGGATATCCCTCATAGTCTGGCTCTCCTAATTCAGCGAATGAGCACTCATTCATAGCTATGGTTTCACATGGGTTCTACACTTGCCATTCTGACATTCATTCTCCATGATATTATAAGGACCAAGCAATATACTCATGGCAATGAGGATCTGTGTGAGGAAGATAAAACCAGATTCCAGCCAAAGACTGAAACTGCTGCATTTTCCATACTTTTCACTTATCCAGCTGCACTAATGCCATACAAGAAAAAGCTCTGGAAGCAATTGATATTGTTTGTGAACAGTTCTATAATTCCAAGTATTATAAAATTGGTAGAGTATATTATATAAATTTGAATTAATATTAATTATCTATAGCTATTAAATAGATAAACTAGGTGCTCAGCACCTTTCTCTGACTTGCTACTAACTGGAAAAAGGGTGTTCTGGTTGAATCTTTTTAAACTCTCTTGAAATTCAGAGAAGTCTACCAGAAATACTCTGCAGCTTGCACTGATGCCCAGACTGGCTGGTCATTGCTTGACACAGTATGGTATGGGATAAAACTCAGTCAGACACAAATAAAACAAGTTAGCACAAAGACAGTCAGGTTTAAGACCCCAGAAATGGTCCTTGTAAGTGGAACATATATATGCCTATATTATGGCCTGTTTGCCTGATATCAGCCAGGGAAGTATTAGGGAAAATATGGACATATGAACTAGATGTTACTGCATCCATAAGTAATTGCAGAAAATACTGACAGTGACCTACAGCTCTTGTAACATCTGAGCAATACCCCTTTCTGTTGATAAATTATTGAACCCAACATGAAACTGAAGGGGGAGAAGGAAAAGAAAACAGGGTGATGGATGTGCGCATGTAACACAGTATTATTATGAAAATAGTTGATGGTGAAGGAAATTTCCACTGTGATTTATTATGTCTCCATTTCTTGTAAATGTCATGGAACCAGATTCCTCAAAATGGGGAATATCCCCTCTTGAACTGCCTTGTGGTATATCTGGGAATTAGAGTTGGTATTGCCAGCTTCTAAATGTTTCTTCCACCTGTTGTCACTCTGCAGCAGTTATCTTTTGTAGTAAATGAGGAGTAACCTTAGCACAATTCACCATAAATGTGAACTCTCCTTCGGCTGGCTCTTCTCTCGCATTCCTAGTAAGATTGTCTGCCATTAGTTATTTTTGCAGAGGCTGAGTGCAGTAGGAAGCCATTCATCAGTATGCTGAGGGTCAGTTCAGACTCCTGTAATTTAATTTCTTCATTTGCTTCTTCTCTCTGTATCTGGTCTGTGGTAAACAAGACAGCTTACTCCCATACATCAGTTTGACCACAGCTGAGCAGATGAAGATTGTTGTAGCAGCTACTTTGTGTTCATCTTGTCAGAATGAGCCACAGATGAAAATAAAATTTGAGTTGATAATTCTATGGTGCAGATGGCCACCTGAACCAGCAATATTACTGCTCTTTTAAAGGAGCTTGCTTCTTAGGTACTGGTCAGCTTTGAAACCTAAGGAAAACCACAGGGGCATGCCTGGCATTCCAGACTGCAAACAGATCACTGAGGGAGAGATGACAGCACTGAAGTTTAAATGCACTGACTGTTAAGATACAGATTAATAATACAGATTAAGTCTAGGAGTAACAAGGTCAAAAATCTACGTTGCATGATCTTGCTAATTTAGCAATATAATTTAGCATGCAATAATGAGACTGAACTTGCCTAACCCTACCACTGGGCCTTGCAGGCATTAACTTGTTAATGCTAGTTATTTTCTTTCTCTGCCAATAACTTTGGCTTTGTGAATGTTAACTGCTGTTTTATTGTTATGCATTGATATTTTGTGTAATTCTGTTATTTAATATATTGTGATAATTAAGCTAAAAGCAATACAACTATTGTTTTGATGCTGCTTCTTAGGTTTAATATTGTTTGTGTGGCCTAAAGTAGCTGTTTTCCAGCTTTCCTATAAGGCCTAGTAAAAGACATTCCCTCTCCTCACAAGCCTTTCTTCTGTCACAGAAAAATCCTTTAAATCTAAAGATACCTCTTAAGATCATCTGGTCCAATAGTTCTGCTTGAGCAGCTTGCCCAGGACCCTCTCCAGTCAGGTTCTGAGTATCTCCACAGAAGGAGACTTCACAACCTCTCTGTTCCAATGTTTTACTACAATCACTGTAAAAGAAACCCTGCCTGCTTCTGTTCAGATGGAATGTAATGCTTTTTGTATGTTTTCTTTTTTGTTTCTCTCCATCATCTCTTCTTCTGTCAGTTGGCACTATTGAGAGAGCCAGGATCCCTCTTCATCACTCCCTTCCACCAAGTACTTATTATATACATGGACAGGTTCCCCCCCTAAGCCTTTTCTTTCCCAGGCTGAATTTTATCTATATAGACAAAGAAGTAATGAAGAAGGTCTAAAAGTGAAATAAAATACAGTTTTCTCAACTGAAATTAAACCTTGATTTGGAAGGATTTGTACAATAATAAGTAGGATTTTTTCAGTTTTATAGCACTTGCTGTATCTATTGTTCCTATTTTTCTTTTGTTTATTTTCTTTTATTTCTGAGACTTTCTTACTACTTTTTTTTTTTATTTGAATTATTGCTATTTGTTGTACCTGTTATGTCAATGTTACATTGTGTCTCTAAACTAAGGAACTATTTTCCTGGAGTTTTTTGTTTGGTTTGTTGGGTTTTTTTTCAAATCTTCACCAATGCTTTCTTTCCCCTCTACAGAAAATACCCATATCCTGTGAGTTTTATGAACATCACCTTTTAGAAGGAAGACCTCATGTTTTTCCTGTAGATGTTCAATAATGTGGCTACTGTTAGGAATAGCCCTGGTAAAGTATAAATAAAAGGTTATTTGTGGTAGTTTTATTTCTAAATGCTAATAGCATGGCATCAGCTCATAAATCATTAGTGATGAGCTCCTAATTATGTGCCAGCATCACAGTGGGATCCAACCTAATACCAGAAATTTACATATTCATGAATACACCCATATTCATGCATGAAAAAATGCAGAATACAGCAGAAATCAAATAGTCTTAGTTTTCTCCAAAGTGTTATTTGGGTGAATTGCCTCCTCTCCTAACATGCTTTTTCCATCTATTTACCTATGATATATATTCAAATTCCAAAAAGTTTTCTTTGGAGTTCAGTTTTAGACTGTACATAGTTTCAACTTGTCCAAAAGAATGTGTGTAGTCTGCAATGTTACAGGTAATGAATACCTCCTATAATTAGTGTCCACTCCATTTCTACTTGCTGACATGAATTTTGAGTTTAAAATATGGCTGGTGTATGTTTAGTCTAGAACTAATGGGCTATTATCTAAATTTTCTGTGATGTAAGTTGGAATTAATGTTTTTTAAAAAATCTACTCTTTCTTCAGTGGATATTTACAGTTGTCTGGAAATGGGAAGGTTTAATTTGGATAGTGTAGATACTTGAACAGATCAGCTACAAGGGATGACTTGTACCAGCAAGTGGTAAGATCTGGAGGGAAGAAGATGGGCTTTATTTGTTGTGTTTTTACAGAACCTCACTTTACAAGCCCTAGAAAACATCCTTTATTGATTGAAAGCAATCAGCCTTTCCCAGCCCTGAAAGAAAGTAGTGTAAGAGTTTGTCTTTAGGCACAATTTTATTCTCCAGAATAAAACTTGAGGGAAACATTAAAGCAAACACTTTTTTAATGTTTACTGCAGGTTCTCAACCCTGGAGACTTGGAGGGTCTTTTCTTTTGTGCCTCTTTGAGAGTGAAACTCTCTTATTTACCCTGCTCAGTATTTGGATCTAATGTAGCAGCTCACCTGTAGATCTCTTTCAAATGAGTCACTTCCTAAGTCTGTAGTAATTTTCACCTTTTTTATTGAAAACTTTAATTGAGAAAGATGTGCTGACACCTGACGCCCTGTCTCCTAAAGGGCTTTCTCTATAGAGACTGCAGTCTCTGCTTGGGGCTTGTTGGCTCTGCTGCAATTCAGACACCAGTTATAGCAATTGTTAATTGAATATACCTATGACCAGTTATGTGTGTTTCCACAGAAGCTATTATTCAAAGACCCCTGAGCAGTTTTTGCAATTATGAATTACTAAGATTTATATCAAACCTGCACAGCATGTAATGATAATAAAAAAACCAGTATGTCTAGCATGGAGCAATCTCTATTTTAGAAAGTAATGTCTTGTAAAAATGACTTGCCAAGAAATTCAGAATGCCTATTCTCTTCCCATCTGCTCCCCACCCAGCCCCACAAGCTGTGTGCCTGTATCCCTCTCATACATATCATAGTGGCATAGAGTCCTTGCTGCCCCCCTGGCCAGATACTGTTGGTCAGGGACTGGGGAAGCTCCTCCTGATGGCACCTTTTTCCATGTCAGCTGAGTCCCTTCCTTGTTATTCAACAGACTCTCTAGCACAAGACTCAATATTGGGCCATGTGACAGGTCTGCCGAGGCATGAAATGAAAGTTCAATATCTAAGGGAAATTGCACAAGGAATTTGTTGAGTCATGCTTACCCAAAGTTTGGCAGAGTGAAAACTGCCAAGCTGTTCTGCAACAGTGGTTTGCATAGTCCAATAAGCTGTCTTGGACAGAGAGAAATGTGATGCTTTCATATCATGTGCTATAAATTCAGTAGTTATATGGTAAGGAATAAAAAAATATGATTAAATGAAAAAGTCTTTTCAACTCTTAATTTTGAAATGTGCTTCTTTGCTCTCATTTTCCTTAGACTACCACAGCAGTGTGATAGAACTTCTCCTTTTCCCTTCATCTATTCTAATTTTTGCTTGAAATTGCAGGCAGAGTCCTGCTTTTCCTCTCAGCTAAGTATTTTTCCTGCATGCAGAGTCCACAGTGGTGTGTCACTGAGGTTGTGCCTGTCCTTTGGTCCTGGACAGCTCTGGTTCTGTCTGGAGGAGGCTGAAACATAGTCTGAAACCAGCAATGTTCCAACAGCCAGTAGTGGTTCATGATCTTCATTAGAACAAAACAAGAAAAATTATCTAATAAGGAAATTTGAGGTATTTTTCATTGCCCATGGTCTTTGAATGTTCTCATTTTACTGAAATCTACCTTTCATTATTTTTGTGACAAAAATCCTAGGCATGCATACTGAAGTGAAAAATAAATAAAAATTATTTGATTCATTATCATCACACATTCCTATTGTACAGAAATGGTACTCTTGCATAAATTAAAATATTGAAACCATACATTCCCATAAATGAATAAATTTTAAAATATTCTTTAGGTCACCTTTAGCTTTATTAAATTAAAACATTTGACAGGGGGCAACAAATGTGGCCATATACTCTCCAGATTACATAACGAAGTAGCCTTCTAGTGCAAGTGCATCCAGTCTATTTTCCTGTTTACATGATGCTGCCATGGGAATACAGCAGATGTTGAACTAAAACCATGTGAGGCATAATTGTAACATGCCAAGCTTAACTAAGGTTTTGCCCTGCTGATGCTCATTTTTGCTTATAAAACTTAGAGGACTTTTTATAAACTATTTTTACGAAACCCACTTTTATTGGAGGAGTTTCTTCTATATTGAAATAATGTATAATTTTAATATCTAGAAAACCTATTTTGCAAACCTAGAAAACCTATGCAAATAACTCTAATAAAGAATTTTTTTAAGAGTTCTACTAAAAATAAACAAACAAAAAACCAGCATTCTTATTCTTAAAACTTATCCAAATATAGCTTTCTCATGCCTACTTCTATCCCAGTGATATCCCTGTGGCTTTTAATCCTCCATTCTGCTGTATATATCACTGGTATTCTTACACACCAGGGAAGCCTTTTAATGTACAGAAAAATCTCCAGGAATGGGATGTGGCAGCTCATACTGCAAGGTCATTTAAAGTGTTTTCTCAGCTGACTTCCTATTTTCCTAGCTCATGACAGGGGAAATTACTTTGCAGGATAACCTTCCTTCTTGGTGCAGAAAGATTAAGAATCTTGTCATATATCAAATTGGGAATTTTGTTACATGATAAGAAGTGCTTGAAGTTGAATAGTTCTCACAAAAACAAGACACCCCCAAACTCGGTTAAGAAAGGGGATAACTCTTGCAAGGCATATTTTTAAGCAATGCCATTTCTAGATTTCTGTAAGGGAGCTTGGAAGTAGCTGGTTTCACCTTAGTGCAGTGCTCATTTTCCCACTGTTTTAATCTGGTTCTTTTCTGGGCACTCAAATATTTTAAATACACAGGGCAAAATTTACCCCTGGCAAAATGCACCTCTCCCAGTGGAGTTCAGCCAACTGACAAAAAAATTCTTATATGAAAATTTCCTTAATTTCTTTATTATTTTGATTTTTGTTAACTTTTAGATGTACATTTTCTAGAAATATGAGCCAGTAATATTCTCTTACTTTCTTAGGTCATGTCTACAATTTCCTCTTGTAAGAGTATTTTTTTGCCTGCAGAAATTTGTTCTGCTCTGGTCAAAAATCAGCAAATTGTTCAGCATCTGTGGAGATACTTACTGTCACATGAAATCTCAGAATTGATAACATTTCTAGAATAAATGAGAGATTTATTTTAATGACTTCACCAAGCTGTCTTAATTTGATTTTGGTGATCCTAGTCTAAATGTCATGATGTTGGGATTAATTTTTGAAAGTTAGGAAAACCAAGTAAGCTTTTTAAAAAGTGGAAGAAATCGAAAAGTTGTGCTTTATTAAATCTGGACATTGCCTACATTGAAATTAGAATAGTAATAATAAAATAAAATGTCACATCAGGACATAAACCTAAAACAAAAAGGTTTGAAAGGAAATCTAGAGGTCTTGCTCAAAACAAGTAAAAGTTCAAAGTTGGACTGAGCTGCTGTAGGACTTTTCCAGTTGTGCTTTAAATACTCCAAAGATAGTGATTCCATGTTGTCTCTGGGTTGTTACATTCCCATATGGAAGAATTATATACCTACAAGGCTCGTATAGACAGTGCTTGTATATTCATACCTGCATCATGTATTTTGCCTGTGGTTTTAGAAGCATGTACAATGCTTAGTTTAATGACTCTCTTTTGACATTCAGCTCAAATTTTCTATCACCTTTCTATTTTTTCATCTTAAATTATAAGATGTTCCTAAAATCTCATCTGTATACATTGTTTTCCACTAGTAAGATAGACAATAAGTATTTCATAAAAAATAAAACCCACCCGGAAGTTAATGGCAAAGATCCCATATATTACAGTGAGATTAAGTTTGCACTGGAGATATATGTAAAATATGGCCTTTTTTGGATAACTGTAAATATGAAAATATCTTTGGCAATATAAAAAAATGGATATTTTCCTTACCACATTATTTACCTTTATTGCAATATTTGTACTATTTCTGACACTTCATGTAGGAAATTCCTCAAACACTCCATAAATTTAAGGAATGATTCTGGTAAATGTCCAGTTGTTGTTGGCTCCCAATGTAAGATGAAACATAGGACATATAGTACTATACACTGCTGTCCCAAAAAATAAATCTTTCTATTTATGCCTTGGACATCTCTTGATTCTGAAAACTTCTTGAAGTCAAGGTATCACAGCTAGAGCATCTTTTCAGACAATTTTTTCTAGGTCAGTGACAAAAACAGTCTTTCTTGAGTTTTAAGGAAGCTTTTTGTAAAATTTCAAGCACTTGGTTGAGATTTAAATGAAGCATAAAGGAGTTAAGGAACATGCAAAAGAGCTGGAGGGAATGACTGAATATTGCCATAGGTATAAGAAGAAAACAAGAAACATTTTGTGTGAAAATAGAGGAGAGTTGAGACACTTGGGAGATACCTGATCTAGAAAATGTTGTTACATTTATATGGAAAAAATGTGATGCAATTTATATGAATTTTTTCCACTAACGACAATGTAAAGCAGCCTCTATGGCCCCTGATGTATTTTTTTGCTCAGGTCAGACAGTATCCTTACAAACAATTTTTCACCTTTTAGAAGTTAAGATTTGGGCAAGACTTCCAGAAAATTCCAGTGTTACTGGCCTGTTTGGAGGGGATAATATTAGGTATAAGGTATATCCAGAATAGGGCTGGATATGATTGGTATGGAGGTTGGAGTAATTGCTTCAGTGCAGACAAAGACTAACAGTCATAGAGTCACAGAATCATGTCATAATTAAGGTTGAAAAAGACCTCTAAGATCATCAGGTCTAACCGTTGACCTGACACCACTGTATTCACCACAAAGCCATATTTACTCTTC
Organism: Vidua macroura; assembly: GCF_024509145.1. Classification (NCBI taxonomy): domain Eukaryota; kingdom Metazoa; phylum Chordata; class Aves; order Passeriformes; family Viduidae; genus Vidua; species Vidua macroura. Next base: position 128,416,669 of record NC_071571.1, read on the forward strand.
AGCTTACTTGCTATTTGAACCTTCTCTACATCCACATCATGACTTTTAGAGTGGATGTCTGCCTCTGAAAGCATAAAATCTCTGCCTCAGTGTGATCCCTAATTCTCTGGTTTTTAGCACTGGCAGAGAAGAAGAAAAGTCAAATGGAGCACTGTGTTCCTGAGGTACCCAAAAGACACTTCTCAAATGACTTTGCTCTATATGGACTTGAACAAGCTGTGAGCTGGATATTCCTCTGATAGAGGAGCAGATATAAAGAAGGGCCAGAGGGGACATGGAAGAATGGAATTACTACAGTGGTACCTTTTTTTTTTTTTTTTTTTTTTTTTCTTTTTTTTTTGGTGAGGTCCTGAACACCTACCACTACCAGAAAATTACAGCTAATGTGGGACATTCACACTGTGCAGCAGGAGAACAGTCTATTGTTTAGTTTGATGGAGCTGTGAAGATTCCGTTTCTATTTATCCCTGTTCATAAACATAAAATTTTATTGTTTTATAAGAATAGTTTCCCTGGCTAGAAATGAAAGGTCATATGTCTCACCGTTATTGTATTTAATAGCAGTGTGGGGATGCCGAGTTTAATGTGGATTAGCTCATGACAGCTGGCATTGCTAATAGCCCATCAATCCTCCTACAGCGGTTTACTGAAGTTCTAATTGTTTGTAGCTGCGATGCTCATTCATTGTGTCTCGCAACTGATGAGGATTACATTCTCTGTCACATGCATTTGTCTCCTCTGATTACATGCAATTCTGTCTTTTTCCATGCATTCCAAAGCACTCAAAATTTGGGCACGATTTTCAGGAGGAGAAAGCAGTGCTTGGTAGTTTCTGTTATGGTACAGGCCTCAGTGGAGGTGAATTCTTCTAGACAAAATGTATCTTCTCAGCAAGTTCTCATTTTTGGCTACTCCAAGAAAACCTCACAAAACAGCATGACTGCAGAGATTTAATTAATTTGCCAACTATAGAAATAATGTCTGGAGCACAGCTTCATGTATTCTGTGAGGGTCATGCAGATAAACACTCTAATTATCTCTGACTAGATTTATAGTCTTTGCAAGTGATTTTCACTGTCTTCAATAAGGAAATTGATGTTTGCAACAATTTCACTTTCATAATACAGAGAAATAAATATTCTTCCACAAGCTTTCTTGGCCATCAGGATCTCCAAATCCTCTTTCCATTTTTCCAGTATTTAGGAACATTTCTTTACTAATCAGTAAAGATGTGTGACATTATAGGAAGACCAAAAGCTTTTGAAAACAGAAAAGACTGTGACCAGAGCTCTAGTGCATGAGCAGTAGAAAAACAGATTGGTTTTCTTTAAGTAGTATAAGTCCTAGACACTAGAGGAGTCACTTTTAATTTACACTGGTACAGATGAGCAAGTTACCTTACCCTGATATACATGAACTTAGATTCTGCCTTTTTAAAGAAAAATAAGTGCTGGAAATGTCACTGTGGTTTTGGTGGTGGCTTTTCAGTCTCCAGTATGGACTCAGTATTTGATTACTATTTCCTCACTGTGCCTTGGATGGCAATCACTTAAACTAAAATGTAGTATTAAATAAAATTCAGAAACACATGGCAACAACTTAGTTCCTTATGATACAGTTATTTTCAAATTACTTTCAAAAATGTGCACCCCTGTAGCCTAGCTTTTAATTTGTATATTTTCTTAAGCACATAATAGTATAGACATCCCACTGTAAGACTGGCACCATTCATAAGTTGAGGGAATGAAAATTCAATTTGTTTTTATTAATTCGTGCAGGAGCAGCCCATGTCTGGTATGCAAAAACCTACATTCACCAGTTTGTATTTAAACACTGAAAAAGAAAAACACTCTGTCTTTATTGCTACAGTTGCTTTAAATTAAAATTGCAAAGAAATACAATGCTAGGTAACACAAAGCTTCTTTCACTTCTCTTTAACAAAAAGTTTTATGAACATGCCGGTGTATTTTGTAAACATAATAAATTTTATCTAGTGAATCAGTGGGAAAACATAGCCCCAAACCTCAACTCTTGTGGTGTCTTTCTGAAATGATACTGCCAACGTTATTTGCTAAAACTCTCCTAAAAGTAAGGAGAAAAACCTTTTAGTAAGTGCTTGCAACATTTTAATACTAATGGCATGGCATTTGCTCAAATGAGAACATTTTGGTAAATGCTTGCAGAGCAAAAGGCACTGCATTTTCTTTACACAAATTAAAGATAGAGCAGTACAGGTCATATATAAAACTGCCAAATAACTCTCTGCATTGGTTTTACAGTTTATTAAGAGGTGAGGCTCTAGTCTGCTTGGGACATGAAGAAAGAGAGCTGGTTTGACTGTCTTTGTGAAAGTGAAGTATCAGTGGAACAAACCATGGAGTGAGAAGAGACAAGCTGTACAAAGACAATGACCTGGGCAAACCTTCAAGGTCTAAGATGACAAAGAACAACCCAAAAGCTCATCAGTGGATATTGCAGGTTCCAGTGTTCATGCAGTTATCTTCAAAGAAAAGATAAGGTCAGACCTTCACAGACGTTTCCAAGCTGGTTCCTGTCAAAATGTCTTCTGTGTTATTTGGGTTGTGGTTAGAAACCTTTTTAATACAGATGTTTCTAAAACCTCATTATAAAGACTAATCTAGATGTACAGTTATGTTAATTTTTTTCTCCATTTTTCATCTATAGGAAAGAAACACCTTTTTCATATGATACATATTGAGAAAGAAAATATTTTATGCATGGTATATACAAATGTAAAAGAAAAATAGAAAAAATATTTTTTTCCAGATTATGTTTTGCTATTTTTTTTTTTTTGGTGTGTGATAAAACCGCTAAAAATATTTCAAACTTTTCAGTGTTGGGATTATTTTTTTTTTTCTTATTTCTCTTGGAAACTGAGTTCGCTGCTTAAAGGTTGCTTCTGCCCTCAACAGGGAAGCCTTGAACAGAGGTTTTGAATGGTACCAGTTGAAGGCATTCTGAAATGCACATTAAATATGTTGAGGCTGAATAGCAAAACTAGTATTTATGTTGCTAGTTATCTAATATTTACCTTCCATTAAAAATTGCTAGCTTATACAAATTATTCTATACTATATTACAAGTAGATCAAGCTTGCCAAATAAAGTTTGAACACCAGAGTTTTTCAGTTTGATTTTAATTTGAAAGAAATCCCTAGTCTTTTGCTTTGCCTTAAAGTAATTGTTTAGAGCAATATAAAATATATTTTGTCTTGTGTCAAAATCACCAGAAAATAACATGTTTTACTCCTATAAATAGTCTGGTTGTTAGATTAAATTTTATGTAGGGTCTCTTGGCATGACTAAGTTTTCTGCAGCTTGAATGATGTTCTTGCATACTGTAGTGTCCCTACAATAATTTAGACAGTTTCCATTCTATCTCCAACTCATTTTAATTAATATTTGATATCTGAATGAAAATTTTTAATGAATCCTTAATTTTCATGTAACTCTGTTACCTGAATTGACAAACTATGGGATTGGAGGTACTTTGTCAGATTAGTAGAATAATAAATATAACCACAGTATGTACTGGTATACATTTATGTAAAATTACAAATGAGGTGGGAGAAGGAATGTCTTTCTATAATTATTTGAAAGAAAAAATTAACCAGGGCCCAGAAAAACTATGAAAAACTATGTAGTCATTTGGAAATTAGTTTAAATAAATATTTAGGTGAATGTTAAAAGAAAAATGTGCTATCAAGCAGCTTTAGTAGGTTATGCAATAGCTTTTTAAAGAGAAACAGTTGAAGTCTTCTCATTTGAGATATATAAAGTTCCAAGTGACAGAAAAATAAAAATTATACTGTAGGGAACAGTTTCAGCATGGTAGAGAGACACAAAAAATGGTCTAAGAGTTGTTTTCCTTTCTCTGCTTCTATGCTCCTATGAAAATATTTCTCTAATATTAGAGCATCTATCTGTGTGAAATACAGTGGCAAAATAAGCTGTCCCCTTTCTTCTGTATGGGAGATGGAAGGGGAATTGAGAACTGGATAATATAAAGAGAGAAATGGCTAAACTAGTTATAAATATAAAAATAGCAGTCATATTTGAATCTGCATATGTTATATTGACAGACACCACACACAAAAGAGACATTTTGGAATGTTACATCAGGAAGTAATCCTACTCTTAACCACTGAAGAACAATAATTTCAAAGCGGCTCTGATATTTCTTAGCCAAGTTCCCTCCTGCTATGAACACAAGCAGAGAGAAAATGAAATAGAATTATGAACAAAATCCATGATACATAAACAGGAGAAAAAAGGCTTAGTAGGATAAGAAAAGTATCTCTTACAATTTTTCAATTCTAATTCTTCCTAAAACACAGTACAGAAAATGACTGGTAGTATGTGTTTTCAGAGGGGAGAAATCTGTGATAAATAAGAGATCACACAGAAGAGGTTTTGTCCTAGTCTATCTAAAACTATCCTCACCTCAACAGATATGTGTAGAAGCCATTAGAATGCCATTATCTTGTCTGTCAAATATTTTTTAACATCTTGTCTCAACAGCATCATCTTTCTCCTTTTCTGCAGAATACAGAAGTCACCAAATAGATGAGCACAAGTGACCAACTGGCTCATCATCAACAAGCTTGGCACTGCTTGAGATGATATTTTGGGTAGCTGGAATCTGAAGGCCCAAGTGTCAGATGAAAGTAGTAGGTAAGAAAAAAGCACTCTAATATTTACCTTTTGGTGATTCCCTTCACACAGTGCTCTGATGGAAAACTAGAACAATATTATATTTTTAATGAGTATCTATCTATCTATCTATCTATCTATCTATCTATCTATCTATCCATCCACTGTCCCATGTGGAGCTCTGAGCAATCTGATCTAGTGAAAGGTGTCCTTCTCCATAGCAGGAGGATTGGAACTAGATGATCTTAAAGATCCCTTCGAAGCCATTGTATGATTCTATAACATTGTGGAATGACCTGCATGCTACTTATCTCTCAATTTCCATTTGCATGGAGAGACAATAATAAATAAGTAAATAAATAGCGTGCTGGAAATGCATCTTTCAATTAACATTTCAAAATGCCTCAACATAAGTGAATGAGTAATCTGATTTTTGTGTTACAGGTAAAGAGACCAAGGAATAGAGAGGTAGTTTAAGAAATAAGGAATGCTTTCAGCTAAAGGTACCAGTGTATGCAGGGTTTTCTACTCTACAGGGTTTTTTAGATGTCTCATTCCACTGAATATGCAATTAAAAATCTGATTCGAAGAATAGAGTATATTAATACATCCTGCCATATATTTTGATTTTGTGGCAAAAATTAGAAAAGGATGCATCAAACTTGTCTAACCTTGCAATGAGACCATGTCCTTTCCAAAATCCAATATAAAATACCCATTGGCTTGTGTTTTATCCACAAACATAGGGGAGTTTAAACATTTTATTCAGTTGAGCTGAGTCAGATGATTCAGGTTTTAAATAACAAGCATCTTTCAAAGAAAGTAGATGCCAGTGCTTACTAGTCAACTTGCATAAAGGAGCAGCAGAGCTCTTTGATTCTAAATAAAGTAAGAGAAAATTCAGAAAAGCTTGAGGAATAGCTGGTAACATCTGATCAATTTTTTAAAGAGATTTTGAAATATAATTGAAAACCAGGAAAGAAGCCAATGGGGCAGAGTAGGAGAGAGAGATCAAGAATAGTGGTTGTGAATGCTGGGTAACTGTCAGAAAAGAGGAAGGATGGAGGCTCAAATTGGAACCACTACCTTTAAAATGGCATTTAATAATAAGTTTATGGATTGGCTGTTTAAACTTACATTTGGCTTCAACTTGTAACACAAGCTTCTAGCCTGATTGCATTTTTTTTTTTTTATGTTAAAATATCTGATCCTAGGTAAATTTTAAAACCCAGATTAACCATTTCTGTATTTAAAAAAAACATCCTCTGGAAAGAAAAAAGAAATACATCACATTAAATGAAAAGCGGATTATAGATATTTCTGTGAACACATGTTCTTTATTTGCTGCTGTTATTGACCACGTTGGGGTTCCAGAAAAGTAATTTGCCTTTTGAAAAACATCTACTGCATATGGGTGTTGGTTTCCATATCAAAATCTCTCTATCTGATGACTGCTGACATTGATCCACTCTAGCTGCTGATGCAATGTTTAACTGTCTTTTCTGTGAGATTCGCACATCATTATATTGCTGCAAAAAAAGAGTAATAGTAATTGTTCTAAAGTCACATCCAGAAATATTTAAAATTCACTTTTTAAAATGTAAATTTTTTGTTCATGCATTTATGTACTGACTACTTACCTTAAATGAAATAAAGCAAAGGATATTCAAAAATACATGAAATTAAAGTTAAAGGAAAGAAAGCTGTATCTGATTATCTTGTCCTTGAATGAAGCAAAGTGGAATAAGTAAAAATTCCCAAATACATTCATCGTATACTGCAAGAATGGTGAAGATGGAATAAGTTGTGTTGTTACTATAGGAAATTATCTTTTATGGTCCAAGTCAGGATGAGTGGAACAGGCTCTTAAGGTGAACGTGCAGGGTTTATCCAGAAGCTTTACACAGTGTAAGACAGTCATATCATACTGTACCTTATGTATAGCCATTAAATTGTAATCATGTTGTTCTACAGCTGATTCTTATGATTTCATATGGGCTGTGGTGCTGTAGTAGACACAAGGGCTGTATCTTGAAATTATAGTTTCTCCAAAAAGTCTATTTTCTCAGTCTTGCCCATTTGTTGATGAGACATTGTTAGGCTAACTTATCTCCCCATTTTACTTTGGAGTAAAGCTAACCTTTGGGAGAACATATTTAGGCCAAAATTCAGAGTCCAAGAAAGTCACAAACTACTTGTTGACATGATAAATACTATCAGATGAGAAATCCTGATGATAAACAGAATAAAAAACTAATGTCCATATTGAGTCATGTCTAAGACTGAAGTCTCTTAGGAAGATGAAGAAAGGAGCAAGTATACATAGTACTACTCCTTAGCAATTTTCTAACTGTCAGTTATTTCACATCTTGGAATTCCTTATTCAGTATTATTTTCTTAATTAAGGAACCCCCAAATTATTTCTTTAAATGAATAAATGAAATCTTCCAATTAGCCTTATTATACAAGCTTTAGCACAGTATAGGCTAATTAGCACATTAGTTCATCTTATGTAGTCTGAAGAGAAAGAAAAGAATAAGTAAGGGAAGTGTAGCATGTTTCAAACACACATTTCCACCACAGGTGTTCCTGTACTCTTTCAGTCTTACCTCTGGGTTATGAAATAAGTAAACTGCAGAGACGCTCTGAAAGTTTTTTGGTCCAATTTCCATACTAGACGAGTCCTAATGCATGGTGACAGAAATACAATCCAGACGTTAGCTCCCAAATGACACAGAGGACCACTAGCAATGACTACATATTTCTTAAGGGCTCTTTTTTCTCGCTCTCTGTATTGCAATAGTTAGCTAGACCCTTAATTTCACCTTAAATAGTAAAGGGAAATAAAGGTGATATAAAGTGAATGTTCTAGGTGGATTTTGCATTAGGTAGGCTATAGGAAATATAGTCAAGACACTAGGTATATTCAGTCTTGAATTTGCTTGTATATTTTTAGTACCTATTTTTTATTAGTAAAATATACACCCTAAAAGAGCTTGTGATAGTTGTGAACTGAAACTGCTGTTTGCTACATGATTAATTAATTAATCCTTACAAAATTAGCTTTCTGTGGTTTCATTTGGATAGGTAATTTGGGTACCTGCTTTGGAAGACTTTCTCAGCAGTGTATTTGCAGTTTCTCAGGCAATATCTTCTTGAAGGAGAAAGATTTCATTTAATGTGAATGCTCTAGATCAGAGTTTTATTCTGGGGTATGTCAATATACTGCCATATACCATATGGGTATATACCATATATATCAACAATAGAACTGAAAAGAAGTTGTAACCCATAACAGCAAAAATCCAGGTCAGAAAATGCTTTTTTTTTTTTTCATATGGTGCCAGGGAAATATTTTTAAAGATGTTTTCAAGAGAGAAATAATTATCTCTGTAGTGATTTAAAGACAAACAAACATCTCCCTCCCCTCAGAAAATCACAAGTAACAGAACTGGAGGAAAAGAACTACTTTCTAAATTTATACAGTTAGACACAAAACATGACTCTTCTCATGACAAAGAAACATATGCAGAATTACACACAGACAAAGGTTAACATAGCTCATTAATCAGATAGTTGAACATATTTATTTAAGGCAAACACAAATTTAATAAGTAGTGGGGGAACCAATGATATGTAACTTCCTAGCCAAAATTATTTTGCAGACAGAATTATTCTCACTTTCCTGATAGTGCTAACATAATTACTATGAAATGACTATAAGTCTTCTGTTGATTTTTATATATCAGTGTTTTAGTCAAGGTCTTAACTTAAAAAAAATATTTAAATCTGTATGTTAATGGACTCAGTCATTCATTTAAACTCCAAATAAAAGCTAGTTACTTCACAAGAAATTATAATAATGATAAAGTAATTTTACTCAGGGAAAAAATAAAAAACCTAAACTCCTTCTGTGGAGAATAAGAACCCAGAAGAATTCCATGAATAATTTAAAGATCAATTAGCATTGTGCTGTTAGGATCTTTTACTAATTCTTTACAGACAGAATGTTTTTTTTTTTTCTGTGCAGACAGCAATAATTTCTATATTATTTATAAAAGACAACAAATTATTCTAACTTTTAAGACATGGAGCCATATCATTAATCAGTTTCAGCTATAAAACAACGTTAAAGACTTGGCTTTTCAGCCAATTTTATACAGATTAATTTACTCAGAACCATAATGATACCCAGATTTAAGAATGAAAATCTGTGAATGGATGTATCTATGCATATATGTGAAATCCAAGAATGATATCTTACTATTTGATACTTTTCTGCCTAACAGATAAAAAGAGTGCAAGGCAATAGTCTTCACCCAAGTGAATTTATCTCTGAAAACTCATGTATATATTATGTGACAGACTGGAATTTCTCTATCATTAATATGCTGAATTGCTCTTTTGACAGATGGATGAACACAATTTCTGTTTACCTGTACAGGTTGTACAAGCCTCATGTAAGGCAAGGAGGAACATTTTTTTGCAAAACCTGGTATGAACTAAATTCCTTTACTTCAAGAGTTTGGAACAATTATATGTACTCAAAATAATCCAATGGCTCTGCCAAGAAGTTAATTCCCGTTTTCTTGAAGCAACATATTCTGGTGATTAAGGAGTCTTCATGTGTGAGTAATTTAATATCAGGATGTTCAATTAGCTACAGAGGGGTGACCCTTGGAAGTCCTACCACTAACTCAGTCAAGAAGCATAAAAATTCAAAGCCATTTGCAAACCAGGCTATGTTTGTTAAATTGGAAGACATTATTAGTACAGAGATGGCATGTCTATGTGAGCAGCCTCTGGATTTAGTCCCAAGAGAGGTTGAGATCATGTGGCCTGCCTGCAGGCTGCCTGGTGAAAGATCCCATTTCTCTCAAGCCATAGCACATTTGCTGGGGAGCTGGCAAATGGAGCTGAGTGGTCTTGAGACAGCTTCAGGTCTTCCCTCCAACAGCAGACCATACACACTTGCACACAGAGCCTGGACAATTATGTTTTGAACATTCATCTAAATTCTGAGGCCTGCAACTCATACTGCCAACCCATACAGATAAAACCTATTTTGTGGGTGGGATACACATCTTTTGCAACTATTGATGCATAATTAGGAGCTGCATACACTAAACTGTTTGAAAAGTGAAGATCTTATTCAGTCATAAGTTTAAGAATAAAGTGTTTTATGGCCCTGAAATACTTACATTGTAGCAGAACTAGGAACAGAGTTTCAGGGATTGATATAATATTGTCTTTATGTTTTTAATAGTTTCACAATAGAATTGCCTAGCAGAAGTACAGAAAAGACAGCATGGGGACTGTGTAGTATTATAGGAGGGTAGTTGCCAGTAGATAATCTTTTGAGGTGCCAAAACCTATGGTTAAGCATTTTTTATGTCATGTTTCCCTCTTGGATGAGGGGAATACCACCCTGGTGAGATGGCTCCTTTTGATCCCAGTCTGTGACACCCAGGTGCACTTGTGACTTGACTCTCTTTTCTCTATTCTTCTCTGACAGATGGGTACCTAAATGCATAACCCTGCATGTCCACCTTTAGGTTCTCTCAGATCTTTTCCTGAAGCTGTCTTCTTCATTTTTTAGTCACAGTTATTTCAAAGTAACACATTTTTAGTAGCAATACACATAGATGAAATTATTGGCTGGGTATAAAACAGCCATATAGTTTTTAATGCAAAGGCAAAAAAAATTTGTCACCTTCATTTTTGTCACTTTTAGGTTTTCAATGTAATCTATCCATATCCAATGTATTTGTTAGCATTTTGGAAAAGAGGTTTAATCTCATGACCAAATGTAAAGTATTTAATATGAATTTCATGCTGTTCATTATCTCTCATCCTCGTTAACATTTGGCAAATTCCCTTACTGCAGGAGGCCAGTAGTTTGCCATTTCTCTTCCTGGAAAGACGTTAACACGAGAAAATGTGACAACATTTTTGTTTCTCAAGAACAGCATAAAAGAGAAATTAAGTAATTTCCTACATGAATAAAAATATATAGAAACTCTTTGCAGGTATGAAAACGACCTGCTAATATAACTAGTTAAGTCAGAAGTCTGTGAGCACTCAGTATATTATCAATATATTATATTCATGGAATTAAAGTCTAATTAAAATATTAAAAATTGAAGTGGTTATGAGCAATTTTAAGCAATGTGTTCAAGATTTAATTTCAGATGTTGGCAAAGGTATTTGGAATTTGTGTTAGTCTCATGGTCCTGTGGATTTTTATTCCTTTGAAATATATAGAAAGAAATATGAATTACAAGTGAATCTTCAGTAATAAAAATAGTTTGTCACCACAGTTCACCCCAAAGTGAACTTTACATTGTATTTTAAGAAAAGGTCAATGTTTTGTTGCTTGAGAAAATGAATAATTTATTTGAAGCATTAAAGGAAGATTAACTAAATGTAGGTCTTACTTTTGCCTATTTCCTAGTCAGAAATTCTTCTATTTTACCAAGAATAATAATTTAACCTCTTTTTTTACTGTTCACATCCAATGTATAGTTATTCATTTTCTCAGCTGTATATTTAGTACTCTTACCTAATTCTATAATAATGCATCTACTTTTAAGAGTGTACGTATCTGAGTCATATGGCCACATAAAGTGCATGTGTTTCAGAAGATAAAAACCCCAACCTGCATCTTATATTTCTGTAACAAGACTTAATTCCTTGTTTAATTCATAAGGATATTTAGTTCTATACCTCTATACAGGCCACAGAATCAAGAACTTTAACATTTTCTTTAAGAATGTAATACATGTTAAAAATACTAAAAATTAAAGCTGATACAAGCTATGCATCTACAATAAATAACCCAATAATGCAATTATGGCAAGTATTCTATGTACTGGCAAGGCAAATGAGTCAGTATATGGTAACACCTATCTGTGAACAGTTGAGGCTGTAATTTTTTTCTCACATCTATAGGAAAAATGTAAAGTTTCAAATTTCAAAAGTTTCTCATGCTACTTACAATTATGTTTAACTTCATCTCTTCATAAAGGAGTCACACTGATACGTGTAGTGAGGAATGTTGTTCTCTTTACACCTAGAAACAAGCTGTGACTGAAAAAAAATTAAATTTTGACTTCCAGTTATGTATTAAAATCCACTTTGAATAGAAGCAGACCTATATAATAAAGTCAAAATTATTATTAAACATCATTTGCAGTGATTTGGACATTAAATGCATAAAAGGGAAATCACATTCTAAGTAAAATACACACTCTTATTAAAATAGAGTATTTGAGAAGAGGCCCTTTGTTTTCTGGTTTTTAATACTAAAAATGGGGAAAAAAGAGCTGGTTTATGCTACCTTTATTCTAATAACTTTAGTTTGAACCTTAAAAATGTCATATGTTTTTAGACAAGACATATGCCTTGGTAGGAAAGTGTTGTTTCTTATTATGACATAAAATATTTTAAAAATACTGTTTATGTCTCTAAGTGTGAATAGTATTATGGCTTAGATCTTACTGCACATTCAATCCTAGTGTTTTGACTTCATTTTAACTTGTCAAAGCCTGAATTGATTTAAGCATTTTTTTTATTGTTAAATTTTTTTCAGTAAAAAAATCTTAAAACATTGTCTTGTGAAACATTACTGGAGTAGTCAATATTAATGTAAAAGAATTTTTGTGTAGTATTGAATTCTACTACTCTGAGCAAAGGTCTGACTTGTATTATGAGGAAAGACAAGAAAAGCAAGAGAAATGTCTGCTTAAACTTAATATCAACACTAAAGATTCAAATCAATGACATGAACAATTGCCCATCTTATTGATAATTCAGGTAGTGTATTTTATTTTTTGGGAAAGCAGCATATTATATGTCAAAGTGTATATGAGCAGTCCTACATCTTTTACAAGTTGTATTTGAATGAATTTATTTGTCAGTTTTATTCTTCACAATTGCATTATATTTCACATATAAACTTTCTGAAGCAGTTTATTACATCCTTGGTCAGCAACTCTGAGCATTACAAATGCTGTATAAATAAATCCAGTGCAATGACATCTAATGGATGTTTAGTCCTACAATAGATAATCTTTTGGTTAGACACCATATTTGCTGTCTCCGAAGAACTAATTCTATTTCAATCTTTGTTACTAGATTTGTTTAGATCAGTAATATTATGTGATGAAAGTAACAAAAAAAAAAAAAGAAAAGAAACATATTTTGCTAATAATTTGCTTGTTTTCTGTAAGTACTTTTTGAATTTGCCCTAGTGTTTGGCAACGGTGGGAGAAGATTTGGAATTTTTTGTCAAAATGACTCCTAAGAATATTTTTGGCAACATTGCAAGATATACTAAATCAGTTAGAACTGGGAAGATTTAAAGCTGTATCTTGAACAGTTGTGGCTATCAGTGTGACAAAACAGCAGTGACAGTCATTAAAAAAAAAAAAAAAAAAACAAAAACAAACACCTAAACCCCCCAAATAAACAACTAATCAAGAGGATATAAGAATATTTAGTATTTCCAGTTACCCCTTAATATACTGTTTCAAATCTTAACTAATAAGAGTAAAAACGTAGTGAGATGTGATGTTAAGGGAAAAATTATCCCTGCTATACCCCACATCTGGCTGCAACTTCTTGTCACTTCACAGCCTTGAATAGCTCCATGCTCTTCAGTGCTGATCCTGCACAAGCTGCATGCAGCATCAATTCTCACATAGATACATAGATTGTGACAGAAACACCATTAAGTCCTTACACTGTGATGGGCAGGTGTGCCTTGAATGAAATTTGTTATGGAAAACTTAACAGCCACCTCAGGGCTGATTAAGGAACAACAGCATCATCCATTTATTTGCTGAAAAATACTAGTGCTGACAAAAAATCTTTGAGGTGGGTTTAAATCAGGCATATCAGACTTCCATTAAGTATATATACTATTTCCTGGAAAAAAATAGGACCACTGAACTAGTAAATATGAAATATTGAGGAAAGTCGTCTGACAGGAAAGCTCAAGGACAGTCAGTCAGAAAGCGCAGCAATCTGAGCTCAGTTCTGTCTGAAACACCCTCTCACTGGACAAAATAATGGAATTTTCAAAACTTTCTCCCTGGCTAAGGATCACATTATGCTGTGAAGAGAAACCTTAGGAACAGAATCATGTGCAATAAATGACAAAAACGTGGTTATGATCAGGATGAAGGGACAAAGTAGCCTCCAAGTCAGACCAGGTTAAAGGCAGAACCTGAACAAAGTGGACTTCCAGTTTGGTCCAGAACAGTGTCTTCTGCAGTCTCATCAAAGCAAAAAAAAAATTGAACTTTGGACTTTTTTATAAAAACAAGATGCAGAAGAATGTTGCTAGCCAGAGGAGTGCCCTTGAGAATCTGCTTCCACAATTGTGTGCCCTTTTGCTCATTGCCTTACAGCACAGAGCTGATGACTTTTGCAACTAGGGATTCCTCAGCAATTTTATAGGCTTGCCATAGAGATGGCATGCCTTTTTCCCTCCCAGAGAGCAGGAACCTCTTCTCAGTGGTACAGCACTAGGAGACCTGAGTGTTGGTAGGCATACACATCCTAAGTACTGTCTCCTGATCCAGAAATGCATTATTTCATCCCACATAGGCCTACAAACAGTCTTACTGATATTGTTAGCCCATAAATAATGGTACACCATATACTTGTCTGTCTTGCTTGGAATTTCCAGAGTTGTATTCATGTATTTATGGAGTAGTGGTTGTCTTTTATGAGTGAAAAAAGTAAGAAATAATGTACACATAAATAATGTGTGCTTTCTTCAGTCTCAATGTAAGTGGCAGACTGCTTTCCAAGGATGCTGAGACAGTGAGTAATTTAAATGCCAAGTAGCAAAAGTTGTCAAGAACATTTCACACAGGTTGACTGGCTTTGAATTGTAATGTTTCATTTAATTTGTTTCATTACATAACTGCTTTAAGAACATCTCTTAGTTTCAACCTCTCTTGCACTTTATCATTTATTACTCTCTAAATTTTTTCCATTGAAACTTTTGTCAAGGTGAGATATTTGTTCTGTGTAAAATTATAAGAAAGTCAGCAAAAATATGAGTCTTTAAAAGCTATGTTTATTTTATCATTTCTGAAATGGAATTATATTTTCTTGTTAAATTTTGCTACTTTTAACAGAGATTTTTCTTCACAGAAAGTGAATTTCCTGACCCAGAATGTCAGATTTTCTGAGTAGGGACCTTAGGTTAATGGAAAATCTAACAAACAACAGCATGTTTCTTTAAAGTCAATAGATTGTCCATTAAATATTCTATTTTTGATGGAAAAGTAAGTGTTTGATATTTCCTTGTCTTCCTAGGAAGACATAAACTTCTGCTGCATTTTCCCCTTCACCAAGGAGGAAAGTGTCTTCAGGTAACGTGTCAGGGTTGCAGCCCTTTATTGTTAATTCTCTTTATGTTCGGGAAACATCTTCATCTTGCCTTATTTCAAAATTGTCCTTAATATATATGAGGCCTAAACATCTCTTCCTGAAAGATAAAAATATAAAGTCTGATATCATCCTCTGTCAGAAATGGAGCACTAAAATAAACGGCTCTTAGATTTAAGTCTGGGGTTGCCAAGTCTAGTGTAAATATCATGATTTAACAACCTGAAAAGCATCTCTCTTTATTTTATTGTAAACTAAGAGCTAAGCATTAATTTCTTCTTATTTATTTTCAGAGTTCTGTCCTTTTTGATCTCTAGATTTGCATTGTTAACATTTAACAATGAATGTGTAGGGGCTTTTTTCCCCTAAGACAATACTATTCATCTCTCCTTAAATGTAGACAAATTTTCCATCTGACTCTGTATGGAAATGTATACACCTTACATGCTGGGTAAGAGAGAATGACAAAGCAGCAGTGAAAAGGCTATACCAAAGACAGTTGTCATCAAACTATATCCTTGAAGAACATTGCTGTGAATTTCAAAGCTGTCATAATTTTTATCACTATATGAAAGCATGGCTTGCCTGTCATCATGGAAAAGCTGAATCAGAGTAAGGAGAGCAAGGACAAGAGGACATGAATAGATGAGGAAAATATTTCTTATACAGTTTCCCAGTGTTTTCTTTTGTCATAATCACATTACTTGCAGTTGCTTTAAAGGAAAAAAAATATATCTTGCCAATAAGTAGTTTCCTAGATTGAATGTCCCTTGTCTTCATGGAAGCATATAATCAGCAATCATTTCAAGATAACTTTTGTCCATGTCCTGCCCATATCACATTCAAGGGAATTTCTCCTTTTGTTGTTTTTTTTTTTCATTAATTAAAATCCTTTGTTTTTACAAAATTTATAAAGTTTAAAATCATAATGGCTAGTTTCAGTCCTCTTTTTTCTCTGGAAGACAAACCAAACAGGAGGTATATTTTGAATATCAGCACTTTAGCTGGTGTTCCTGCTAATGCATGCTGCTTCTTCCCCATGCTACTAAGTGACCACCTCTTCAGTCACAAATCGGTGTCTCTGTAGGAAGGTCTGCAATGGCCAAAACTACAATTTCTATTAAGTGATGTCCCACAAACAGTATGTGCATATGAACAATATTTGTGGTGGTGGGTACATAGCACTGGGTCTGTTTCCTTTTAACAGGGATTATGTCATGGTTTAGAGAACAAAATTTGGACTTTTAATGAATAAAGGCTCTCTTTTATGTTATATAATCTTTCTAAATCTTCATGCTCAAAGAATGCTTGTACTTTTTTTTTTTTACAAAGATCAAGCCAATAAACAGATTAAATTAGAACTCCTTCTAATCAGTTCTTGGTTGATTTGTGATTAGCTTGTGTCACACTTCGGTAATGTCAGTTCAAACCTTTTACTCTAATTAGGAGAAAGATAATAAGATACGACGTTTTTTAGTATGGTGTGTTATACGTTTCTTGCAATGAGGCATGTTTGATACTGAGCATGACAATGAGAAAGCATCTGGTACTAAAGTAATATAAAAGTAGAATAAACAATATATAAAAAGCAGTCTTACATAATCAAAATAATGCTGTAAATTAAATAATATCATATTTTAGCTAATGCATCATACTCTAATATAATATGACATGCCAGTAGTGTTAATGCTTAATATGAAATGACGTGATGTCTAATACAGAAGAAAAACAAGTTTTAAAATGTTGGAATTTCCCGTGCAACAGAAAACTTGACTGCTGTCTGGCTCTAAAGACAGAAGAATAGTGAGGGTGTGAAGAAAAACTGAAAAAATAGGAGGGGAATTTTGAAGAAAAGGACAAGGTGATGTGGCTCATACCTTGGGATTAGTGAGATTCATCTCCACAAGAAATTTATAACCTTTGGTGACATCTTCCTGTGTTGATTTCTCCTCTGCCCTGAGCAGATGCTGGAACTAACAGTGCCAGCCTGGTGCCATAAGAGGTAGGAGCAAGGACCATGAACTGGCTTAGAAATATATTGTCCCTACACAGTGAAAATGCCCCAGTAACTAAAAAACTTTAGAACCTACCCTCATACAAATACTTCTGAGCTCATTATCATAACCTACTGAGAGCTCAGATTAAGGGTGTAAATGAGGTCAAACAAACCAACAAACAAATAAAAAATGGAAATTATTCTAATTTCTGTCAGGCAACTATCTTTATCGATATGGTAGAAAAGCAGATTTAAAAATGCTTGTTGTAAGACCCAGGAGTAGCAAGATAAATTTGGATAACCAGTTTGGAAATTTGTCTCTGGAGATGTGCATATTAATGATGCACAACATAAGGGAAATTCTTGTCTAAAGTAAAGGGGAGATGCTACTTAACACATACTCTGATCAATGCAAAGAGAGATCTATGGACAGGTATGCTTTTCATATGCTTGTTCATTTGAACATTTTCCCTATTCACAGGGATGTTTATCTGGAAATAAGATGTCCAAGGTCTCTAGAGTTGATAAACTCAATTTAAAAATGAGGAATTCACATTTACTGCCTAAATTATCAGTTAGGCTTGGTACATAATTTTTTTTCAATTCACATGTACTAAATTGAGATTCCCTGCCATTTCCACAAGGACTTTTATGTCACCCATAGGAAATCAAAATGAAAATTGATTCTTTTTTTTTTTTTTTAGTATTAGTGTTTCTTCCAGCATCTTCAGTTTTAGTCTGTTCCATTGCCATATAATTTAAGAGCAGGCAGTGCAGCACTTTGTTGTGGTAGATCAGGTAAATTTTGAATAGCATTGTATTTTCCAATGGACTGGATGGCTGCCATTTTGGAATTCTGAAGAGTCATGGGGAAATTTGAGAATTATAAAGCTATTTAATTTAGGCTGAATTTTAAAGATATCCTAGATCCATCTGGATGAAGTTGCCATTCTGTGTCTGAAATTAACAAGAAAGTTTTCCCTTTAAACTGATATATGTATATTCACAAGTCTCTTTAGGTTATGTATAAATGAATTGTCAAAAATTCAGCTATAGAAAAATCATATTTATTTAACAAAGTATTTAACCATGTGATCAAAATATCACATGGCCATAATTTCTGGATATTAAGGATTTTTTTTTCTCTCTTACCAACAATATCTGTTTTCACCCCACAATAACAAGATCTGGTGCAAGCAGCTGATGTTCATTTGAAGGAAATGGGCTTTTATAAAGGTCGAATTTCATCCAATAGTATCTTTTTTGACTGGATTTTTGAACTTAATTAAAACATAACTGGTTAGGACCATAATGATGTTTGTCATATGTCAAGCAAAGAAATAAGAGCATTCTTACATATATTGTCTTTTAAACGGAAGTTGTTAGAATCTAAAAAAGTATCAAGATTAAAATAACTGCTTTTATTCACAAAATTATAGATTGTGAGTAGAATCCTGGTGGAAATATTGTAACAATATATTTATATTAGTATTATAAACTATTAAGTGCCTAATTTATAAAGCAATGCTTGTTCATCTATTATTAGGCTTCACAGATTTTTGTTATGGCACCAGGAACTAAGTAATTAATAATAATAACAAATACTGTAATTTTAGGAGGTATACATTTGTCATGCAGTGAAGCTTGCTCACATAGTGACCATTAAATATTTCTAATTTACTGGGTTCATTGTAACTAGTTTGGCTCAAAGGGGCAGGGAATCCCTGCCTCAGAGAATGGAAACTTACATACATGGTTGACAGTATTTAAAAACATTTTTTCTGCATCAGCCTTCACTTACTGGAAGATATAGACAGTATTACAAATTATGATGCCCACAGAGTATAATTCAGAGGAAGACAATTCCCTATTTTTGTGTTTTGTCCAATTGGTCCTCTCTATTTTTCCAAGGAGGTGAAGATTTACAACACATTTTGTCTTCAGAATAACATTTGACTAAGAAAGTCCTTGTATGTTTATTATTAAAATGAAGTCTTCCTTAATGCATTCTAATTTTTTCTGATTTTGTTACAGTTACAGATTGAAGTTGCATGCTAATTTTTTTGGCTTTCTAAGGTATCCATTATAATCAAAAAAATATTTTAAAAATTAATAATTTGAATTTTGTAACTGGCATTCTTCAGTCAAAAATGCTTTAGAAGATAGCAACTGATGACTTTTTTCTTTTGTTTACTTTTACATATACCTAGAATTGCCTTAAGAGTTTCTTTAAAAAAAAAAGCTTAAAACAGTACACTCAATTATAAATTCTTTAGAGCAGAAGAAGTACAGGTTCCATGCTTAATAATATGACAAATATTCCAAGTAATGTATAGTATGGTTTATTTTGTCATGTATTTCTTCAGATTATTTCAGTTGTTAATCTCGTACATGCAGAAAATAAATCTTGGGATTCTGTTACTCCTATTCTGTGTATTCTTTTTGAATAACATCTAATTCTTCATTCAAAGTGGTAACTTTTTATTGCCTACATGCACAGATTTTCAAAATCTGTATTGGCTGAATTTTAGTGAAACAGAACATTTCCCTTTCAGTATGAAAACTGGACATTTTGTTCTATATCACTGTAGTTTTCTTACCTGCTTTTCCTAAATCTCTTTAAGAGCTTTCATTTTGGTATACTTTCAGAAATTTGGGGGGTGATTCCTTATGATTCTGTAGAATTTTGTGAAAGTAATTCCTTTCAAATTTCTATAGGTTTTACTCCCAGGATCAGTACATGAAGTTATGTTGTAGTGCAGTGCCATAGCTATTAATGGTAGCCTTTTCATGGACAGCTTCTATAGCTAAGTCACTCTCACGGTGGATGCTTTTTTGCTGTTTCAAGTTTCTGCACTGCTCTGTTAGGTTTATTTTTTTTCTAATATAGTCCTGCAATGTCAGTATTACCAAGAAATTCCGTAGAAATAAAATACATTCAACATTCAATTTCTTTCATACACATCTGTCTTCACATTTTTATACATCGTACTATACTAGATATAAATCCAGTTATAAAAGTCTTCAGTATGATATCGTGAGTTATAAATTACAAAAATAATTTCAGAGGCAAAATGTTACATTAAGAGCATTCTTTATTAAGATTTAAGAGGTTTAACAAAAATTGGATAGACAAGCTGTTAAACTGATATGTTTTCAGTTATCATATTATAAAGGGAAAGTCATATTTCAAAAAGAACTTTTTAAAATAAATGTAGTAGCCCAATGTGTAAACTGTTCATCTTCATAAACATTCTTGTGAAAGAATCTTCCTAAACCTGATGTGATGTTTCTCTCTCAAAAAAAAAAAAAAAAAAGGGACTATTAAACTCTGGGGAGAATTCTACACTGAAGTGATCCATAGAAACTTCAAGTGAAGGAGAAGCAGAAGCATTCAGCAGCTCATGGATATTCAGAATGACTAAAATCTCCATAAGGTTTGGGTCTGCCCTGTGAAGAAAATCAGGTTATTCTAGATATCAAAAAGCACTTCAAAAGTCCTAAGAAGAGCACTCATAAAGAGTTGCTCCAACTAGGAAGTTATAGATAGAAGGATTCTGGTGGAATTTAAGTTGCCAGAATATGTCAAAAAAGAAAAATAGTGATTGTACTACTGAAAAAACAAGCTAAAATATATTTTCTTTCCAATACTACTCAGTCAAAAAGGCATCTAGTTCTAGGTCTTATCTCCCCTTATTAACAAGTTTCAGTTATTCAAATGATTGTGTATGAGGAAGTATTGATTTCACAGAACAGAAAATTACTACATTACAATAAAAGTCTGTGGTTTCAAATTTAAATATCAATTATATTGCCATGTTTAAACTGGTTTGAAGGAACACTGTCCCTTTGATTTGGGCATATGATTTTCTCAGGAATCTACGCTGTATGCTCACACTGTGTTCGAGAGCACCACGTCTGCATGCTGCTTTCTTCTTGCTATGATTTTTTTAGATATTGAGAAATATATGGACTGATTGATGTAAGAGACAAAGCTGTCCTCCATTCTCTGTGAAAATTGCTGTTTTCTAAGCTGTGAGCAAATGTTTGTAATTGATTTGTAATAAGTTGTTTCTAAAGGAGAGAAGCTTGTTTCAGCTCTGGTCATTTGAAGCTATGGTTATTGTTTCATATCCCTCTGTATCTAAATACCTCTGCTGAGCTTTTTTTCTCCCCTTAAAGTCTCATAATAGTTCATTTGGTCCAAATAATGATTTTGGGATCCTTGGGATGGTTTTAAATATTTTAAAGACTGGTTTTATATCACTTCGTATCATTTTGGAAGTCCAGTCAGGTATATTTGATCTCTTCCTGTTTAGTTGTGGTGTAATAAAAGTAAAAAAGATAAAAAAGAGAGAGAAAAAAGTTGTCTATGAACACAATTTTTTTCTATAGAATCTACCTTGCATTTTAAATAATTAAAATGGAAGAGGCATGATATCTTTCAAGGTTGCTTGAGGTGATAGCAAATCTGTATTCTGATACCTAGCAATTGGTAATCACCAGCAATTATTTTCATTACAGCAAAATCTATGTAGATGGCATGTGCAGTTGAAATTCAGCAGGAAAGCTGACAAGTAAAGTGAGTAAAAATGCAATGACTTTTAGAGTATGCCTATGAAAATTAGTTTGGGTGGACAAATATGATGGAAAGTGTAAGGGGCAATAGTTCTGAAGAAGAAGAAAACACAGAATTGTACAGAGAGACAATAATGCGAGAACATCCTCAGAAGAGGGAAGGGAGTTGAGAAGGAGGGATAAAATCCAGTAATTGGAGAAGAAATATTGAAACTATAGTGGGAAAATAAATCAGAAATAAGAAAGGAAAAGATGAAATAAAGAGGAAGGACATATGATTTATCTTAGTTCCTCCATAGAAACTTATCTTAATTCCTCCATTCTCAGTAAGGGCTCCCTAAACACAGCACCCAATGCCAATGCTGCAATCGGTACTGCAGACCCAGAATTCTTTGTCCTTTACACTCATCACTCCAGACAGAATTCATCTGCAAGTCTTCTTCTCTGCATTTTTTGCAGCCTGCTTCCTTGTCTATTCTGCAGTATTCTCATGGATACAGAGGTCACAAGCTCTTTGATCATCTCCACTTTCTTCATGATCAGTGGGAGATCTGATTTGTCTCAAAGCCGTTATTGTCTCTATTCCATAGGATTCTTCTTGTACTTTAGCTTTAAATTGCCTAAGTCATGACAATGATTAGTCATTTTCAGCAAGGAGGTGGAGGTGGTTGGACTGAAAAAATGAGTCTGTGTGATGTGATTCACATTCACCTTCAGAAATTGTTTTTTTTTTTTTTTAATTTTAGATTGCATTCCTGATTCTTTTTATTCCTTTTGCTATCTTTATGGCAAATGTAACAGGCAACAGGAAGATTGTTTCCCTTTTACATTGTAATGTGTTTTCCTGTTTGGAAACATCACCAATTGTGTGGAGAACAGGATGTTTCTCTTTCTCTATCAGCCTCCTGCAGTACAAAACTTATAGACTTATATATCTTTCCCTCTGGACTTGGGTGCCCATCTCACACACAGAGAGGTATACTTAGGGCCCAATTACCAAGTGTCACAGAAATTTGTTCCTGATATAGATTGTAATGCTGAAGCAGGTGTGCAAATACTGTCCAGAACATCTACATTACTGACAAACACATTGATAAATATAGTAAACTTATTTAATTTATCAAAGGCCAAAATTAAATATATACCAGAGATACCAAGAATAATAAATAGTGAGTTAATATATATTAATATAAAGTTCAGAAATGCAGTGATAAATTGTCTCCACATATCACAAACAAGCTGACCTTAGCCATTCTAACAAATAAAATTTATGTGTTTCAGTAATTCACAGAAGTCACCTACACTGCCTTAGACAACATACATCTTTTATGTCTTTCTTGGAGGTAAGTGTGATAAGCAAAGGACCTTCTATCATTGTCATAATTAATATAGAGCAGTGAGTGTAGACATGCTCTTAATCAACTGCTTGATGCTTTTGACACATTTCAACTTGTGCTCAGTGAGTTTGACAGTTGAGATCTAGCCAAGTGTTTCCCAAAGTAATGTATATTTCTGCTTTTTCATACAACAACTTTTTGTATTTGCTGCTTGTATTACCATGGGAGAGATTCCAGCATAGAGTTTCAGGAACCTTTGGTTCTATGTGTAAGAAGTAAGAAGAATACAAATGTTGAATGACTTACCAACAGAAATAGCAGAAAGGGTCCATTTCATTGGATTGGGTTCGCAAGCAAAAACCAGTGCATTTTTTTCTGTCATCCTTGCTTTTCTAGCATCCAAGCCTTTTGTAGGTGAAATAAATACACTAGGCATATCTAGTAAAGTCTAGCCTATATTATTTGTCTCTTTTTCATAATAAACTTCAAAACAAACCTAATTTGAAGACTTCACTGGCTTTTTGAAGGCTGGTCCATGATTATAAATTGTCTTGTAATATAATCAGAGGCATGGTTTGACTGTGAGCTGGTGGCCATTCTTGGCCAGATGGAAGTCCTTTCAAAGGCAGTGAGCTTTTGGATGTATTCAAATACTCCAACTTACGATTTGGCTGCCAAAGACTCTTGACTGAGTAATTTTTGTGCCCAACATCTTGTTCCCATGTTTCTGTTATTACAAAATAGATAGCATAGATTTTGATGGGTTGCAAGATCACTAAAAAGAGCAAAAACAGGGCAATTTGGGTAATTATCTGTCCCTATTCATGATTCTATACCTAAGGGTGAGCTGTACCTTTTCCTGACACATATTGTTTAATGCCCCAAAACATAAAATTAAGATGCTGCTGCCTTGCTGAGAACACCAACACGGGAAATTAATCTGTAATGTATTTACAGATGTAATTACAAATGTATATTTCTAATGTAATGATAAGAAATATAATTCCATTGGGAAGGGGTTAAAAAAAAGGCTAAAGTGGGATCCTCTTAGAACTGATAAGAAAAAAATATATATAAGAAACACATTATTTGATATAAAAAATATATATAAGAAACATATTATTTGATTATAAAGAGGTAGAAATAAATATGTGTTCAAGTAAAATAAATTAAATAACACTACCATGAAAGCAGAAGAGAGAAATCAGGTTTAGGTTCCTAGTCTTTTTGATGATTAGAAGGACTAACAAAAGAGCTCATTAAGAAGTAATAGGCAAGTCAATTGGGATGATAATAGCTAAAATGCTGAGAAAATAATCACAGGACTCTATTAACAAGAATGTTTTTCTTTGTTGATTTCAGCAAAATTGCAGTGTAAAACTAGATTCATAGAATGCAGCATCAGCTAAATTACCTAAAAACCAAAAGAAGTTAACTGTTTCCCATCAAAGATTAAAAGGTATGCATAAGTGAAGAGATTCTGGAATTATTCTGTAGGGTTGAAATAGGCCTTCAAACATTTGAAAATCTTGGTGTTTACTTCGCATTATCTAGCTTGCCCTGTTTTTCTGTCATTAGTTTATTTGACATTATGTTTCTTTCTGTTCACTTTCTTTATCTTATTATGAATGAATGAAAGACTAATGCAACCTGAAATGCCAGGTTTTGTGACATGGAAACTAATTAGAGTAATTATTACTAGTAACAAACAATTCCTTCCTCAAGTGTGTATCCCAGCATCACCAGGGACAGAATATCTTCTCTATTTTACTCTAGGTAGATCAGTAAATTGCTCAAAGTCCTCTGTTTAGATGAAGGAGACATCCTATTGAGTCTTTAGGAGGCCTATAAAAATTCTATATCCAAATAACCTGGATCCTAGTTTGATTCTGTCCTGTAATTTCCTATACTTTACTTCAACTATTACAGATCCCAGATCCCATCACAGGATTAACTCAATCTGTGTTTACATGTGTGACAGCAAAAAGATTAATAGCAGAGGACTCTCTTGTTGCTTATCAGTCTTTCCAGAGTGCAGGAAGAAAAAAAAAAAAACTCTTATAGCCCTAAATTAATACCTCAAATATCCAAAACATAGATATTAATCATAATACTGCACATTTATCTGATTAAAATAACTCAGAAAAAAATATTAAAATAAGGGATTTGTATGACATGTAGACAGTCCTATACCTTTACATTTTATTACAGAGTAAAAGCAACTTTGAGAATCTTAGTGTTGGTGTTTTCATTTTAATACAATTTTTCTAAGTCTATTCATTTAAGGTCAATCCATCTCTGATGGCCTATTTAAAAAAAAAAATAAAAGGAAGCAGTGAGGCCTAACTGAAAAAGTAATGGCTCAAAGGCTTTTTTCTGAATCCATACTCTCAAGATGAATTTAAATGACACAGCAGGACTCATTTAGAAGTGAAGCTTTTGAGTCAAGCAGATCAGACCCAGGGTTTTCTGATTTATTTTTAGTTCAGCATTTGTAGGGCTTAATTGGTAGACATTTCTGAAGAAAGTGAAATGCCTGGTTCTGTACTTATGTCATTATGGCTTGTAAGTGTAGCACCGCACATAGCAAGATGTACCTTGCATTTTTCATTCTTAGGAGGAAAAAAAAAAAAAAGCCACCAAAAAGATATGGCCAAAGCTTGAACCACAGGATTTATTGTAGAATATCTGCCACATACTAAATTTGCTCCTAAAAATCAATAAAATTCCATTTTAGAACAGTAATGAGGAAAATAAATTGTTTTTCCATGCTCAGTCATTATTTTAAATAAATAATTCAGTTACTATACTTCAAAGTGAAAATTTAAATCTGGCTTATGAATGGTTGTATGCAAAAAACTGTTTAAATGTGGCTAAGAAGACTCTAAATCTCATATTGCTCAACATTGAACATACTGAGTGCAGAATTCATTCTTCTGAATCTTCACTCGACTGCCACATGTACTCCTGCAAAGAATAACTACTCTGCTCTCTTTAGCAGCTGTAAGGGGTTGACCCTGGGGGGATGACTGATGCCAAGTGAAGGCACTCTATACCTCTCCTCCTCTGATGGACAGGGGAGAGAAAATATAATAAAAGGTTTGTGGGCCCGTAGAAGGATAGGAAGAGATCACTCACCAATTGCCATCATGGACAAAAGAGACTGACTTGGAGAAAATTAATTAATTTAACCAATCAAATCAGAGTAAGATAATGAGAAATAAAACCAAACCTTAAAAATCTTCCCTGGAAAAACACTACCTTCCTTTCTTCCTGGGCTTAACTTTACTTTCCATTTTCTCTTGCTCATCCCCATCAGTGTCACAGGAGGATAGGGAATGGGGGCTGCAGTCAATTTTTCACATGGTGTCTCTGCCACTCCTTCCTCCTTAGTGGGAAGACTCCTCACATTCTGTCCCTACTGAATAGGGTTCCTACCATGGGAGACAGTGCTCCATGAACATCTCCAAGGTGAGTCCCTCCCACAGGCTGCAGTTCTTCACAAAGTGCTCCAGCATGAGTCCCTTACACAGGGTACAGTCACCCAGGAACAGACTGCTTCATTGTGACTCCCTCACAGAGTCACGAATCCTGCCAGCAAACCTGCTCCACGTGTGCTCCTTTCCATGGGTCCACAGGTCCTACCAGGAGCCTGTTGAGCAAGGGCTTTCTACAGGGTCACAGCCTCCTTTGGGCATCCACCTGCTCTGGTGTGCAGTTCTCCAGGGGCTGCAGGTGCATCTCTGCTCCACCATGGACCTCCATGGGCTGCAGGGGCACAGCTGCCTCACCATGCTCTGCACCCGGGGCCATAGGGGAATCTTGGTTCTGGTACTTTGGAACACTTCCACCCTCTTCTATTTCCCTGTCTTTGGTGTCTGCAGAATTGTTTCTATTACATATTCCAAGTCCTGTCTCCAGGTGTGAATGCACAGGATTTTTTTTTCCCTCTCCTTAATCTGTCTTCTCAGAAGTTGCTGATGGGCTTGGCCTTGGCCAGTGTCTTGGAGCCAGCTGGCATTGGCCCTGCTGGACATGGGAAAAGCTCCTAGAAGCTTCTTATAGAGTCACTCATGCAGCCACCTGCTACCAAAATCTTGCTATGAAAAACCAATACACAGGCCTTGAGCAAGAGAGAAAGAGAAAACAAAATCCTGGTTAAAATAAGGATTACTGGATTTTCAGAAAGCTTATCAGAGATTTTTATAAGACTTTTTCTTTTTAGAACTAAAGTGGCTTTTTCTTTCAACATTTTTTCCTGTTGTCCACCTAAATTTCTTCCCGTCACCTTTTTCTAATTCCATCAGACCCACTCCCATTCAACAGTTCTTCCTAAATTCCTATTTCTTTCTCTGAAGTTTAATTCGTGCTTGGATATTCTCACCCACAGCATTTACTTCCATTAGCTAATACAGTTTGCTGGTATCACTGTCCTACTCTGTGCCAAGAAAAATTGCCAAACAAATATTTAAGATTTTATTGTCTAGTTAAACTGGAATGTTTTGGAGAAACAAACTGCTCTACTACAAAGTATATAAACAAGAGGACAAAAAATTACAATGCAAAAGGAAAACAGGTTGCAGAAAAATAATGGCAATTCTAAGAATGCAAAAAAAAAAAATCTTATATTGTCTTATGTGATTTTTTTTGGGTACAATTTTTTGTGATTACATACTTCCCCATAGAAATGCATTTTCTTTATTTTTCAGTTTCAGGACTTAAATAATGAAACAGGGCTGTATAAAGAAAAGCTGGTTTAATAATATTTTCTTAAAAAGATATGTTAAAAATTAGGCATCCCTGTCTCTTCCATGCATTTCCCATTAAATTCGCAAACATTTAGATCCTTTGCAGTATTGTTACACTTTTAACTCTACAGACCATGCCTTTATTAATCTGTATAGAACTGTAGCAACTGATGAGCTGTACCAGGTCTTTAAGCTCTATTAGCAGACATTTTCAAAATAATGAAAATACAACAGAATAGGCACAAACTTACGCAGATACTACGACTGACCTAATTTTAGATAGCTGTCAATGCTATTAATAGGGATATTCATTTTAATGTAGCTACTAATATTTAAGTTACTATTAAAATTTTTAAAAAATTGCATCTATGTAATTTACATATGATAAATCAATACAGAACTATTAATTATTAGAATGCAACTTTTATTTATATATTTAAAATAAAAATTATATTAGAATAATAGAAGTAGCAAAAAGCACAATCCCACACTTAGTGTATCCTATGTGAAATCCCATTAACTGAGTCAATTTCTCTATGAAATAATAAATTTGTTTTCAACTGTTTCAACAGATTTAATTTATTTCAGTTTGCTACTTGTTTCTTGTAGGATATTTATTTTGTTGAAGTGACTAAACAAAAAGTGCACTGCTTGCCAGGAGTTATCTTTTTTTTTTGGATTAGACATTCATAAAACATATTGAGAAATAAATTCTAATCTTTTCCTTAATCCTAATCTTGTCAATAAATTTCAAAGAAGTTAAATTGTTAAATAATCACTTTTTAAAATTGCATCTTTCTCTATCCGAGGAAAAAAAAATGAAAATCTTTACCTAAGCAAAAAGTTCTCTGAACATTTCATTTTAAGAGAGAAAATAATTTTCCTTTGAACTTTTTTAACAGTAAACATTTCAACAAGAGCTGGTGCTGAAGCATATTACAGAAGAGAATCTTCTGATACTGCCCTCTGAGGTTCATTTGTTACAGCAAATCAACACAGAGAGTCTTATTCTCCACAATGTGAACCTGAAACATTTCATCCATTGTAATAACATAAAAAGAAATTAGGACCGTAGCCACTAGCTCTCTACATTCTTGATGAGCTTCTGCTATTACACACTTGCTTCATAAATTATCTGTTGGCTCTAAGTCACATTCAGCCTCCACTTGATGCTCTGATCTCTAAATTGCTAGAGGATTTGAAATACAGGAGGATTCAGCAAGCTGTATTCTGTTATCATCCCAACAGCTGAAGTCTGGCACAGCAGCATGACATTTGATTGGTAGATTGCCACCTAATAAAATAATGTGATAGATAATAGGATTTAATTGCTTGAGTCTTTCCTTTCTGTAGCATCAGCTAACCTGATGAGTAGCTTACATTTTTGCTGACACAGTCAGCAGTTCTGTTGGCCTTTACAGTAGTAATATCACTTTTTGGCCAAGTCTGGAGAAAGTCTTTAAGGATTCACCTAACTTTTGTATTTCTGGCTCAGCTACTTATATAGACCTTGTGCATGCTCCATTTTCTAGACATCCATTCCTTATGTGGGAAAATTGCTCCTAATTAATCATCGATAGGAGAAGAAGAGAGAGCAACAATTTTAGGATGACCATAATTTGGGAGCCCAATAGCATTCTGGCTCTTCCAAATCCCTGGAAAAAAAAAATGTGCTGGGATCAAAAGGCATCTATTTTTGCAAAATTTATAACAGATTCTGCTGAAACTCCCTATTTTGATACTAATGTGTAGACACTTCTTATTTCACACTGTAAAAGGAATTACTTATATTTTTGAGATTGGGCTTTGTAACTTAGGAAGCATGCTATTTTCTCCTTCTTCCCCACCCTATCCTCTTGCGACACACATACATTGACACATCTATATTTTGATTACTCCACCAGTAACATTAGAAAGAAGTTGCACATACTGTATGTAATCCTTCCTCACTACTGTTGGGAGACAATAGCTATGCAGTTGAGGCATAACAGGCATTGTAACTGCATCAGACTATCAGTCACTGATCATGAAAATGTACCAGAAAAATTTGGGAGTGAAATAAAAAGGGATACAGGTGAGTAGAGGAAGATCTTTGAAAAACAGAAAAGGAGTCAGGTCTGTGGTGATGCACCTTCCCCAGGTCTGTCCATTAAGGGCAAAGGTAATTTAGTCGAGCTTGATAGGACAAGGATTTTTGGTAGCAATCCTATGGTTATCATATTGATTATATCTACTATATCATGAAGGATTTATGTTTCATAGATCTCAGAGGTTTATTTTTTTAATGTGGGTTTGTAGCAGAATCACAAAGGAAAAATGATGAAAATGAAATATGTAGTCTGATCTGAAGTCTAAAATTGATAATATGTATTTCCAAAATAAGGAGAAAACCTTGAGCATTAATTTTGGAATTACTGAGATAGAAAGTTTACTCCAGCTTTTGATGGCTGGAAAAATCACCAGTGTCCAGAGACTTGTTGAAGAAATATTCCTTCTATAAGTTCTGTTTGCTTACGCACTCTGTAAAAGTCAGGAACCCAGATAAGGAAAAGTCTGTATACGTATTTTTGAAAAGGGGCTCCTGTTTTCAGTTATGTTCACAAGTAACTACAAGATAACCTCTCACTTCTGCTGCTTACTTGGGACTATTCACATTTGACCTTGTGCTATTAGCCACAGAAGTTTGGCTGTCAAGTATAGTCCATGGACACCTAGAACCAGGAATTTTCTGGTCCTAGTGTGGAAAGAATTTTTTTAGAAAACAGCATTTTTGTCCTTCCTTGCCATATTTTAGACCCAACTCAGCACTGTTGCTCCAGCTACACTCCTTTTCTGCCCTGCTCTTCATACATGGAACACACAAATCTTAATTTTTGGTGGTTTTGCTAGCTATTCATCTGGTAGAGGTAGCATACACTCTCTTTCCATGAGCAACTGGGATTCATCTCAGATTAGCGAGTTTTTTTCAGACTGAAATCTGAAATGAAGCCAATTTCTAGTTAGTTCTTAAGCTAATTCCTTCAAGATGTGGATGTCAATTATGTTATGTTAATCTGGAAAATCTTTCATTTTACAGGCAGCAAATCCTTGTTTCAGCAATGCCACATGGTATAAATGTAATCTCCTGACTTGCTCCAGATAAAAGATATAAATTTTTCTGCTTTCTTGTTCAGAGTTCTTATACTTACAGGTTTTGGGGGTTGTTTTCTTCTTTTTTTTTTTTTCCTTTGTAAAATTTTTTTTAATGAATTTTTACTTCTTTACTGCTACTGTTCAAAACATTATAAGGAGTTTTAGAACCATCTCTTCTATTAAAACTATTTTGTGTAGTTTACATGAAAAGTTCAATTTCCACAAGTAGTGTGGATCAGTAGTGTGTTAGCCAAGGTAGTGCTGACCTTAATAGAGAGATCAAATATTGGGAACTGGGCCTTGAGCCCTAGATTGCTATATTTATATATATATATATTTATCATAATTATCTCTGTTGTCTGGTTATCATTCCCATAACTGGCTAAAGAATTATACCAATAGCTTTAAGTAGTTACTATCGACAAGCAGCCTTCAAGGCAGGATTTGTTAAAACTGCTTAAGATAATGAGAAAATAATTTTCACCTCCCTGTGCTTCAATTATCTTCTCTGAAAACAGTGGATGTAATAATACATCTTTTGAAATTCACTGTCATGCTATGAAAGATTTAGTCAACAGATTTTGTAATTTTGGAAGAATGAAAAGAATATAATGGAGAGGTATAAACAAAACAGTTCAGATATTAGTATTCATTTATATATATATATATATATATATATATTTAACTTGCATTACACCTATATTAGCTAGACATTTGTGTGTTCTTCCATGAATTGTACAAATACTGAGACTAAAAGTCTACAGAGAACAGATAAGTACTGAAAAACTTCAAAATAGTACAGAATGATGCAGGAGATCTGTAGAATACTCATGGATGTTTATATATGTATATAAAGATGTGTGTATATATATGCATATGAACATATCTTTGAATTAATAGTGAAGTTCTACATATCACAGCTGGAACTGTTTTGTGATGAAGCAATATAATAATAAAACAACTTTATAAGGAGGGCTGGAAATGGTATGAGAGAAACAAGCAGTGTATGGAAACGAGTGCACTAACGGGCTCCATAGCCTCTTCCTCTTTTGCTGGGCTTTAATGGATCCGATGTGGTGAAACTGTGCAACCTGGACTGGGTAACCATAAAAACACATCTTGGAGAAATCTGTGGGAAGTATCCTCAGGGGTTTCCCCCATTACCCATTTCAAGAATCACATCTTAACCTCTCCTTCTCTTGCAGAACAGTCCACTCTTGGTGCTCTTTACACTTCAGGAAAAAACAAATCAAGAAATGTAATTTCATTTTCTACTCTAGGATGAGTAACAATGGCTTAAAGAATAGACCTCAAAGAGAGGCTTATAGTCTCCATCTCTGGCTGTGTTCTAGTAAGACATTTTTAATATAGATTAATAGGTTTATATACAAATATTCATATAAATTCAGGCAATCTATTTCCATTGCAATGTATCAAAAATTTCTCCATGGCTATAATCTCTACATAAACAGGTTTCCAAAGACTTCTGCTAGTCTGAGGTGTTGAAATATCATCAAGTGACAAATTTAGGGTTCTGATTTACATGAAAAATCATGTTCAGAATTTTTTTCCCTAATCAAAGATGGGATACTGGAGCTTCAATTGAAGATAGAATTTTTTTTAAGAACCTAATTTATTTTGTTAAATTTTTTTTCTAATAAGAATGTGATGTTTTCACTATACATAAAAGCAAAAGCAGTATTGAAACTATTACAGATGAGCTTCTAAAGTGCTTTGGCATAGAAAGTAAAATGGCTAGTTGTTTTCTAGTTGCTGCATTTAAAATTGCCCAAATTATTTAGGTCAAAAATATTTCCAAATATCAAGGAGTTCTTTCACTTCTCAGCTGTCTGCCTGAGCCTTCTTTCACTAGGCTGTTTTTAAGCTAGTAAATATGAGAGCCTCAAAGATAAGGAAAAGAAAAAAACCCAAACACAAAACCAGAAAGACTATTTTAATGATATGGGAAAACATATTTGATGGCATTATGAACCAAATATGATGTTCTTCCTTAACTGTAATTTTTCTGAATTACAAAAGAGTAACAGTGAGAACAGAGACATATAAAAGAACACACAGATTTAAATGTCCAGCTGTTGCAAAGTTTCAGACATTCAGATATATGTGGCTTATGTTATATAATTGAGGAAAACAGCAGCTATGTGTTGGGAAAAAAATCCTATTCACAACTGAACCTTCTCATATCTCAGTAAGATAAATTTAAATTTGAATTTGAATTATTTTCAGTGTAATGGATGCTGAAGATCATGTCTGTTGAAGATATAAGTGTTGTGTTTAAGGTAAAGCACAAGAAATTTGCAAATGGAAAACAGTTGTAGCTGCAGAATATAAATTTACTCATTTGAAAGTTCAATACTTTGGTTTCATGGGTAATAGTTTTAAATAGGAACATATTCACAGACTAGAAAAATCATAAAGAGAAGATAAATCCTTTATTAACTTTCTTTTCTAATAAAGTAGGAGAGTTTGAAGGTCTTTTCTTACTGAAATATCACTGTAAAACTTAAATAGACTTTGTCTCTAGTCCAGACTCCTGATCAGAGCTAGGGCAGCTCTCAGGTCAGACTCCTTTGTTCAGGGCTTTACTTGGCTGGGACTTGAAAACCTCTGAGAAGCCAACTTTTCTGCGTAGCCTCTTCCACTGCCTGGCTCTCCCTGTGGGGAAAAGGAATGCCTTATATCTGGACTGAATCCCCTGTGCTTTGGTTTCTTCTCTCAGAGCTTAAACTCCTGCAAAGAGCCTCAATGACCTTGCTATAAGTGTTGGAGGACAGTGCTGAGGCTCCCTGAAGCCATCCCTTCCTCCAGGCAGAACAAGTCCTAGTTTCTCAGCCTCTCCTAGAAGGGTAAGTGTTCCAGCCCCAATCATGGGTGGATTGACCTTGGCTGGATGCCAGATGCCCATCCCTGCTACTCTCTTGCTCCCTTTCCTTGACAGGAGGAAATATGATTAAAAAATTGCAGATTGAGATATAGACATGAAGACCATTTACCAATTACCATCACAGACAAAACAAATTTGCCTTGAATATTAATTTATCACTAATTAATTAGAATTGGACCATGAGAGACAAAGACAAAATTGAAAATCCACCTTCCCCTCATCCCCCTTTTCACTCAGACAACTTCACTGCTCTCCCCACTCCTCTACCTTTTCAGCCCTTAACAATATGGGGATGGTGGGGATTGGGGGATTATGGTCAACCCATAACTGTACTTCCTTACATTTGCTCCCTGCTCCAGCAAGGGTTGTCTCCATGGGCTGCAGTTCTTCAGGATGATCCTGCTCCAATTTGGACTCCCATATGAGCTGCAGGGGAATTACTCCTTCACCTTGGTCTCCATGGGCTGTGGGGCTGTCCCAGTACCTGAGTATCTCTTTCACCTTCTTCTTAGAAACTTGTGCTCACGGGAGATTTCTCACATTTTTTGCCCTACACTCTTCACTGCCTGTGCAGTTTCCACTCTTCCTTAAATAGATTTTCCCAGAGCTGCCACCAGTTTGGCTGATGGATGCAGTGGGCTCTATCTGGTGTCAGCTGGAGCCAGCTGTGTCCAGCATGAGGTGGCCACTGGCATCTCCATACCAGGGTCACCCTGCAGTGCCTTCATTGCCATACAGGCACCATGTACATCAGCCTTCCACTATACACGTAGATATCCCTCCCTACTTTCTAGTAATATCTTATTTTTCTTTTCTCTGATTTTTTTACTTTTTTTTTTTTTTTTTTTTTTTTTTTTGTGTTAATGATCAAACTGAATGAATATGCTGAAAACCAGGCACAGGAACATTTTGTGTAGTAAGTGGGACTTTAGCCATCCTCTCTAGACACAGGTGGCTCACATGACTGCACCACAGGACATGGTGGCCAGCAGGCAGTGGAGCCCTCAGCTGGGTTGACAGCTGAGAAGTACTGAGGAATACTTGAAACACAAGGAACTATTTTGTCCCCAATGGTGAATACAAAACAACTAGCATCTCAACTATCATGTCTAATGTAGTAGATATGTTTAATTAGTTCAATTAGCCTGTTCAATTAGTCTTGTGTCAGATCTAGAAGTCATACTTCATCTCTGTATTTTGAACCCCAATTTGATCAAATATTGATATCAATAAAACAACCTACACTATGCCAGGAAATCATTCACTTGAATGTGAAACATACAGGAAGAAATTATCTTAAGCCTTGATTAAACACACTGTTCATGTTTACAAGTAAACCAGGACTACATGCAAACAATTCTAATATCAAGAGCAGTCCTATAGCACTTATTTGCCCAGTAAAACAACATTACTTTGACTTCAGTGGAAGTCTTTCTGGGGTGAAGATTAAGGAATGGGAAACGTCATAC
The DNA here is from genome assembly GCF_024509145.1 of Vidua macroura. Taxonomy (NCBI): domain Eukaryota; kingdom Metazoa; phylum Chordata; class Aves; order Passeriformes; family Viduidae; genus Vidua; species Vidua macroura. The sequence continues at coordinate 128,451,911 of NC_071571.1, forward strand.
TATCATAGAAATATCAGTGCCATTACTGAGTCTAATGACACAGCAGGGAAGGTCTCAGTAATCCTGAATACATTAATAAACTGCCTTTTAAAAGGCCATTTTCTCACAGGGACCAAAAAGACCATTCTGAGTTATTTTACTGAGATTGAGCTATTTCAAAAGCACAAGACAAAAATCTATCACCTTCTTTTATTTTATAAAACTGGCAAAAATGTAACATTTCAGCTATGAGCTTATTTTTTCCACCACATCATTCTACTTCACACTGCTGACAATCAAGATGTTTATAGTGCTATTATTACCAAACCTGCATATGTGGAGTGACTTGGGAGTGATTTTGATACAAATTCTGCAGAAATAAGTATGCTAAGAATTGAAAATGAAACTGGAAATAAAATGTAACCTTTAATGCCCTTAGAACACTATATTAAGGCACGCAATGCATCCTACAACAATAGGAACACTTGGTTTAAGAATAACTTTCTTTTAAAAAGTAGTTTAAAGATCAATCATGTTATTCAGTTTGATAATGTTAATTTCCAAACAGGGAGATAATAGTTCTTTTCACCTCAGAAATTACCAGGTGAAAATATATGGCTTATGTTGTAGTGGCTACTAGAAATAAAAATGTTTCTCACTTCAAGGGGTCAAAGCATCCCACTCCTTTCTGAATAGTCAATGAAGGCTACAATTAAAACAGCTGCAGGTGATTAACTGTAGGTAACTAACAAACTTTTGGCAATATTAATGAGGATAGCAGGAAGGATAAACATGTCTTTATCATATAATTAATTATTGTTACTATTGTTGTTGCTACCTATAATTTGAACCTCTGTGCTGAGCTTTACCCTGTCCTAGACATGGGGAAACAAATAAAGACAAATTCCTTTCCCTTGGGAGATAATAACCCAAAAATAACCCACTCACAGAAAATGTTTCTGCCAGGTGTAGGTGCCAGCATTGGTGGGTGGTGGCAAAGGATTATTCTCTGCCAGTTCTAAAATGGATCAATAGATAATAAAGATATTTCATTCTACCAGATTGATGGGCACATTTCATGAGCATTAAAATCACATGTGGATACTGCTCATATTTAAAGCAGATTATCAACTTGGTTTAAAAAAATCTATAATGGTAGTTTCTGAACTGTTATTTTGGAAGACTTTTACAATGAAAAAAAATCAGATATTTAAAGAAGACTGTTATAACATTTCTTTTATATCAGGAACATAAAAAATCAATTCTTTGTCTTCTGCTTTGGACTTTGCATGTTACACTCTGAAAGAATACAAGATTTTTCCTATGAGATTCTACTGTCCTTTGGCATCCTCTTTGTTTTTCTGTTTATTTATTCACTCATATTTCACAGATTCACACAGAACTTTTTGGTGAAGTTCTTTTGCAGAAGTTTGTTCTGAATAGGCAGAGGTATAGCCATAGGAGAAATCAAGCAGTACAAAGAGAAGGGAAATGTTTTCATAAGAAAACTTGAAATTTCACAAAATATATTTTTTTTATTTAACTTGGCTGTGAGTTTTTATTTCTATCTTCTTTATCTTTCTCATTCTACCTAAAACCTCAGCTAGAAGTAAAAAATGAAAGTACATATAACACTTATTATAGGTCAGAGAGGACTTTAGAAGTGTGCACATGTAAATATTGATATTACATGATGTAAGATGTCTTGAATTATTTTCGATTATTATTATACAACTGCTTGCCAGTCATGCAGATATTTTGGTGTCATCTCTCTCTTCATAGTAATAAAGAAGGGAAAAAAACCTCCAATCATAATATGACCCTCTTTTTTTTAATAAATAAGCATATTCTATGAGAATTATTCTCTTTGCTTTTATCCCTTATCAAAAACAGTTATGTAATTACATTGTGCAGCAAATACATAAAAACTCCTCCATTTTCATGTGTTAGGATTTTATACCTATCTCTTTCCAGTGAAAGACAAAAAAATATATGGTCTTTATTTTTGTTAGTAATATCCAAGTAACCAAATAGAGGGATTATGGTGGTGCTGAGGGAATTACTAGATTCTAGAACCCATTTTTCTTTCTTTGTCCTTTATACTACTGTCAGAATAAAACAACAAGTTTTTAATATTCAATAAAGCAGGGTAAGAGTCAAAAATGAACATCTTTTGTCAGTTCAATTATTCATCCATTTACTATAAAAATGAAACAGTCTTTGAACAAGTGGTTTTTTCTTTTGAGTAAGTTTACTATGGAATGAAAGTGGGTTTCTTAATGATGCACACCAATGCCTTAGAAGCAAGGCAGTATTGGTTTGTAATCTACAGAGTATGGCATATTTAATTGTGCAGCAAAAGACTGCATTCCTAGTGGTCTTTTTCCTATGATTGTCCCCTTGGTACAAATGTTTCAAGGTCGTTAAGATTAAGTTTGGACAGATCACACAGTAGATTAGACAGTAATGTAAACAGAGTTTATGTTGATTTTGTGAGAAACTGTGAAATAAAATGCAGCATCCACTAGCATGAGTGTACTAGTATGCATTTGAGTGATGCAAGACCCAAAATTACATGATGGGGAGATTTTCAGAAGAACATGACATTTTATATAAAGGTGCATGAGCAGACGTGAAGGAAGTCAGAGAAACACTAGAATGACCTGCAAACGTAAGTAAGGAAGAACACATCATTATTGCCTTTCTGCCTATATTGATGAAATTAGTTCAGACAGTGCTTGACTTTGCTTATAAAAGCCTTTTTCCTGAGCTTACAGTACCCTTTACAAAAACTGAGAAATACAGTCAAATCAGACTGAAATGTAATAATGTCTTTACACAACTAAGCCAAAGAAAGTAATCAGCTGTAAAGAAACCAAATCCAAGATCTCTTTCCTCCACAGATACAAGCTCTAAGCATATTTTTATCTTTCACAATGTGTGAGTATTTCAGCATGTCCTGCAGACCAGGAAATATTAGGAAGCAATTTGCTCATATTGAAAGTGAATGCAAATCATTCTGTTCGAGTAAAATGACTTTGTAGAGGTGGGATGGGAGAGGATTTGCCTTCATCTGGGAAAAGAAGCAAGATGTGGAGCCTTAATTGTGGGCTGCTTTGCCTCAGACTGCTCGAGTTTGCTGCTCAAAGGGGTGGCACTGCATCCCACACTGCCTCTCTTGCAATCTGTTCATGCAAGGACCGTCCATCTGCTGGGTTTAAACAGACCCCCAGTTGCTTCTGTGTTTGTTCACAGATGTAGGTAGGAGGTTTGACTGCGGTTTCTAAAACTCGAGTCCAAGATTATGAGACACATTTGCAAACATGCTTGCATATAGCAGAGTCTTATTGCTGGGAAATGCTCTATTGTTTTACTTGCAAATCAGTTCCATTTAAATTGAAACGTGGTAGCGATACTTGTGCATATAAAATTAAATTTGCTTCTATTTAGTCAAGAACTGTAAAATATACAATGGCAGGAAACATTGACGACAGGATCCATGAAATTATTATACATGAAATAGAAATTGACACGGGAAAGATATGACACAAGAAAGATTTGCAAGGGGAATGTGTTTCCAAGAGAATTGGTTCTTAGACTATGGAAAATGTAGCACTTGAAAATAACATTATAATTTCAATTGATTCCCAAGGGTCCTCTGTAAGTAAATCAATTGCTATATTTTTAGCAATGGACTGAATTGGCCTCTTTATAAGAAAATTACAGATTACTGCAAAAGTTTGATTGCAACAGAAAGAGCTTTCTAATTCTTTCAGTCTTTCCTTGGAACATTTCTTTCTCCTTAAAGGATGTTCTTGGTATTGGAAAGTAAGTGTGGAATATGACAGAAAGGGTACAGAACAAAATGCACCAAAATGACTATCCTGTTTTGACAAGAAGAATCTTTGTAGGAAGATGTTACTATAATTTTTAATAAAATACTAAGTGAAACTTTCTTCCTACTCTACCAGCTGCAACAGAGCATTAGATTACAATCCACAAAAAAGGTTTGGGTCCACTTGCAAGAGGAATTCTATGGGACAAGGTTAATGCTTTTATTGTCTCTGGGTTTTATGGTTCATTATTTGATACCTTCTATGCACACAATTTGGTCTGGAAAAAAAAAATTATCAGTGAATCACAGGTGATGTATGGATACACGGATGATTTCACTTTCATCCTAAACATATGTTTCTATAAGTCCCAAAAGGAAAAAATCCTCATTATAGAATGAAAGAGCAGTTTCTCAGTTCTCCATGTAGTTTCTCAACATATCCAGAGTGATTCAGCTGCTGAGCTGCAGAACAAGTCCAGCCTGCCCAACATCCCTAGAACACAGTTATGTTCCAGATGCTGTTCTGCAGGATGATCGAAACACAACTGAGAAAGAATTCTGTCAACTACCTAGGCAAGCTAAACCACATTTGTCAGTATATTTCATTCATCACAGGATAAATGTTAGCTTTTGTTATTACTTTTGTAGTATTCCAGGGTAGTGTTGATTCTACTTTACATCTTCAAATTTTTACTGATGTAATTTTCTTGATGTGAGTGAAGTTAAACCAGCATTTAGATACCAATCTTGCTAGATACTGAGCGTACTTGAGAAGTGAGTAATTTCAGACCTTACCAGTATAGTAGGATTTGGCCCATAGGCAGATGGAAGGAATAGTAGAGTAAAAGCAAGATTTCTTTATAGCTAAATGTTGCTGCCTATGGATAGATATCTCTGGGAAAATACTGGAAGTTGGCAACTGACATTTTATAGAATTAGAGAGTGGTTTGGGTTCAAAAGGACTTTTAAAGTTCATGTAGTCCAAACCCCTTGCAAAGAGCATGGGCATCAACTAGATGTGGTTGCTTAGCGCCCCATCCAACATGATGATCTTGAATATTTCCAGGGATGGAGCACCTACCACATCTCTGGAAAACCTGTTCCAGTGTCACACCACCTCTTCATAAAAAAATTCAGCCTCATATTAAGCCTGAACCACACTCTTTTAGTTCAAAACCATTACCCCTTGTCCTATCACCATAGGCCCTACTAAAAAGTCTGTCCCTTGTTTCTTGAAGGCCTTCTTTAGGTACTGGAAGACTGCAATAAGGTCTCCCTGGAACCTTCTCTTCTCCAACCTGAACTCTCCCAGCCTTTCCTCATAGGAGAGATATCCCAAACTTCAGATCATTTTTGGGACCTTCCTCTGGACTTACTCCATCAGATCCATGTCCTTCCTGTGCTGGGGACCCCAGAGCTGGGTGCAGCACTCCAGGTGGGGTCTCACAACAGCAGAGCAGAAGGGGAGGATCACCTCCCTCAACCTGCTGGCCAAGCTGCTTTGGATGCAGCCCAGGATATGGTTTGCTATCTGGCCTGTGAGTGCACATTGCTGGCTCATGATCATCTCTTCACTCCCAACAGAACCCACAAGCCTTTTCCAGCAGGGCTGCTCTCCATCCCTTCATCCCCCAAACTGTATTTATATCAGGGGTTGCCCTCACCAAGGTGCAGCACCTTGCATTTTGGTCCTGTTGAACCTCATGACATTCACAAGTACAAAACACAAGTGAATTGTCCTTAACAAACTAATAGAAGCTGATTTGAAACACATTTGTGACTTAGATTACTATATGCTAAAAATTTAATGTTACTAGTACTTACTTTGAGAGACCTAAATTTGCTTTTACAAGAAAAATTGACACAATCAGTACAGAACAGCTACAGAAATAAAAGTTGCATTCTTCAGACATTAAAATCCTTCAATAAAACCAACATACCTGAGTTATAGTCAGAAGGATTATGTGTATGTATTCATACTCCCTTCATAGACCTGTTTGCAAGTGTAGCACTGATCTGTACTGGTGAAGGCAAAAAAAAGAGTATGTTTAAAGCATTTTTGACCCTGAACATCCCTTGAGGTACTCACTGTGCATGAACACTGGGCAGTTTCCATCCCCTGAAAAAATATCCTCTGCAAAAATGCTGATGAATATTCTCCTAATTTCCATCTATTGATCACATAGAATATTTTGCATTTTTTTGAGTAAAAAAAAAAAAAGAATTGGTGGAAGGGGGTATAATTTTAATATTTTTATGATTTTAATGATTTAATGTTTTGTTGTTGACCAGCTCGAAGAATAGTTAGCATTTTTCAGGAAGCATTGAATGTGAATTTGATGGCTCTGCATTACAGAGAAAGAAAACACCACACAAAAAAATCCTATTTAAGATGCAGCTAGGATGCTCACTCTAGAGGAGAACAGCTGTGTAGAACTGTTATTATGCAGTAAATTTCCAGCCTGGCACTCTAACTTTCCTGTGTAGATAACCCCCAAAACCATTCAGGCAGGTCAGGGAAGTGCCTGCTTTTTTGGCCATTAATGTGAGTTACTGCTCACTGAGTTACAGCTGTTTTCAATTGCTGCAGTCTACATGGAGAAAGCAAACATTAACAACATAAAACGATGGTCCCACTATGAAATGTGTCTCTGCAAAATTTATATTTGAAGTTCAATGTCTGTCATGTATTCTAACTTCTTAGTTCAAACATGTTTAGCTTAAAATTAAAAAGCTTATTCCATCTGCTAGCCCTGCATATTCAATTTTAAATTTGTAATGTGAAACTGCTGCTTCTTGGTTCCAGCACCATTTATGGTGAAGATTGAACAGAATAAATTCTCCTTATATTTCTGTTCATGACATGTGAATCAGAATTCTGCCTTTGTGTGTATGCATGAGTGAAAAAAAAATACATCATTGTTTCAGTAAAGAGACATGGCTTTTGTCTCTCACAAAAGGTAATTACATGTCAATAATAGTAATTTTTAAGGACAGAGCTCCTAAGATTCTTAGCTGGTGGCAAATTATTCTGACAAATATTTTAACTCATCTCTGTCAATATCAACCTCTGGATCCGGCTCTTATACAGTTGTTGAAACAAACATCAGCTTCTGTTTTATTTTAGTTTTATGAGAGAAGTTTCCCAAAAATGAAACAATCCAACTTTCAGTTTTAAATTCAGACATTTAATACTGGTGCTTAGTGTTGGAACATGTGTTACACAAGATGTAGGGCAATTTATAGCTAGTTTTGAAAATCAGAGAAATTAGAGTCATGATTTTTTTTTCTTCTTTAAGGAAAAGTCCTTTTTCCTTACAATAGGGAAGGGGATTAAAGTTTTGAATGAAAAATCCTTAATTGTTTATCATAAGCTGTCTTAAATGCATGAAAAACAATGGCTTTCTTGACACAATGAAGATCTGGAGAAGATGACTCTGGAGTCATAGAAAAAGAAGTGTCAGCTTGCTGATATCATCCTGTTATATTCTTATTTTTGTTTTGATTTCAGAGCAACAGAAAAGACCAATACTTATCAGGGTTTCATATTTCTCCCATCTAGTTGATAATAACAGAAGAGTCTGAAGAAGTGACTAGGAAAAAAGAAAGAGAAGAAAAAAACAAGGAAAGACAAGTCAAAATTGTTAGAGAGAAAGTACCTTTCAGGTACATCCTAACAGGCTTCAAGATGACATATTTTCAATTTCATGGCCAAAGAGTGAAAGTCAGGCTATAATGGAGTAATAAGTAAGTAAGTAAAAGCAGCATTTACAGAAACCAGCTTTATGTTTTAGCTGAACAATTTATGCTGACATAGCCATTACCTTTCTCCTGTGCATACCCAAGAATGAGTGCTGATAACATGGGAGACAGACTGCCTGAGCAGATTAAGAAAGAAAGGCAGTGGTAAAATGTGCTGCTGACTCATATTAGGTGTAAAAGACAAAGCCCTACGCTGAGTGACAGCCAGGGAAAGTATCACTATCAGGCCAGATAAATTGCCAGATTATCTGTGGATTTTCTGTATAAACTTGCGTGTCTGCTTGCCAAGACTATTTTACACTTGACAGAGGAGTAGAAGGAACAGAAAACTCTTTGTCTGCATATAAAAGGTGCAAAAGGAGAGAATTACTTTTTTTTGAATGCGATAGCAAATTGCACTTTTGTGGTCATGACTAGAAAAATATAAGAGGACATTCAATGTGAATATTATTTGAAATGCCAAGGAACAATTCAAAACTCATTGTCTCTTGCTATACAGAAGTTTTTTTTGCAATTATTTTAAGCGATGAATTTGTTAGTTAGGAAGCTTGAGATATGCTTTTTTCCAGAATTGCCTGGAAGAGAATTTGAAACTTTTCAGACTATGTAATGAAACCAGAACTCCGAGGATGTTAGATTCCTGTGTCCTTAAAACCAGAAAATATATGGGCTGTATGGATACAACTTGGTTATATATGACAATCTCTGTTTGAATTTGAGAATCAAATACTTTTAAGTGTTACAGTCTACAACCCAGAGACTCTTTGCTGCCATAAATTTCTGTTTAATTTAAAATAAATTATATTGGATAAAGACATAAATTGCTCACAGACATTTTAGGAAAGACAGTGCGTAGAATTGTCATAATTAAGGATGACGTGATTCAATATGACTTATTAAGTCACAAATGCTAGTCACTGATAATATAAAGGCTGCATTGTTTGCAACTAAGATTAGTCTGAAACTAGAACTTTGGTGGCTGGAGATGTTTCTTGTCTCTTGATCTACAGCTTGTTATTTGTTGTCTGAAACAGACTATTATCATCTAATAGACACAGAATTTGGGAATGGAAGAGGACGTGATATGAACTCTGACATTTTCTAACTGCTTTACTGGAAGTTTTTAGGAAACATTGCTGATAATATTGCTGAGCTAAATTTTCCCACCCTCCTCAAAAATGTATTTGTATGAGTCTGCGTCTAGGAAGGGATAGTATGAAAGATATTCAGATTTCTGTGCCAACTTTTGAATATTTTCTTCCTTTTTATGTTTGTAGGAATTAAGTTATTTCACAGGATAAGGAAGAGATCATAGGTTCCTCATTTTCATGTTTCTTTTGTTACTATTAAGCAGATCTGTAATGGCTTCAGGCTAGAGTTCTGTTGCTGAATTTATTGCTACTTTGAGTTAAAAAACTATATTTATTTATTTTTTTATTTATCAATGGTTACTTAGCCGGGAATATGTATGATCTATATTTAAACATTATCATTTGTTGTATATTCCTCTGGTGTGATAAAGAATATCAAGCAAACAATAGAAATGCTTAGATATTAAATAAGTTAATAAAATTATTAAATAAATGCTGAATCTCATATTTTATGGTAATTGGGTGTGCTTAGCATTTGAAATGTGGTAGTAGAATATACAGCTATTGTTTGGTAAACAGCTGTTGTTCTCAAGGAAAAGTAAAATACTTTTCTATAAATTACATATTTTAAAATTACTTCAAAATTTTGAAGAAGAAATTTTAACAGGAGCAGAGTGTAGAGTTTTGGTTGTTTTTTTAGTACCTTAGTTAAAACTACTTAATTTTCACTTGAAAGAAACAGTTGATCTAGTGGTTCTTTAATTTTAAATTTTTTAGTAAAGCTTGTTGTCCAATGTCTTTGCTTATTAAAATTTCTCCTTTAAACAATAAGAAATTCATAGATAAAGATAAGAAATCGGAATTTGCCCTTTTAAGTGCAAAGAGTTCTTAAATTATATAGGTTAAATATAGACTAGGAGCTCCTAATAAGGATGATGATGAGGGGGAGTTATATTTAGCCTGCTGACACCTCATTCTCTTACACTTCATTCTCTTCACTTCATTCTTACAACAAAGAGCCTGCAACAAATGCTGGAGCACAAAGCCCATTGCAGATCAACTGTTGTTAAACATTATTAAAATAACCCCACGAAATAAAACTTCTGTTTTTCATTTATTGTCTCCAATATTATCATAGATATTTTATGTAAGTGGAGAGTAGAAATAATAATTTTAAAGACGTAAGATATTAAGGCTCTGCTGCCCAGGCTTTGATACTTAAAACTTGGTTACTTTGAAAAATAGAGGATTTTTCTTTGCTGACATATGCTGACACAAAAATGCACAGAGCATCACTAGAGCAGGAGTACACTTAATGATATCCAGGTTACTCAGGATCCTGGTGATACAGAAAAGGTCATCTGCACCTTTCATTTCTGTCTTCTAATGTTCACTGGGTTTGGGTTTTTTTGAGATTTAGAGATTTAAAAAATGCAACATAAATGTTTATTTTACAGGCCTTGCTGATAGAAAAAGCCCTCTTTTCTATCAGCAAGGCCTGTAAAATTCAGAGGATGTCTCACAACTGCTGAGTGAAAGAAACTGAAAGAAAACATCACCACTTTTTCCCATGTTATTCTTCCTGCCACTGTTACTCTGTTGTCACTAGAAAATGCTTTGTGAAGATGGTAGAAATCTGGACTCAAAAAAGAGACAAACATAAGAAATTTTCAAAAGTCTTCCAAAAGCAGATTTGTAAGTCCTCCTCAAAAAGAATCTTAGGATTACAATTCACTTCATTGAAAAACTGGACTAAAAATAGTTTGTTTTATATCTTGCAAGTGTATCAGGATAAAAAAATAACATTACAGAAGTACTTGCTTCAAATCCTGTTTCCCAAAAGATACTTTCTCATTGCATCCTGCTCTTCCCAGCAGCAGAGGTGATGGAGGCGACAGAGCCCACCCAGAGCCACATCTACAACACCCCAGCAAGGACATCTTCTCTGTGCTCACTAATTCAGCATGTGATGGAACCAAGGAGTTCACAGCAGCAGATCATGCTGTGTATGGCAGAGAAGGAAAATCAGGCCTGGGAATGCTTTAGAGGTGCAGATAAGCACTAACCATCACAGTCGACTTTGTGGAACTGCAGTCACAGAGTAGTGACCAGACACACAGTAGTTTAATTCTTTTCAATGTTTTTGGTCAGAATCTTGGACTAGAAACTTGGCACTCTTTCTTTCCTGTATGTAATGACAAGTGGAGAAGAAATGCACTTTGCTGGGTTGTTTCTAACAATTGAGTGAGGCAGCTCTGACTCACTCTGTTCCCACACCTAACGTGCAAATGCCCATCGTGTATTGGCCCAGCACAGCCATAAGCTTGCACTCATGACACTCATGCCTTCAACCCACTTTTACTACAGTCCCTGCCTTGATATTGATAATATGGACTATTAAAAACTTAATTATAAATTAGACACACTCTTAATCACAAAGACCAGACTATGGCTATTTCTCAGAGTGTGTAGAGTGACACTTTTTGTCTCTCAGAACTTTTCTCACTACTCACTGCAATTTCAGGGATTGGTTATGTTTACATTTTCAATTAGTATCTCCTGGGATAAAATATGACTTTATACATGTGTAAATATGTCTGGTCATGGCTATCATGGCTGATAGACTTTATTTTCATACCATCTTTTAGAGCATTGTAAACTTAGAATCAAATCATAATCTTAAGTAGTGAATAACTGGTTTCTTAAATTTATTTAGTAGATATATATGTAAACTTCATATTTACACTGTTTAGTAAAGAAGTGTGATTTTAGAATGCTCCATTACTATGATCACAGAAATATACATATAGTTTATAAGAATTTTTGGTCTCTCTATCTAAGCTCTGCATGGATATTGTATATATGTATATGTGTCACATATAGATGCCTATATGTGTGCCTGTGCATAGTTATATACAATTTCATATATATATATATATATATATATATATATGTATATGAAATGGTTATTTTTCCCCATTCTGAAAAGGAGACTTTAGGACTCAAATACCTTAATAGACTGGAATTCCAACCAAATATTCATCAATAGAATTAAGATTTGTTAGATTTTAAAAGATAATATTTTTCAGCCTTGAGAATTAAAATGGGCTTTTTATAACTTGGTTTTAAGCAGAGAAAGTCTGTTAAAACATCTGGTAAGTATACAATTGAACTTTGCTCTCTAAGATCATTCCATCTATGAAGTTCTTGAAAGGACTATGTTACATGACCTCGGGTCATACAACAATTATGGTTGCAGTGTTTTAGCCTTGCATGTAAGATTTCACTCAACAACGTTGTTTAGGTTCTATTGCTGGGAGTAAAAATAATTTGAAATTTAAAGGGTATTGAATTTACTTCAGATGGCATTTTGTGCTTGTATCTTATCAATGCAATTGTATTTTATTTACAAATAAATATTTATGTTCCAAGCATTTTCTTGTTACAAGCCAAATTTATTTGCTTTAGGGCAAATAAATTTTTACAAGTAGCTTAACTGACCTGAGCTAGATATTCACAAAGTTGGACACTATTTTATTGGTCAAGGTTTTTTTATGTGATGTGTAGAACAATGATTGATGATGAATGATTGTCCCTTTATCTTCATAATCTTCCTCTGCAGGCCAGCTTTTCCACTGAATTCATTCTCCATCCTGTGAAAAACTTTATCCCGGCTTTCTGTAATCCTGTCATCTAGACATTGTGCCTAGTTTCTCATGTCCAGGTTGTTTCCAAGTCTGGCAGACTTTTCTGCATAATTCACCTAAAAGGTGATACCATTGATTTCTTCACTGAAAGCCTTCACCAAATACGTCTACTGACCTTGTATTTAAAAGACAAAAGCATCTTTTCTATTCATTCTCCTTGATGCCTAAAGAGAATAGCTTTTTATATATTTTTAACTTTAGCTTTAGCTGTAGCTTTTTTTTTTTTAGCATTTTTCATGTATTCGTAGCCCTGCAGATTTTTAATGTATATTTGTGTAGCTTCTAGTATTTTCCTGCCCTCTCTCACAGTTTAGCAAACTCTTGCTGATACATCCTTGAAATTCTGTTTATTCTTATTCTTAAGAAGAGAATTCCTAACAAGGATATCTTATTTTCTATGAGAACTTAAGTGACATAACAAGAAAATTGGGCAAAAAGCTCCTGGACCAGCTCCAAGGGCTGACTCAGGGGTGGGTGACTGGGATAACTTATTTCCTGTTGGAGGGACTGGCTAGATATACTAATTAATTAAAAATTAAAAATCATAGAAATTCTGTAGCACACATGTTCAATACCATATTTTGTGCACCTGAAACCTTTCATTAAAGCATTGATTTTATATCTTACCACTTTAATTCTATTGCAAGGGTTTTTTTTTCCTTTTTTTTATTAGGCAACACCCTTACAACATATTTTTTGCTGATTTTTCTATGATATGGTTGTGTAAAAATTTTTGCTGATCTATTAGTCTAAGCACATGAGACCTCTTCTCAGCCTCCTAAAGTTCTCACTTCTTTACTAAATCAGAAATTACTTGTCTTTGTTTTCAAGATATATATAATCTTTCTTTCCCTTGAGCATTACTACTTCTTCCAGCTTGAGATCCTGAGAGGCTATCTCCTGTGTGTGTAACATCTTCTGTCACTCATTTGTCTGATTTTCAAACCAAGCCTTTCTTATTTCTCCCACAGTGCCCTTCATGCTTTAAAAGATCTCACACTGGTACCAGGTAACCTTCTTCTCATCCCTGAATTAAATTTACCATGGCTGAGAGTTTTGCAGAAACTGTTGATGACAAAGGTGCTTCAGAGCGCTCTGCCCTACCGCTTACCGCGTTGAATGCTATTGTTTAACGCATCTTTGTCTTCCCTTGGCAGCATCCTCGACTTTCTTGTCATGAACCAGAAGCAGACACTGTCTTTTTGTTTTGTGAGCACCCAGCAGAAATTCCTAATCTTTAACTGAAATTCTTGGGATCCGTAACAGCAGAAAAAGATAAATGATATAAAAATAGTTTCTTGAGAGCGACAGGAATATTAATCCCTGACATATGTATAGCAAACAACAGTTTGCTGAGATGCATTATGAATCATACAGCTACTGAGTTTGCTTGCGCATTCTGAGATGCTTTACTCTTTTCAAATTTGCTCCTAAAGATAATTGGCCAGATGCTGGGGTTTGAGCTACAAATAAAAAGTGTCTTTTATGTGCATGATTTTTCCAATTCAGAGTAAGAGCCTTACAATGGTCTATTTGTCAAATTTACATTTCACAAAGTAAGCTGTTAAAAAAGGAACCTCACTAATTTATTTCCTGTAACAGCTTGTCAGTTTATTCTTCTACACATTCATGCATTCCTGCAACTATAAAAGCGAATGGTTAGAAGTGACAGTCTCAAATTATTATTATCATCTTTTAAAATTTTTTGTATTTTATACAAATCAGCCTAAAAACTATAAAATTTTTCTTTTAAAATATACTACTGAGTAAACAAACTAAAGTGCTTCTTATACCATTGCATTTTTTCCTTATTTGTCTACTTTTTTTCTGCTTATTAGAAGGGCCTTTTAATTTTGTAAGGTCACATCTACCGCAGGAATAGTTATAGCATATGCTACCAAAAAACTTAAGTCTGGTACCTGAACCCTGCCTTTCCTTCCCAGTTCTTTCCCAGAAATCTTAACACTTCTGAGTTTATTTTTTTTTTTTTATTACTCATGTTTTAACATGTACCTTAACATATGCTCACTTTCTCCTCATTCTGCACATCTAAAAGAGACCCTTGTGGGTTCTCCCTTATTCCTGTGCCATTACTAAAAGTGTATTTTACCCAGAGATGGGTTGTACTTGCACTCTCTAGAAGTGAGACTGCATGAACTGCACCTAAATGAGAGCTACTGCACCTCCAAATTGCTTCAGTGATCCTTCAGTGCACTAGCATGGAGTTAGTATTTTCAAAATCTGTTGTCCTTTCAAGGTCCAAGACGTTACAGTGATTTTATAACTTTAACTGTGGCAGTCTGGAATAGCAAAACAAAATCAGAGTGAGATAATGGCAGGGGCAAGCTTTGTAGAGAGAAGCAACATAACTTTTCCTATGGCTGGGAATGTAAACAAGCTTTCATGTGAAAGATAAATACCAAATTGCGAGCCAATAATAAAAGGATGAGTTCCAAAGGACTTTGACTTTATCAGTGGGTGTAGCACAGATTTTATATTCAGAATGAATTTTTACCCTTTGTTTATGTCATTAGGGCGTCTCTGAGGCCTGCTTGAAAACTTGTGTGGAAATAAGGCTGTTAGGCAAGAAGCAATAGGTGTTTCTGCAATTTCTTCGCTCATCTTCAATGGTGTTCAGTGACTGCTATGCTGAACAGGATTCATCTTCTTCTCATTACGCCTTCTCAGATCTGGTTTGTGTTCCCTCATTCCATCACAGCTAGGGACAGATAAGGAAAGTTAAGGCAACAAGAAATAGTAAAGGCAGTTGCCTGATGCAACAATTTCTCAGCCTACAATGATGTGAATAGTATTGATAACAGAGTTTTTTCACAAGGAGAGAGAGAAATGAGAAGAGGAAGGATAGGGCTTGAAATAGGAGGGGTTGCTCTTCAAGAAACACAACAGAATAAGCAAAAGAAGCTGGTAAAAAAAAAAATCATTGGAGAGAAGAAGAGGGGAGAAAAAAATAGTAAAGGATGTTGAGATGACTCAACCTGAAGGGAAGAGAATTTAACTGAAGGATAAAATTTGTAAAGAAAATATGCTGAATAACAGATCAAAAGTAAAGAATCATATATATCAGCATTTTTCCTCCTAAATTTCAAAAAAAAAATATCTTTTTTCTGTTGGATATTTTTGCCATATATTTCTTTCTAATGGCAGCAAAAATAACATCCCTGGTCTGGACAGGCTTTCAGCAGTCATTGCTATTTTAAATCAAAAGTCTACATTGTAAACCTGATAAGAATATCTACTAATGTTGGAGGTACATATTTGGGGATTTCAGTGTACTTTATTTTAAAGTAAACAGTGATATAATTAGTAATTGCTTTAGTCTCAAAATATTGACAGGTTTCAATTGGAACCCTTTCCCAATCAAAACATCTCTCTCTTTACTCAGCCAAGTTAGAAGGTAGCTGATGACAGCAGCGTCCCATAAGATGCAGTATCAGGAAGGATTGCTCTGACATTATAGATTTGCATGCAAGCAAGGAATCTGATATACTCAAATGAGTGGAATAGAGGTACCTTGATTAGGTAGCCTGCAAGTGGTCTGGATCCTCGCCTGTCCCAGGTGCTGAACATGAAGTACACATGCTTAAGGACTAACCTGACAATTAGCTGTGTTCTTTGCTTAGGGGAGTATAGAAATCAAGAGGTTTTCATAGAGTGTAGCCCAGGATGGTTTATATTTGGAAATTCAAATGAACTGATGGTGCCTTTTTATTAGTTTTCTTCAGAATTTCCAGAATGAACATTCCTAAGGAAACCTGAAGAAATTCACCTATGTAGAAAACTGTCTAGGGACACATATTTAATCCTATATGTGGGAATCTGGATTTACAAAGAAAATTGCAATTGACTGCTAGAATTCAGTTTATAGCATTTGTCCATGTGATGGTAACATTTACATTCAAGAGAGACCCTTTGATTCTGCATTTAACATGGAAACTCTTGATACAAGAAGAAAAGAGAACTGTGGCTGAGAAATATTCTGACATAACACATCTCTCTTGCTTCCTGTTTTGCTTCTCTCTTGGTTCCTATAAAACTTTCCCTGTATCCAGCTTAAGTCCAGAAAGTGGAAAACATATCAAAATAACTGAAATATTGTGGTGAAGTGGAGCTGTAATTCTGCAGCACACATCTAAGGATTGTCTAAGGGTTTTTTTAATGTTCGTTTCAAATATGTTTTGAGGTTTGTTTAAAGGCATTTAAACAGAAAGATAGCTTTCCATGCCACTGTGATGTGCTTAGGACATGCAACAACAGTACACTATCAGCTCATAAGAGCAGACACATAAGATTTTGTGACTCAAAAAAGAGTAGCATTTAACATTTTACTTCCACCTAGTAGCAATTCTTTGAGCCTTCTACTCTGAAATTCCTTAGATGGCTTTTTTACTTTGTAAAAACTACAGATTCGGAAGCTGTAGCTTAACTTTCACCTTTCTGTTTGACTAAACATACCCAATTATTGCAAGAAATCATGTCAAGGACATAAACATCTTGACACAGGAGGGATTTGCTGCAAAATAATCTTCTTGATAAAGTACCTGTAAGTACAGCATTTGCAGATCAAGAGCTCTCCTTGTTTTGTTCTCTTAAATCTTTGGTATAAATGTGGATGCCAATTTTTTCACTGTCGGGGCATTTTCTTTCCTATTCCCATTTGATATGAATTAAACTGACATTTATTTCCATATAACCTTGTGCATCCTGTTTTTTGTATTGTAGCAAGTTAAAACTGGGGTGTGCAAAACATCCAACTGAAAACATTTTTTTTCTTCATGTCTATTATCTGCTTTCTACTTACAAAATCTGTGAATTCCTGTGCTGTAAAGGAAAGAAGTGTGCTGCCATTAGCTCCATCCCCCAATAAGGTGAATCAATAAGACTCAATCTGACTACCACAGATTCCAGGTTTTAGTTTAATTTCTACTCCCACTTGTTAGTTTCCAAACAACTCATCTTTTTACCTGTTCAATATTTGTTTCTCTGATGCCCTAAGACCCTCAGGAAAAATCCTTGAAGCTGAAATTACAGAGTCTCCGTTTTTCTTGCTGTTTCTAAGTTGTCTGACAGAATAGATTGTTGTGGGGAAAATGTTGATTTAGCACAATTTAAATTAAATTAATAATATTAACTGAATGAAAATCTGCTTCCTTAGGAGACAGCTTAATTCTCTGGAGTCCCATTTCCTCATAACCTGGCTACCAGGTGCAGGTTTGATAGTCATTTCCAAGTTACACTGACACCTTATTTTCCTTCTTTTTAGATCTCATCAGGGAACTAGAGATCTCAAAGCTTCTGAGCATCACATTTACCACCTGACTAATTTTATCTGTTTTCTGCCTGGAGGCTTCCCTAGTTAAATAGAGAACCTGATGACCAATCCTCTTTATTGATGGCTCAACAATTTACTGATAAGCCAAGGTAACCAATCAGCCTGAATGCCCATAATCTTATTTTGGTTCCAAAATGACCCTGTTTTTATGAACTCCTTTCCCACGGAAAATACTGCTTCTCATCCAAAGGAGGTGAGTTATGTGTGAGAAGAAGAAAAGTTGCATTGTTTTACAATGTCAAGATTTAGAAAATAATTTATAAAACACAAGCTCTGTGCAGGTTCAAGTCAGATTGCATTTTTGCAAGGTGTTCTATCTGATACAATATTCCTTCCTTGTTATGCAGGCGTGAATTCTAACTGTTTAATAGCCCATAGAAATAAAAAATTACTCTTTGCAACCATGTGAGGAAAATTATTTCTCTCTGTCTGCTTTTGGTGAGATTCCTTTGGAATCTCAGGTTTTCATATCAGGTCTTCATATCAGGTCTTTGCTGAATTTTCAGAAGACAAATATTAAAGCTCTCATAATAATTTAATGAAATCTCTATGTTTCAAACACATGGTCTGAAGTCCTGAAGATGTAAGGAACATACTTTTGAGACCTTTTGGCTAAAAAAAGAGGAGCCATGCTGGAGATCCAGGTGGAGACAAGCCTAAGGGGCAGGAGTTTCTGACAATACTTCCTGTCAGCTGAAGGCAAGTCAATGGAAGTGCCAGTCTTTGTGTGCACTTTGCTTAATGTGGTAGTGTAGATTTTGTAAAAATTCATTCTAAGTTTGGGTTGTAAATGCTTCAGTATCTACCTGTGAATTCTCTTGGGCAGCTGAGTGAGGATGTATGGACATGCAAAAGGAAAGACACAAAAGAGGTATCTTCATGGTTAATTCAGGAACAAAGACTTCTTTGGAATGTTGCATGACAATAATTTCTCCACACAACCACACCTGTATTTTGGACAGGGATAAGCAACAATGAATTGTATAAATAAATAACGTTATAAGACTGTGAGCCAAAACACGTCAAGCTGCAGCAGTGAAGGGTGACAGTCTACCAAAATAATGATCTCATCTAGATTCTTGTTGATCAGATGTATTCTGAATTCTGAGTTTAATTCCATAATCTTCATGCAATTCAGATGATCAGACCTTCTTGTGCTTATTTTGGTGTCCCCTCAGGCTGAGATGCAATGTCTTCTAGTGTGACTGCAAAAAGCACTCAGAAATAATAGCTGAGACATAATGCTGGTAACACTCACCTCCCTGCCAAATCCATTGGTTGACTAGGTTAGCACGCAACCTCTACTCTGGGGAAAAAGAAAGCATGATACCACAAACCACTTGTAATTTAAATATTTACACCATAGCTGGCTTTCAAACACTGCTTCACGCCTACTTCAATGCAAATGAAACTAAATCACTTGCCTCACTCTTCTCCCCACTCCGTAAACTGAAGCTGCCTGAGCAAAGATGCAACAATCATAGACCACTTCTGAGGGCCCTTGTCTTGAGAAGTATCTCATGTCCCTTTTTACTGTTTGTTGGGAGAGCTACCTAGCCAAATGTAACTTGAGATATGTTGGAGGATACTGAAGTCTTAGAAACACAGGAGATCAGGTAAATGACAGTGTTGAGTGGACATCAATCTGTTTCAGAAATAGAAACTCTGAAAATAAGCCTGCTTAAAGAAAATGATGGATCACAACTTGGCAGCTGGACCTGGACATTTTCTAAGCCAAAACTGTTTAAGGAACACAACTTCATGAAAGGTTTTTTGTTCTCTGAAGTCTCAACTTTGAAACCTAGTTAGTTTTTGTCAGCAAAATGAGACCATGATGTCTAGAAATAGTCCTGTGACTTTAAAGATCACTTTTGCAAACGCAGCACTGATTTTCTATAAGCTGTTTAGCCCATATTTCTACTTGCAAGGGCCAGTTAGAATCTCAAGTCTATTTTCCCCTGTTAAAATGAATATTTATTGATACAACCCTATATTTCTAAATTTGTTGCTGAAACATCAAAGTATTTCTAATGAGATTTTAAATAACTGCCTCTCATGACATAAACTTTAATGTATATATCAAATTGCCTAAGCATGAAAACAATGTGCTAAGCAAAACCAAGCAATTTCTTCCTCTTCAGTTCCTGAAAGACTGTAATGCAGTGTTACAATGTAATGCAGATGGCCAAAAGTACTTCCAAGACTTTTACAGTAAGGTGCCTTTACTATGCAGGAAGAAGTCAGCTCCTTTGAACTTTACATAAATTAAGGAATGTAGGCTTTTCTATGTTAAATCAATCACAGTCTTTGCAAATGCTTATAGGAAATTATTCATGCTGCAGTTTCAAGAGTATTTAGGGATATACACATTACTACAGGAATCTGAAAGGAAGAAGATCCTAATAAATAAAATTAAATCTGTGATTTCAGGGACTGTCATTATAAACAACAAAATGTATTGGCTTACTTAATGACAAGAGATAGTCTAATTGCAAAATTGTATTGACCTGGCTAAATCCTGGATAAATTCTGAATTTCCCACAGAAAATACTCTTCAATTAGCTATAAAACCAGTTTTTACGACAGTAGAATACTGCTGTCGTTGAATTTTTAACGCTCTCACCTTTGTCCGAGTTTTCCAAACTCAGATTTTGTTATATGAAAATCATCTTTTTCTCAAATGCTTTTGCTCTTCTCTAATGTAATTTAGCACTTGATTTTCATCCTGAAGCTGCACAACTTAAATGGAAGAATAATCAGTTTTCTATTTTACCCTCTTAGAATGCAGCAAGATTTCAAAGTGAACTGATTTTACTAAGCTTTAAAACATTTTGCTTAGTAATTCCTCATCTTCATCAAACATTGCATACTGAATCACTGAGTTTTTAATTGCATATCAGTAATTTGAATTCTTCCTCTCTGCTTTTCAGGTCTCCTCTCTTCATAATGAAGAGACAACAACTGCATTTACCATTCCTTAAATTTTGTTTTTCACTTTAGTAGTGCTTATTATTCCTTTTATTTCTATTAGTTTATTAAAATTATTTAATGCATTTTCACTTCCATGTTCCACTGCTGCATAGTATTTATTTACAAGGGATCCCTTTCTATTCTCTTTAAAAATGGTAATGACTATGAAACCAACAGTATATTTCCCTGAAAAATGCAAAAGCTTGGGTTTTGTTACTGAACAAGAGGCTTTATGATTAGAAAGACACGTTGTTCAGTAGTTTGAGATTTTTATTTTTCTTCTTGAATTCTCTGTAGACTTATTATTAGGCTGATTTCCTAATGTTAATTCAAATAAAGGATCAATCTTTTAAAAAATGCACATGTAACTTGAGTTTTGAGAGAAATGATAAGAAAAGATATAATGGGGTGTGCAGAAGTATGAGAAAGAATATAATGGTGAGAGGTTAAGAGCTAGGTAGCAGCCAAAGAATGTAAGGTACTTCTTTTTTCCTTCTAAATTTTAGCTAGATCTTAACTAGAATCTGGAAATCACCAGTGATGTGTAAACTAGTAAGGAAAGGAGAGATAGAGTTGATAGGAGTGGACAAGTCTCTCCTTCTATGTTGTCCTGTATGAGAAGTTCAACCCAGTCCAAAAACCACATCACTTAAATCTGCATTTATTGAGGTAATTGTCTGCAGAGAAATTTCTAGGGCTACTGTGCTTCCAATAGCAGCTAATTCATTCTACCTGAACAAGTGCTTTTTCTCAGTAGAAGGGATGCCCTCTTTGAATGCGGGCTTGTCAAAAGAGTCCTTTTCACTACATGATAAACTCTGTTACACATCTATCCTGCTGTTTCCAGACATCCTTAGGGCATTTGAACTGTTTAGTCATGCAACAAATCTAGGCAGTTGGAGAATCACTCACAGACAATTTTGGTGAAGGTAATGAACAAGTGGATGGATGCCTTTTCCTAACTGTACCAAAACAGGCAAAGTATGACATATCTCAGTGGACCATATTTCTAGAAGTTATTCATATGATGCATACTCTTACTGGTTTGTGAAAACTTCACAAAAAAGCACTAATGTCTATCAGTGGCTTCCATTCCATAAACTTTTTCTCTCAACTCCTCTATAAAGGCAGTATTATGCTTTTCTCTATTCATCAATAGCGAATAACAGTATTTTTGTAATGAACTCCAAGTGAAAACTAAATATAAGACTTACCTAATTGATGCATTGTATCGTGGCATCCAAATAAGAAGATCTCCTATATTAATTCATTGCACAGGAAAAAAATCTTTACATTTTTAATGAAAACCAAAACCGGAGGTTTTGAGGGAAAAAAACTGTATGGTAAAACCAACTATACACAGAGAAACAGTTCTGATATAAAATATAAATCAGTCCAATTTATCTATCATTCATGCATAATGTTAATTGGGTGTATCTGGAAGAAAAACTGGATCTGAATTTGGTGTCTTTACTAATAAGATTATGCAGCTTTAAAACTTAGTGATCATTAATACTCAGGCCTCTGCTAGTTTCCCCATGGAAACGAGTTTTTACCTCCAAGGATCAGTAGAGACTTTGAGTATTAGCAAATAACAAAGTACTCTTAACATATATTCTACTGGATGTGTTGCCCAGTCATTACCTGGAATTCAAATATTTGCTCATACTTCAAAGTGGCCATCAGTAACAGAATAATTTTAAATATAATGCTAATACAAAACCATTTTGGAAGGAAACTTTCCTTTAACTCCAGGGAAAGCAAAAAATGCTTACCTGAATTCGTTATGATTCAGATAAATTATACATATATTTTGGGATTATTGGATTTCTGTAGGAAACAATCAAGTTAGGAAATGGTGGAACAAGATTTTTGCTTCAATTTTTTTTTTTTTTTTTTTTATAACCGTCTTCTGTGCATGTATTGTAGTTCTTTATCATGTAATTACTTGGTAATCTTACAGCAGTTGTGCCTCATTCAAGAAGAACAGAGACTGTGGTATGGAATAAATCATAGACTTATAATAACTAAGGTCATTAGACAGAGGAATATTGCTTTCTTTGTTAGAAACTTGGGATGTGTAATCCACAAAGTTTTGCTGTTATAGTTGTATTTTGGGATCTGGATGCAAACTGCGCCATTTTCTCAAGTACTCGATAGGAGTTTTTTATTTTCTTTCAACTTAGCCTCTGAAATATATGAAATTCATTGATAGGGTCTGATAAAAAATTGAGTGATCTTTGTGGAATATTCTTTTGATTTAATACACAATGGAGAACCTTAGGTGTAAGTGAACAGTTTTGTATTTAGTGCAAAAGCTCAAAGGATAAGCTGTAAATAAGACATGGTAATGCTTCTTCACTGAGGATAGAAATAATCTTTAATGTTGTAATTGCTCATTCTGTGCCACTATTTACTGTGTGCCCTGAATGAAGCAGGAACTCTGTGGAAAGAGCAATATGCAGTCAGAAACCTGTAGTCTGTGTTAGTAAACACAGGGGGAATTAAAGCTGACCAGATTATCTGACTGAAATTGAGTCACATCCACCCACCATTCTTTACAGGGAAAGCTAACATATGCTTCTTTGAACTCATGAATATATAAATATCTTTAGTGTTCTCTTATATAATTGGTTCCACAATCTGCCAACGGGCGTGTTAAAATTCTTTATCCCTTTAGCCTGTTAAATTAATGAAGCAACAAAGAGTCTCTTCAAGGATGACCAAAGTTTATGTGAAGAATTCTGAATTATGTCAGTGTCCTCTCAAATGGTATTAAATCTTCTACCACAGAGTAACCTTACACATAAGTTTGATTCATTTCAGAATCACATTTAGTTTTGGGGTTTTTTTGCAGACTTATGATGTTGACAAGTATGACAGGAGTTCCTCTTGTGCCTCTCTAACAGATGGATTCTGCTTTTAACATAAAGTCTTAAATACTATTAAGACTTTATTAATTACTATTACATTATTAAAAATGCATCATGTATTTGCAAATTTTGTTATCTGGATACTTTCCTTCTCCATTAATTTTCTTGAAGAATTTTCTTTCTGCCTTCTATGACATCCTTATTCTCCTTTGTATTATGTTATTCCTGTAGTACTTCCTAATCCCTTGTGTACAGCTCACTCCTGAAAGACCAGTAAGTAGGTTATTTAATACTAAGCAGTTTTAAAGAAAAGCCTCATCTTGTCTACATGAACCAATAATTTCTAATATGGACCTATTCAAAGCATCTTTGTGAAATCCAAATTTATTATATTTATCCAAATTCCTGATCTAGATTAAAAAATCCAATAATTCGTAAAAAAAAATCCCAGAAAATTATTAGATGTCTTGCACAATCTATTTTCTGTAAATTCAGATTTTACATTATCCTTTAGCTGTCTAATACTGAAAATAACCCCAAACAAACCACAATGCAATAGCACAAAACCCATAAAAAAAAACATTCTTACTATTTTAAACCTTACTAAGAATCTTACTTGAATCCTAATACAATTTAGTTGACATTTTTTCCTGGTACTTTAATGCATGTGTTGATGTGTCTCTTTAACGTGCTGGTATGTTCCATGACAGTCCCTTCTGTTTACATCTGATTCTGTTTCATAAAATTATAATCTATTCATTGCCTATTTATATTGCATACATTTCCTTGAAAGTAACCTTGACAAAAAGAAAACAACAGAAAAAAAAAAAGACATGGTTCTGGTGAGTTTTATGTCTGGCTGCTTTGCTGATGTTGGCTTGATTTCATCAACTGGAATGTTTTGGTAGCAGTTGTTTAAGGGTCAATTTGCTGTAGGGCTGTCCTGTCCTTTTAGATGGCATTTAATTTTTAGTTGTATAAAAGTATTCTGCCTCTTACATGGTGTTCTACAAATGCCTTGTGACATCCATCCTCAATGTCTTTTATGGCAAAGGAGGGCCTGGCTCCACTATGTCTTTATTTATTAGACTGTAAAATACATGCAGTGCATTCCATCCTCTATGTGTGTTTTGCATGTTTAGAAATACAGAACAGTTCATTTCATATTTCTCTGCAAGATTTTAAATCTCATTCTGTCCTTTATACTCTGATAAACATAATTGCAGACATAGTCAGGGAAGATTTCCTCACCCTCTTTTCACTTAACAATTCACAGTACTTGCTTTCTTGTTTTAGCATATATTTGTAAGATATAATCATTATACCACCCTGTCTCATTTAATCACTCTATTGTTTTTATACATCACATATTAGCAGGAAGGGCAATGCCTTACTGTGAAAATTATGTATGGATAGGCCCATGGTCTTTAGAGGCTACAATATAAAAATATGGTTTTATATACAAAATTCTGTAAACCAGAATGTCACCTTTTTTTCTTTTTGTAACAAATCACTACTTAGAAGGTCAAATTCATATCTTTGTTGTCATTTCCAGAAATAAAATTGTCGGGCCTTTTACCAGCTACTTTAAAGTAGCTGTGTATGTTATAAAATAATATCATAGACAGGATTTATTTTCGTCATCACAGAAAAAAAAATGGTAGAGAAGAATTCTCAATTGTACTTTTAAAATTTTTACTTATTTACTTGCAGACAACTAGAAATCATGCCTTTTGTCTCTTTTTCAAGCCTTGAATCAGATAGAACACCTGCAGATGTTTTGCAATGAAATACTAACTCAAGAGGTTAACTCTGATTCTCTCTTTATTAATAATTAATTTTATAGTACTAGAAAAAGATGGATCACTTGGTATCTATTAAAGGTTCAAGTTGATGCAGTGGCTTAAGATACTAGAAGCCTACAAAATTTTGTTGCCCTCTCTCTTGAAGAGCTTACTTGCAGCAAAATAAACATGAAGGATTCCGATGTTCAGCATTTCCAGTGTAAAGTCCAGCAGTTTAGGAAAGATTTTCCCAGCAGTGAGTTGAGCTAGACAGCTGGATACTGTTGTTGAAAACTGTTTGCCTACTTCATTTCTCAAATATGCACGTGTGGGATCACATAATGACAGCTGGATGTCTGCAATTGCATGAAGGTTCTGTACTTTTAGCTTATGTCATATCTAAAGTAACAGTACATTGATTTAGATCTCTTTTATTGATATTTAAGCAATTATAAGAGGGGCTCAAGGGGGCTCACATTATTGCCATAATTCAGCCAATGGACAGTAATTTACTGAGCCACTACAGCTTGATTGGAGTAGGCATGAAAGCTCTGCTTCTCTGTCTGAAAACCAGAGATAACATTTCCTCTCAGTTCTCATGAGGACACTGTAAGGATTAAAGTTTGCACACTGCTTCAAAACGTAAACTACTACATAGAATGAATCCAGCACTAAAATGATGCCACTGTTTGGAAAAGATAAGTGAACATGTTCAGTCTGCCAAAGAAAGTAAAGCAGTCATGCACAACACGAATATTTCCTCTCCAAGATGTGCAAGTGTGGTGTGGATCTCTAAATACTAGAAAGTTGCCAGAAAGGTCAAATCTCTACAGTGTGAGAAAATAAACTAGAATACACATTATAGTAATTTTTTTTTTTTTTTATAATTAGGTGTATGTGCCTTTATTGTGCTGGTGTGTGCATATGTATTCAGTTGTATAAAATTTCTTAGGAAATTTTTGTGAAAAATTATCTGACAGACAGTTTGATATGGCTGTGGAAGTGAATTTCACTCCATGGTCATTCTTTGAACAGCAGGATTTATTTGTCATTTATCAAAGTTTAATATATGCAGTCTGGCTCATAAAGAGCAATAATGAGGAAAGGGGAGTGAAGAAGAAAGGGAAGAGTGAAGCAAACCACAGATTATGCTTTTGAAACTGTCCCAGCCTTACTCTGCTTGCTCTGTTTAAAAAAAAAAGATGATCAAAGGACTGAAAGTGCAACATCCTTTGAGAGTTGCCAGGCAAGTGCTCTGTGATGACTGGCTTTTGTGCAGCTCAGGCAGCAGTCTGTTCTGTGCACTATCCGGACTCTCATTATCCCTCATCTGTCAAACCTGCAGCTGTGGAAAGTGCTGGGGTGAAGGTCAACTTGTAAAGTAGCAGCAGTAGAAGCAGACATGCTCTACTCTTTGGTGAGTTAGTTCTCATTCTCTAATGCAGTTAATCCCCCCCTTCAGGACTAAATTGGTGATGAATGTTGTTCCCTTCCTTTGCACCCTGACCTGTCCAAAGGAGGTGCTAAAGGAAGCTTTTTATTCCCAATGACTCCAGGAACCTGGAAACCTGTGGCTGAGGGATGATAAATGGATGTAATTTGTCCTTTCAGGAAGAGTCAAGTTGCACAGCAAATTTTTTTTCAAGATTTAAGCAAAAAATTTTGGTAATTTTGGTAAACTGTGACTGCACTTCTTGTCAAATGGTGGCATTAAAATCAGATAGTCACATTACAGAAAGGACTCAGTATATCAATTAATAAGGTCCCAAGTGCAAGACTGAAATATTTTCCACAGAGCTTATCCCTCTATTGGCTGATCAAAATGCTACTCTGTCCTGGTGGAAGACACCTAGGAGTAAATCTCCTGCAAGATAGTGAGTGTCACCTAAATTTTGTCATTAAAGCCCTATTATTGCCTTTGCACTGAGATTCATAAAGTAAATAAATATACATTTGAAGTCTCCTACAAATCCTTAGCCAAAGACTAAAATATCACTAGTAGTCTGAGTCTTGACTTTTCCATAACCGTTCTTTATAGGTTTGGAGTTTTTTGTTGGGTTTTGTTTGTTTGTTTTTGATGGGTTTTTTGTTTTGCTTTGTTTTGTTTTGGATTTTTTAAATGCAAATAATTGAAATGTAAATAATTTAATATCCATGGAAGATTCTTTTTTAAGTGATGTACATAGTCGGACGGATAATTTCTTTTAAAAGTTTTTCATGCATTATGGTTTGTGGAGAAAAAGCATACTACCTACTGACAACTGGGTATTTCTGATAAATACATTTTAATCATCTTAAAACTGGAAAGCTCTTTAAATTTCTGGAGAAACCCAGAGTAACTTTGATTCTCAAATGTTCCCTTGGGACATTGCAAGTTGAGCTGAGAGTTCCCTGTCAGTATTTTCTGCTATAGTGAGCTTGTTGCCAGGTTTCTCAAATATTTTTTGCCTGAATTTTTTTTTCACAGATGTAATGCTGATTCTGTGATACAAAATTACTCACCAGCTTTATTTTGATGTTACCATACTGTTCAAGAAAATGTTATGAAAATAAGGGTCTTACTTTATCAGTACTTGAATACCTCATGAAGGTAGCATCTAACCTGTTCCCTTTGTTTTAGCCATTAATAATTTCAGGTTCTGGGCATAGGTGCTAATCCAATTGGAAATGGAAATCCCTGTTCTCTGAAGAATAGTGTCTCAGGTCCCTGGCAGCATCACCTATCCCTGAAGCCACCTGTGTCAGGCTGGAACTAGGTGGGAGCTGGGACTCTACCACTATTAGGGCTCAGAATTGGTGTTTGAGGTGAAATACCTTTTTTTTTTTTTAAAGAGGGTTGTAAAAAAACCATATTCCTTCACAAGAGCAAATTCCACAAAGTTATCCTGATGTTAACTAAAGTCTGTCTGAAAAGGTTTCTTGGACCCCAGATAGATTTTGTGAGCAAAAGTCCACAGAAAAATTGCCCTGGAGAAAATTTTTGCTAAGTGCTTTCACTTAGGATATAGAAAATAAAGCATTAAGTCCCTTGTTCCTCAGGCACGGATTAGAAACTAAAATTTCATGCATACTATGAGTATCAGCTCCTCTGAAATTGGCCATCTCTCCCAAAACTCTTGAAAGCTGGTTTTGTTCACATCAGGAACTGAACACAAACAACAGAACTATGACATTTATCATGAGATAGAAACCTTGTTTTCCATCCAATATGATATGACTGTTGCTGATATATTGCTGAGGATCTCCTCATGATATTGAAATTTTTCTCTGGGTGTCATGTGTTACTTTTGTAGAATTATGTGGACACAAAAGCATGAATCATGACAACTTCAGGTCATCCTTTGCCCAATGGAATTGTTGATTGGTGCTTGGAGTTATTGCTGCGTGAATAAAGCTGGGGTATTCATAAGCTGACTGACTAATGGGGAACATGCACTGTGAAATAAAGGATATCTGATGACAACTGCACACAGAGTTGCGTGAATAATAATATTTTTTGGTTCTGAGGCCAACCAAAATCATTTGTTTGAAAAATGCTCAAGTGAAACAGTAAAAGAAAAATTGAAAAGGTCTTTTCCCTGACTGAAAGTGTTTTCCATAGGAAATAAACCTGTGATTTGTTTGGAACCCATTCTTCCTCCACCTTTTTATTTTTCAGAACACTGATTTGCTGATAGATAAAGTCCTGCCTAGCAATGTTCAATGCCAATACAGCTAGAAAAGCCTTTATTTATTCAGAACATTAACTAACCACACATAGTAATAATAGATACTGCTAGATACAGCTCTTTTAGAGTTGGTGAAGAATTCAAATTTTAGAGCCAAGTTACTGAGGGACTTTTGCTAGCTCAGTGCCTATATACAATAGATTCTTCAGCAGTAGTCCCTGGATTCCTCTCTAATGAAATGTGCATTCAACTAGATGTTCAAAACACAGAGGCTGGTTTTGCTGGCATAGTAGATCTGTTTAGCCACCACATGAAAATGCATTTCTTAAAGCCCCTTTTATTTTTACAATAAATTGACAATTTTTACAATAAATTGAAAATAATTCATGCATCTATCTCTCACGGACTTCTTCAAGGCGAATATGAAGCCCACAGAGGACACCTATGATGACCAACTGCTTAGATAATGCAGCTTGTCTGTCCTCAAGAGGCTCTGATGAGGTTCTCTTTTATGTAGGCTACCCTATTCCATACCTTGATGACCTCTTCTTCCCTTGTTCATAAATTCATTCTTTTCAGCACATTTTCAGTTTTATTATCCCTGCTTATAATATCTTGCTGTCTAAATCCAAGCCACTTCTACTTCTGTCTCCAACTCTGTAACTCTTGTCTTCAGTCTTCAGTCTTCTGTAACTTCTTGCTCTTCCTCTCAAATACTGAGTTCCTTCCTCCTTTTTGATTTTACCTTTAAAACCTCCATTTTTGTGGTTTATGACACATTCTGGCTAGAATATTGCTATATTTTATTTCAATTATGTTTAATCAAAATAAGTGCCATTGCAGAAATATAGTTTGCAAGGGGATGCAAATACCTTTTCAGCTTTTAGTAAAAATGTACCCAAAGTTAATTAAATTCTTCTTTTTTTTTTTTTTTAATTGCTCAGAATATCTGGAAAATACAGATGTCAGAATACTAATGGCATGTGTGTTCATGTTCTTAACTTGAATCCCCTTCATTATTTAAGTTTCTTTCAGAACATGAAGTGGAAAATGTAAATAAACATAAACTAGTTGTCTTGAGATAGTTTCCAGATTTTTTAGCACTCAGTCAGCTTTTAAAGCCCGTTGAAAATCAAGCATGCACATTTTTATGTCATAGAAGGACTTACTTAACATTTAAATTCTGTTCTTTAAATTTTTTTTCAACTATCACATTAACAATGTCATCTAAAATAAAGCCCTGTCTCCGGGTACCACTTAACACATTTTATAAACTGGATATTTTATCAATAAATTTTCTAAAGGCAGGAGCAAATTTCTCTAACATGCATTAAGAGGGTTTTCATGGGCTGAAGTTCACACAGATGCTGCTGTGGAAGCAGTGGCACATGATGACTCGATGTGCACAAATAGCTCCATCATATGAGGCAGCTCACCACTCCTTCATGGCCAATCTGATGCCAATGCAGCAATAAGGTGAATTTGAACTCCATCTGTTTTCAAAATGGATGGTTACTCTTATTTGCAAGTTCTCAGCTAAATGTCTGTAAGATATTTATACCACAACGTGCTTTGGAGTTTTATGCAGCGTGGACTCTCTAAACCAGTCCTTTTGTCACTTTCAAGACCTAGAATTACGTCAGCTGCTACAAGATACCTCCATCATCATAGACAGTGACAAAAGCAGCAATTAATGCTGATACCACACCTCCAAAAAAAAATTGATCAGGGGTGAGTTCTATTAGTTATGGGAAACTCTTCTGCCTCCACAGGACCCACCAATGAGCAATGACCAAAGGAATTTTTAGGATTTGGGATCAAACGTGATCGATCGTTAATGCCTGCATCCTGTGTATGCGTGTTTAACTAGATCTAACACACACAGTTGTCCCTGCTAGTCCCCCTCAGGACCTAGATGAGAACATCGAGAGTCTGAACTCCTTTAGTTCAGGAAGCAGGAAACAGCAATAACCTTAATTATTTTAATAAATCTTAATTAACAGCAATATTCTTAATTGTAAGAATGTACTAAGAACCCCATTGCAAATAGTTTTACAGAAATGTCAGCTTAGGTCTCCCTAATTCATCCTTTACTTCTATGCAACTCCCTTTTCCTCATCTTGGTCAATATGAGGTGCTATTTAGTTTCCTACCCTTTAAAGCTACTCCTTTGGCCTAAATTATTTTTACATTATCTGTGTGTGACTGCTGCTCTTTCCATAAACAGAGTTTATTGTCTTTTAACAGGACAACTGACCTTCTGTTGAGATTGAGGAAAGTGAGGAAATAAAAGACAAATAGGCAAGATCCACACAACAGACAAAGCACAGAGTTTGTCACTCATTCTGACAGTCTTGAGCCAGTCTGCCCTAAATAGAAGGAAGGATAAGATCCCTCCCACTGAAAGAGAATAAAAAGGAGCAGAGTACAACATAAATATCTCACATATATAATGTAAAAAAAAAGTGAAAATTTAAGTCTGCCAAGTGTCCTGCCTTAGAGAAGTATCCAACAGTATAGAATGAAATGTTCAGTGTGCAACCTGTAAATCTGAAATAGCTTCAGATGGGAAACCAGAGGGTGTTGTGGGGTGAGAAAAAAAGAGAGATGCATATAGGTTATTTTAAAAAATGCAAAATTATCATGGAGATGTCATGGGGTATTCAAATGGTGCAATATATACATCATTTCCTTTTCAGAAAGATCTTGGGGTAAAAAAGAGTTTCATCTCTAAGCCTTGGTCTCTAAACCTGAGATTAGAGAGTGCCCTGATTTTTGTCAGGACAAACTTGCTAAATCATGGGAAGCATATGCAGACACTGGTTGCTAAACCAGGAGGATTTGACTGACAAAGTGTTAGTGTGGATTGTGGGACTAGAATTTAGGAGACTAAAATCCAATTCCTAACCTGCTAAATTAAAAAAGGTATTCTATGAAGTCAGAAGGACTACAGGTCAAAAATGCATACAAGGCTCAGCAATTATTAAAATACAAGGTTTAAATCATACATCATTTTCATCCTAGCCTTCTAGGAATGGTTTCCATAGCAAACGAAATAGATCTCTTGGAAGGACCTTGACACTTATGAGCAAGTAATGTTCTGAAGTTAAAAAAATAAAGGGCAGAAGCAGAATGGTCAAAACTTAAGCTGATTTGACCTTGAAAGGGAAATGAAAACATGTAAAGCAGAACAAAAAGTAGTGCCATGAAGAATTTATACATTGTTGATGGAATAGGAACTAAAGAGAGTTAAGTATCATCTAAATCTAAGTCCAAAACTGGATTAATACTTTGCTATAGTTCTCTGTGAGAAATTTTAGTGTACAGTAGACAGACATGTTTAGAGCAGACTTTGCTCTGAGGCAGATAGCTGCTTTTCTGGATTAGTGAGGGAGTTGCCAGTCCATGTTACACAAAACTTTAATTTGTCAAATAGGTCTCAACACCATATGACCTGATGAACAGGAATGTTATGCTTATGCTCAAGAAACAGAAAGATATATTCCAAATAAACTGCAGGCTCAGATCTCTGATTACAGTAATAAAAAAGTCTTTTAAACATGTTTTAGAGATGATAATAAAGCTATAGATTTAAAAGAATAAAGGGATTGAATGAACAACACATTTTTTGAAAGTTGTGTATAATCTTTTCTAGCTTTCTGCTCTTGTGAACTACTGGCTTTTCTTGTTTTTAGAGAATAATGATATAGCAGAACTAATCTATTTCAGGGAGGTTTTTGATATGATTCTGCATCAGAATTTACTTATTCTAGAGCAGACAGTTAAGTGGACAAGAAATTGGTTCATGTGGAGGAAAGCTCTTGCATGCATTGAAAGAGGAATTACCATGTTGAGGAAAGACTACTAAAGGGAGTTCCTCAAAGATCAGCCTTGATACTAGACTGAGCTAATATTTTCATTTATTATCTTGGCAAATACAAAAATATTTTAAGACCATTTTCTGATGACACAGAGTTATTAGACTTTTTCAAAGAGTAGTTGGAGGAGACACAAAGGAGTTGGACAACCTTGAAAGCTGAAGCAATGGTAATGGGATAAAGTACAGTAGTGCAAAGTGCAAAGTCATGCACTTGCAGACTAATGAAAAAAGATTCTTCTATGAATTGGAGGATTATCAGTTGAAAATAACAAAGGAATAAAAAACATAACTCAGTTAATACAGAACAGAGATAATATAGGCCATTATACAATGTATCTGTGAAAAAATGAACATCCTAATCTCAGAAAATAGAGGTTGAAGCATTTCTGAGAGAGATAAGGACAACTCTACCTAGAATATCATGTGTAAATAAACCACTCATGTTCAAGAAAGCACAGTTTAAACTGCTTTAAAAAGGGGGAGATCTGTAGGTAGATGGCAAACCTATCTTATGTGACCAAAAGGATTTAAGAAGTTCACTTTAGTAAGTGAAAGGTAAAAAGGAATGTGACTCACATCCAGGAATAGAAAAAGCATTACATGTGTATAAGATAGTCAATATTTCATGGAAGCCTAAAATTAGAGCTATCAAAGGAATGATTTTCTAAAATATTCTTACAGTATAAGAAACTTTATTAGTTAAAAAATACAGCATACACATAAATGATTGAAAAGTCTTCATAACATAGAAACACTTATAAGAGCAGGGGACTGGATGCAGCGAGCAGTACTTTGGTTTTGTGTTGGTTGTGTATCAAGGAAAGGTTGGGAAATCATCTTACTAAGGTGAAACTGACTTTAAAAGAAATTGAGTTGCTGAAATCCTTCACAGACCGATCATTTGTAAATTTATATTAAAGGAATGTGCCTTTAAATTTACTGGAAGGTTCTTACTTTCCAGTATAAAATCAAAAGGTCTTGATTCCTTACTCTAGTTCCCTGTGTAGGAGTATTTTAAGTTTTTGAGAGCATGATATCATAGAGTCATAAATGCACAGGACCATTTGGATTGTAAGGGATCTGTAAAGATCATCTAGTTCAATGCCTTTGCCACTGGCAGGGATATTTTTTTACTAGATTAAGTCCCTTCATTTCAATAAAATCATTCCAATAAAAGGAGTATCACAAGAGATTGATGAGCAAATACAAGATTTTAATTTAGCTGTTCCAGAAAACAAAATACTGGCAAGAATCTAGCAAGTTTTCTTGAGATACAGAAAGAAGGGGGGAAGTGTCCGTTCTCCATTTTCTATGTTGGATAGCTTATGATGATGTCATTTTAAGTATTTCTTACTGGAGTTTAGAATGTAATTTCTAATGGAAAAAAGTAGTTGAATACTAGAAGTATTTAACCTAGAGTTTTGCAGAATCTCCATTACCAGTACATCTTTAAGAAAAGGAGCAAAACCAACATCTGTTAGAAACAAGACACATACAAAAAATCCTGGGTTTAGATAAGGAAATGTAAGAAAGCACAAACTTGACCTTTTATGACTTTTCAGAACCAATATTACTTTCTTTACCTCTACTTTCAGACTTTGTGATGTCTATTTTAAAAAACATTTTAATGTTCAAATTCTGCAGAGCAGATATTTCCAAATAAGATTAAAAGAGATTTTCTGAAAATGATCATTTTCCATTGTGAAACATTATTTATCCTGTATTATGATAAGAACCAAACTACAAATTAAATAAATGTAAGTTTATTATACCATCTTATTTTATATAAGATTATTTTGTACAGCTGGATGATACAATTTATAAATGGAAAACCTTAAATTTGTAGAATGATCACGAAGAGACAGCAACAGCAGACTGTCCTTGTTCATTGAAATTGTCCATCTCATGTAATCTCACTATCTCTCATCCTTCCTTCTGCTCATAAAGTTATTGTTAATTTTTTTCACTTATATCCCAAATGTTGAAGATGTATGAAAAATACAAATACTGAAAAGGTAATTACATGAGTTTCAAGTTGTTTACAGAGACACTAATACAGAAATTCTTACTGGAATAATAGTAGTTGCCTGTATTCCCTTTCAAGTGTCTCAGAATAAACACTGAACACATTAATTATTTTGTCTCTAGAGATAAAGTAATTTTCATCTTGCTTAACAAGAATTAAAAATATTTTGTTACTATTCAATGTAATCCTACTTTGTACTACAATTATCCAAGCTTTTTTTAAGAAAGAAATAAAAGCTGATGAATTAATGGCAGCAATTATCAATGTACATGACACTTGTTAGATTTTCAGGCATGGTTTATTTTGTCTCTAAAAGTGCATCCTTCAATCAGTCAATTAGTGCACTTACTTAATTTTCCCTGAACTTCACTAAATGCAATCATGGAAGTTATAGTATGTGTCTGATGGTCTCAGCCTAGACTAAATCATTGTTTCTTATTAATTTCTGTGATGTTTCATACCTGAAATATAGAACTTGGCATCTTTGATTCATTATTCTTTATTATTCTAGTCCTCTGACTCCAGACAGTAACATCCATTCTCATATCTCTAAGAGGCTAATTTGTCCATGTGTGCTTTTGGCAAAATACTCCTAAACAGATGAACACAGTTTTGAAAGTGAGTTTGTTAATTGACATTGTATAACTGGGGATATTGCTTATTGGGTAAAAGGTCTGAAATGGCTTGTCTGTTTGATATGCTAAGATCCAACTGTACCAAAAGTGCTTATAGCTAATTAAAGTAGCACTTTTCCATTACAGAGATTTCTCTACATCTCTCAATTTATTTTTTTTTTTTAAGTTCAGTGCATTGAAATGAATAGAATGACTCCCATTGTTAGGAGGAACATTGTTCAAAGCCTTGTCAATAGATACAATCTTTTTCTTTCTCTTTCATCTTTTGAAGTGTCAGTCCATGCAGGCTATTTAGCTAGAGTATTTCACTTTTCAATATTTAATCTTTCTATTTTTTTATCCTTCTTTGAATTTTTCTTTCACTTCTTGAATTCAAAGCTTCATTCATGTTAAAAAGCAGGCTTGGACTGCACCATACATGTTTTTTGACGTCCAGTTTTCTAAATCTGTTTGTTTTATTTGGCTCCCAGTTCCAAGTCTCCTACCTACCTTCATATCATTTTTATGTTTTTTTTTTTCTTTTTTTTTTTTATGTTGTTGTTTTGTTTGTTGTTGATGATGGGTTTTTTTTTGTTTGTTTTTTGGCTTGTTTGTTTTTCACAAGGTTCTCTAACAGTCTAAATTAGACTGCAAAATCCCCAGTGTTGAAATCTTTCTTTCTTTGAAATATACTCTACTTACCTGATACTTGATGCTGTATAGGGATTTTAAGAGCCAGACATTAGTGTTACCATGTAACACAAAATTGGATGCTTATTTTCTGTGAATGAAATTCATGTCAAGGGGTGAGCATCTCCAGAACAATTCATGAGCAACAGAAAACTCTCTGAAGCCCTCACAAAGCAGATGATGGGATAGGTAAGCACTTACACAGCTGCTTTTCTGAGGCATAAATCTCCTTTTTTCTTACACAAAATTCTAAAAATTTTGTTTTTACTTTACCCTTAGCATAGATATATTGCTATAAATAATTACAACTACATCTATTTCAGTGTCAGTGTGAAAGACAAATACGCATCACAAAATTCCCTAAGATGTAGCAAGGAGAATTAATTTAACCTTTGATTACCTGTAAGATATTTTAATGCAGATTATGATGAGAGCATATAGTAACTGTTTGTGTATTGCTCTGAGTCATAGTTTACCAAAGAATTTCCAGTGTAAATGGTTCTAAATTCGTTAAAATTTTTCAGTGAATAAATTACAAGCTCATAATGCTGTTATCATATTTTATCTGATGATTTTATAATTTTATCTGTTTTAGTTGGGGTTTTTTTTGTGGTGGTTTTGGGGCGGGTTTTTTTGGGTTTTTTTGTTGCTTTTTTTTTTTTTTTCTTTCAGCCTCATTTCAATAAGTTATTACATTTACAACTTACCTTCAAGATATCTCTTTGAGTTAAACCTTACCATGTGGTAGATGATGCATGATGGAAACCTGTTGGGAGGCTTAGTTTACTCAGTCATGGAGCTAGTGCAGAATGTGGGCAGTAATTTGTACAGAAAATCAGCAGGTTGGTCTGTACAATGCAGGACATTGTTTTTAACTTCAGTAATTCTAAATCATTCCCACATGGAAGATAAGGATAATACTGTCAACTGTTTTTTTTCTGGGAAGGTGATCTGAGTCATTAATTAATCATAGAATCAGGGCACTTGGCCTTGATGAACTTCATGAAGTTCACACAGTCCCACCTCTCAGGCCTGTTAAGGGTTCCTCCAGATGCTTCCCTTCCCTGTGTTGTGAACAACAACACATAGCTTGGTGTCAAATATAAACTTGCTGAGGATGAGCTCAATAGCACAGAACATGTCGATGACAAATATGTAAAAAAACATCATTCCCAATACTGGCCCCTGAGGAATGCCACTTGTCACTGATCTCCACTTGGGCATCAGGGCTGTTGGCTGCAACCTTCTGAATGTGAACATCCAGCCCATTCCTTATCCATCAAGTGATCCATCCATCAAGTCTGTGTCTTTCCAGTTTAGAAGCAAAAATGTCATTTGGGACATACTCAAATACCTTACACAACTCCAGGTAGATAATGTTAGTCATTCTTCCCTGATTCATCACTTCTGTAATCACATCAGAAAAGGCCTCCGAATTTGTCAGGCATAATTCTCCCTTAGTGCAGCCATGTTGGCTGTCATCAGCCACCTCCTGATTTTCCATGTGCCTTAGCAAAGCTCCCAGGAAGATCTGATTCATGATGTTGTTAGGCACCAGGTGAAACTGATATGATGGATAGTGGTTTAGCCACTTCTTCTGCCAGTTCCCTCTGGTCCTGTAGATGAATCCCTTTAGGTCCCACGGATCTGTGCACATTCAGGTTCATTAGGTGGCCTTGAACTAAGTCATCTCCTTCTGCCATGGGTCCAGAATTAAAAAAAGTAGAGTTCAGTCCTCCTAATCCAAGTTGACATTTGTGCTAAAGTTGGTCACAGGATTTCCAATCAACTCAGAGAAAGACTGTGCATGACCATAGACTATGTTGAACCAATATACCTGTGGGGTGACAGGTTCGTTGGCAATCAGCCATTTCAGCTACAAAAAAGAAAAAAGGGAGAGATTTTTTTTCTATTTCTTTTACTAAACACAAAGCTGTACAGTGGAAACACTGGGACTCAAAGTTTGCTGAAGGAGAGGGAGTGTTACTGACCCTTCCTGTGGTAGGCAAATTTCTGGTTCTCTCTGTGGGCATTAGTACCTGAAGCAAAGTTCATTATGTCAATATTTAAAGGCTGGCAAGTGCTGTGTTAAATGTGTAAGGGCTTTCACAGTATCTTTAGGCTTATTAAAAACAAGACTGCATTGTTAACCCAGAACTGAAAGCATGTGACTTGGGCTCTGACTGTGGCTTTCTTACATGAAAGATTACTGCACAGGAAGCACATTCCTCTGTAGCAGGGTGGTGTGTGTGGGATGTAGTTTGGAAAATCTACATTATATTCCTGCTTTACGTGATTCCCACGAAAATATTATTGGTCTCCACTAACTATGATGTCCAGAGGAGACTGAAATGGAACAGCTGAACACTGTTTTGTGAACAATCCTCTAGCTCCATCTGTGCACATCTTCAGCAGAGCAGACCTACTGGAGCAGGGGATACCAACCTGTGTTAAATCTGAGCAGCCAAATTAGCACAAGACTAAGTCTAGACTCCCTGGGCCACAGTCAGAGCAGAGCCCCACACTGACATGGCTGTACAGTGTAGTAGTCAGAGGTGGTTGGTGCCTTGCTGGGGAAGTGTGGGGGTGGCTGAACTCCAGGGCTGTCTGTCCATGACACTATAGCCATAGCCATGCCCTTCTTTCATGTCAGAAGTTTCTTTTCACAATGCCTCCCATGGCAGGAACTTCATCACACAGTCAAATACAATTAACAAGAGATGGTGATTTATTAAAGAAATATGGATATTGATCTAGCACCAATATCCAACTGTGACGGACAAAAACTCTCTAACAGTTTTAAAGTTAGAAAGTGTATGTTTATTGCGACGCCGGACAACGTGCAGGATAGCTCCCAAATACACACCGCACCTTTCAAATGATTACAGAGTCCTTTTATCCACACAAGAATTGAATACCCAAAATACAAATACATATTCATCATTTTGGTACATCCCATTCCTCACTTCCTATGCTAATCATTTCAAAGGCTATTAAGCATGCGTAGTTTGTTCCTTGAAATAGGTCGGTGGTCCCTTTCATGGGGAGGGGTCCCAAAATGAGGAAGTAAATGAAGTCTTCCTCATTTTGACCTTTCTACCTTTTCAATGCAAATATGACAAATGAACCTTGGTAGAATTCCCATTCCTTGTCTTCAATTGGTTTCAGAACAGAGGAGGCCCACAATTGTCTTATGTTCCTAAAAGCTATTTGTCAGTTTCTATATTCTCCATTACAAACCCAGCTAACTAAACATTGTGTTGACAAGCAATCAATTATTACTTAACTACTAACTCTTAACTTCATCAAGGCCTACTTACAGAATCCCTTTATTTTAATTAACTCTAGTAAGGCTTATCTCTAACTAAAATCTTAGCTCCTCTAAAATCTCTAAATCTCTTAAAGTTTATGTTTCATTGGGAAAAGTGGATACTGAGCATATCCTGATAATTGCTTTATCTTCAGAAACTGCGTGAGGGAAAAGGTGAAGAGAAAGGACTACTTGTTTGAACAATATTCACCTTTGCATCTTATCTAAAGTGTGTCATTAAATCACAGATTCACAGAATGGGCCAGGCTGGAAGGGACCACAGTCATCACAGGGTCCAACCTTCCTGCTCAAGCAGGGTCACCCCAAAGCACATGGCATAGGACTGTGTGCAGACACAAATGAATATTGACAGTGAGGGAGACTCTACAACCTCATTATTTTTCTCCAAATATTTCCTTCTTTAAACTTTCTTATTAAAGTAATACTGCAGTACTTCTGCAAGTTCAGACATCACGAATTTAGAATACAATAATAATACTAATAATACTAAAAATCTTTACAAAAACATTTTTTATTAACGTACCTATAACACACATACCATT
Source organism: Vidua macroura (assembly GCF_024509145.1). Taxonomy (NCBI): domain Eukaryota; kingdom Metazoa; phylum Chordata; class Aves; order Passeriformes; family Viduidae; genus Vidua; species Vidua macroura. Next base: position 128,492,013 of record NC_071571.1, read on the forward strand.
TATAGTACTTAGATGGATTCCCTCAACATTAATTAGACAATATGTTGCAGTACTGAGAAAAGGTTGCTGTATTAATTGTTCTATTTCTTAGATGCATGTATGGTAAAGGTGTAAGGAAGCAATTTGAAACTGATGAATAGAATTTTTTTTTATGCTTACCAAATACATGGGATTTTGAACACCGGTTATCTGATCCAGTATCACTTTCAATGTTTTTTTACTGCTATGCATTTTTCTTCCAGGAACCACATCAGCTTGGTGGTAATTGATCACTCTTTTCCTTCTTTTAAAGCATATCTAAATTTTTAATAACAAGTTATTTTCCATTTTACAAAATCTGGTTATAACATGAAAAATTAATGCCAAAGGCCAATATTTAATTATGATGTGCTGCTAGCAGCATGTCTGGTGTGGTACTGGAATCTAGTAATATTTTTTATGATTTAGTTTCTTGTAGATTTTTAAAATAAACTTTATTTGTCAAAAAGTAGTTTAAGTATTGTCGCTAATATTTGTGAGCTTCTGGCTAAAAAAATATACTATTTTATTTAATGCTTTATAAAGAACTGAATGTTGCATCTAGAACATCTGTAGCTTTGAGGATTCATTATTTTATATTTTTGTATTTCCTACTTTTCTAAAATCTCACCTACACAAATCAGCATTCTGCAAATGAAACACAACTGTCCTCACAACTTTCATTCCTGGATGCAATCCTTACCACACAATGAGGTAGATATGTTAAAAATGAGCTAGTCATCACATTTTCAAGGAAAAACTTGGTAAAATAATACTTAAGAACATGGAATAGCATTAACGGTAGCACCAATGTATTTAATGAAAAAAATACAATGAAATTTTAATTTTAAATTGTGGTGTTTATTTTCCTTAATCTAATATTTTTGGCCATGTGGTTAACAGTGTAGTATCTTTTAAAGGGTATGGAAATTGTAGAAATTTCCTTTCAAGTATTATTTCTTTTCAAATGGATCTTTGCTGGCATTAAAATCTTATCTCTTCCAGAGCTGCAGGGAAAAAGTCAGGACACTTTATATCATTAGAATCTGCACTCTCATCTTCTCAGAGAGACTCAGAACACTCTGCTTCCTGAAGACACCAAGATTTTAAAATGTTAAAGTCATGGGTTATTAGTTTTTATTGGGAAAAACCAAAAATGCCTATGTATAAAACATTTGAAAGGTATGTATTCTGCATGCATAGAAAACAAGTGCAAAGTTATAAAATTTTTATTGACACTTTTTTGGGGAAGATTTGCATATCCACCTCAAAACTTCTGTTTGCAATCTTTTACTATATGCAGTGCTATCTTGTATTCTGTAGTCATGAATCATAAAAGGCATTGAGATAGAAGTGACAAGTTTCTAAGTCACATGGAAACTATAGTCCTCATTTCTCTTGCTCACCTCATTTTCACTCTACCATTATATCTATCTCAGGTTAAACTCTGAACATTTCACATCTCTCAAAAGCTTCAAACAGCTCCCACTTTTGACTCTCAGAACAGGATCTTGTAAAGAAACAACATTCCTCTTGAACAAATGTGGAATTTTTTTATTTACCACTTAGTTCTGAACTTGAGTTTTCCCAAAATCTAAGGCAGAGAGACCTTGTTCCAGGAACAATTTCTTTTTGCCACTAATATAAAAACAGTTGAAGGATACTTGTCATAGAAAATATCTGAAAATCACCCATTTTTATCTTTTCCATGTTAGTATTTATGCAAACACAAATTACATGTGCATGGAGGTAGAAACATTAATTTAACTGTGGCACTCAAGTCATTTCTGTGCATCACACTTTGCATTGCAGCACAGCTATTACACTTAGTGTGAAAGAGTTATATTATGATGTTGCATTGCAAGAAACCCTCCAATGACTTAGCCCTCCATTTTTCAAGTCATGAATTTTATGAAGATGTAGGATCCAGAATGACTGATTTTACAACCTAAGGTAGAGACTGGGTTCTTTTGACAGAAGAAAAACATATAAAATGGGATGCTTTACACATCTCTTGTTCTGTTTGTGTTAGAAACTGAGCCATTTGTTGTTTGTTCAAACTGTTTTGCCTTTTAAGTAGCACAGTGTAATCATTGAAAATTGAGGATTTAAATATATCCTATCTCATAAATGGTTCCTCACATTTATTTCAGAGCAAGCTATCAAGTTTTCAGAAAAATGAATTGTGTTCATCTTGAGAACCGTAGTACAGACAAGACGATAAAATTTCAGTTAGTATTGCCACATTGAACCTTATAAATGGCACTTAGGTACATAAACTTGTTCTAAATCTTGTATGCAATAAAAGAGAAATTCAGCTTGAAAAAGAAAGTAATTTTTCTCCTGTGTAATCTTGTTTTCTTTATGAAAAAGATGTTACTGTATTTGGAGAATCAACATAAAACTGGTAGATTTATGTGGGCTTTAGATTATATATAGACCTCTAACTTTCTATGCAGAAGTGAATTTCCCTCTGTGGTAAATAAATAATATCTCCCATGTCAGCTTGATATGTGCCTAGCACAGCAGGGACTTGATTCTGATTAATGACTGCAATATTGTTTGTTTCATTTTGCTTTTGCTGCTAATCAAATAATATAAATATATTTTACTGTTCTCTTCCGAATCATAGAAGATGATCCACATCAAATGAAATATGTTTTATTTTCATAACCATTAAGTCACATAGAATGGTAAAATCATAAGCATTTGGTTAACAGGTGCTTTCAGACTATTAATTTAAACAAATAATATTTAGCTTAATATCCAAAATGTGTTAATATACTTTATCATCTAGTGAATAAAATAGAGTAGTTCAGGAAAGTATCTCTTTTCTAGGATATGCAGACATGCTCTCATGACTGTTTTTCTAGTATTCTTCCATCTTTATGATATACAGAGTATGATCCTTGCAACTATCCTGCCTCAAAGAAAAAAGCCCATATATAAAGTGGTAAGGCACATATGACACAGTGACTTCCACATTTTCCCCGCTAACACTAATGCTATTCTTCCTCTTCACAATGAGGATATGATCCTGGGAGAAAGCTCCTGGCTGATTCATTAAGTCAATGGCAAGCTTGTAGGGTCCAGGCTGTGCTAACATAATGTGTCCACATTATCTGGGTAATTCCCAGAAATTAATGTTCAGGTTTTTTCTCTTCTGATGTCAGCCTTTCTGTAAAGACAACGGAGAAGGTGAGATGGATCACGAGCATGTCTGAGGGAGAGGTTTTCAGTCTGCAAGATACAGAGGGGAAAAGAAAACAAGGTGATCATAATGAGAGCCTGAGAACCTTCAGCTCAGAGAGGGGATGAAAAAAGGTAGAAAGGAACAAGAATCAGGTATCCTGACCATGGAGGCTGCAGAAGACATCACAGAAATAAGCTGTTTGCCATAGCCCAAGATGCCTCTGAACTAGTTCAGACCAAGACTTTATGCCAAGGACATTCTTTCATGGAAGAATTCAATAAAATTCTTATTGCTAGGCAGACAATCATTCTAATTTTTGTCTCCTTTAAAGTGTATTCTCCAATGAAACCTACCTTTTCTAGTTTAAGAGCCAATATTAGAGCTTGTTTAGAGGAGATCACATAAAGGACAAGTTCTAGACATATCCAATTTAAAGTTTTGTACAAGTCAATGTTCTATCACCTTCAACTAGCTTTGACTATTCATACATATTAAGATATTAGAAATTGTCTGGTGCCATTAGTGTACTACACCACTGAAGTTAATGAGAGGAACAGTGTATACAGTCATAAAGAGAATTTAGCAAAACCAAAACTGTTTTCCTTTGGAATACAGGCTAAGTTTGATGTGGTTGGCTTGGATGTCTCTGTAGTTTTTCACTCCTATACACAAAATGGGCTTACTAAATGGACAAATTGTACAGGCTATACATTCAGAAGGGCCAAACAGCAAATCAAAGAACACTGTGAAGTATAACATAAGACATGATGTCTTTACTGGTAGCATTATTATATGTGTAAGCAGTTTTACTTTGTTGCCTTAAGATCATTTATAGATTCTCTGTCCAGAAGTATTCAGGGTTAAATACCTGACTTAATTTGAGAGTAAAAGGATGCCAGTGATTAAATAAAATCATTGGACTCGATATAAAGATGAAACCAGTGTAGCTGTGTAAGAAAATTCTCCCATTCCCTTTATCTGTATCCTCTGTTTGAAAGCCTTCAGTCTGTAGCACATGAACTCACTCACTGTTTCTAGCCCTATTTCTAGCCTAAGAGAATTGAAACTCAAGGGAAAACTGGGTCCTATTGGAATGATCTCTATAAGTTCCTAATGGATGTTTGTTATCAAAGCACTTCTTTTTTGCCATCCCCAGACAATTTTATGTTTTGTATACAGATATCAGGCTTTTGTTTGTTGGTTTGTTTACTGCTGTTTTCCAGTTTCTTTAATTAGAATTTAAATCTATTGGTGTTTCCAAGGACTCTCATCAGGGTCATGGTACCAGTACATTGGATATGGGAAAAATAAATTTACTTATCAGAAAAGCCTTCAGGTAGAGATAAGGATTCAGTGCAGTTGACGGAAAGAGGGAGATAACTGGATTCTGAAATGTCTTGGATTCAAAACAGATGCATATACACACATCCATATAGATTTGAATGAGTGGAATTCTATCAGGCTGTTTGACCTTGTCTCAGAACAAAAGGCATATAAAGCATCCTTCCCTCACAGAGGTGAGACAGGGAAAAGCTCTGGGACTCCTCCAGGCAGGGCCCATCTGCCTTGGGTCTGTTAACTGATACAGAGGTGCCTGCCACTGGGAGAGCTCCTGGGAAACTCTACTCTACCAAGAGGCTGTCAGGGTAGCTTTCCTAATATGGGACACTATGGATATCCAGAGGGACTTCCAGTCTCCTTCTTCCCTGTAGCATGCCATTTCTACTTCCAAGATTTAAATTTTCTACTGTTTCTTCATGCCTCATCCTTTATATGTCTTCCAAAGTTTTAATAACCTCTAAGTTCCTCAACAGCCTTCTGTTTTCTGGCAGTCTAACAAATACTTTAAGAAAAATAGATCAGTGATTCTTCCTTTTCCTGTAATTTATCTTTTCTCCTAGAGCATATGTAAAATCAACAAAAGGAATGTAAGCATTAATTGCTTAAATTCTGTTGACGCTGAATGAAATGTAAACAATCCCCAGATTCACCGATAATTTCTGACATGGAATTTCAGCTTCAAAACCATGTAGCTGTTTTTGAAAATGTTACCTCTTTTCTTTCTAATAATTTTATCTGTGATTATGTTCTTTAGTTTTTCTAAGAAGGTATATTTATGTGTAATTGAATTAGTGGAATCAAGATATTAAAGTTACAGGTTTTGATTTTTTTGAATTACACATGACAAAACCAGGAAAATATGCTATTAATAACCAAAATTAATTGAAAAATATAAATATAAATTTGATTTAAAGATACATTTGAATTTTCTACTTAGAAAATTCATTAAGTCAATGGCAAGCTTTCTACTTAGAAAATTTTCTACTTAGAAAATTCAAATGTAGTCTGTAGCAAATAATGTTCTTTGAGTTAAAAAAGATAAAATTTGTTATTCCTGCAATATAATTGAAAATATTTTAAATGAAAGTTTTTTATGTGGGGTTAAGCAAAACTTGAAATGAACTAGTGCACATGACTGGTAAAGCATCAAAATTTAAGGTTTTTATGCCTAATGTCTTCCTGATGGCAGCATTGGCATATTCTGCCTTGCATTCACAGCAGTTTTGAAGATCAAGATGAAAGACATGAACAGAAATCCTAGCTACGACATTGTTTTTGAGAAATTGATCTTAGAGTCAAGCTTTTCGATGCATTTCATTAAATCTTAATAAATAGTGTTACTTGCTGCTTCACACTTTTCTGGAAAAAAACTCTTCTCAGTAATTCCACAAAGAAATCTAATTCTCAGTTCAGTAGGAGTAATTCTTGCCCTTCAAAAACTTTTCATATTTTATTATTTTTATCTTAGAGCATAGGGCTAATCGTTTTTCACAGAAGGTTAGTGCTCATCCAATTTCATGGGGTTATTGGTTCATATCACAGATGTAAAAAATGCAAGTGTTGGTTATTTCATCTTTTCTAAAAATACAGACTGCTGCAGGACAGAATAATGGCATTTGGCTTATCTCTGAAGCACAAATATAACTTGGAGACCACTGGTGCATTTTAGGAAAGTAGTACCAATTCCTCATGTAAAACGCCAATCTCATTCCAAGATTCTCTCTACTGCAGTCCTCCTAAATACAGTATTAGTAGCAACTGCTAATATTCCTTCCTTTCAATAAATAGAATGTGTATGCAACATTACTGAAGTTTTTCTAGTAGGTCACCTGAGGCCAGCTCTTAGTCTCTGAGCCTTGAGGAGATAATGTTGAGCACAAGAACAATTCTTGGATTTGCTAGATAGGAGCAGGTTGAGGTCAAGTTTATCACATCCAAGAGTCATTTTGGTGTTTTACATCAGGTGCTCAGATGGGGACTGAGGGACAGAATTATTTTTCTTTCATTTAACGGTTTAAAAATGTGGTGCAAAGTCTGAAAAACTCAATTGCCTTGGTTTCTTCTAACCATTAGAGAGGGAAGTGTGGGAATTTCAGTCTAGTTTAATGATGGAGTTCATTTTAACATGTGTCCTTGCTATTTTAAAGCTGAATGGAAAACTAATTTGTAGGTCCAGATGCAAATGAGCTCCTTTTTCAATTTAAGTTTCATTGATACTTCAGTGATTATAGCACACATATATAGAGCCATATAGTTAAAGATGTCTAGAAATGAGTGCAGAGATTTGGATTTTGGTGCTGTGAAATAGCCTTAGAAAAGCAACAGAGACAATAAAACAATTCAATAAATCTGTACAAAATATTACTATGACACATGATATGTATGAATTAGTTCATGAGTGACAGGCATACAGTGTATGTTTCTCTCAGTACACTGGCCTCAACAAAAAAAACATCTTATCTATATGAATTACAGAGTAGTTCTTCTGAGTCAAACTATAATGAGGCCAGTGCATAACAGCAGACATTTCCCAGAGCAATGCTTTCTGCCAGTCCTTGACAGGCTGTAGGGCAGGCTAAAGACAAGGGCATGAACAAATTTATATCCCTGGATGCTATTCCTACCTAAGCAAGCTTAAAGCAGCATTAGCAGGAGGTTAAAAAATAATCTTCCAATGCATTAGTCTGATACTTATTAGAAATTCCAAATTAATTTAGAAATGTGGCTTATTTACAATAGTTTACACTTTGTAAAAGTAACCCAATTATTCCTGGGCTGTAGATTCACACCCACAAGGCATGTGAATCCATTTCCATGGCTTTAGTTGCTGCTAACATTTCATTCAGATATTATCAGCAAAAGTGTCAATCCTGTCTCTCACTGGTAGGAAGTCATTAGAGATAAGTTTTTGTTTAAAGGTATTTCTTTCCTTAGCAAAAAGACTCCTTTGGGCTTTCCTGTTGCACTGCAGCCCTAAATATTACTGCTAAATGATTTTGCTTAACAATTATATGCAGATTCCACTTCTTTCTTATCTACCATGTGATACATTACTGGGAGTGAAGCAAAATTGTCGTTTCAGTAAGTCATTTAGCTTTTCATTCTGATAATATACAATGATTCCAAAGAGACAAGATGACTGCAGCACTCTGAACTTTGTAGGATGATGTCACAATTCAAAGGAATAAGGATATACAATTCTTTCAAACTGAATGGCTAGTCAAAATCTGTGGTCCTGTGAGTTATTTTGGTTAGGAGAAAAAGATGATGATGAAACCAGGTTATTTTGACATACTTATATTAATACTTATATGAGCCATGAGAAACACTGCTTTACCCTGCACTTGAGGAAATCAAGCATTATAAAATCATCATAATTAACCTCAAAATTCTTTCATGAGCTCGGTTTTGGCTTTTGGGTTTTTTTTGGGTTTTTTTCTGGGGGGGGGGGAGGGGACTTTTTTTCTGTCTTTTCCCCCCACTTTTCTGTATCTTTTGCTATCATAAGTCTCTCCGATTTTCTCTTTTGTATATTTATCTGCACTAAAATACTACCCTACCTCTAAAAGAACATCAGTTCTGATTCTTAGATTAGCCAGGTGCTTCATGACAAGAACCTCACTTGATTCTGCAAAGCACTAGTCAAGTCACCTTGTGTTATTATACTGCATTAACATTGCACTGATATGCATATAAATATCCATACTCATATAAATTTTATATACTGTTTGAAATTTAACCCAGACCTCAGTATCTGTAAATACTTTGAGCTGTCTTAAAAGCGCAGACTTTCTAATTTTCATCTGATGCTCATATGAAGTAGGCCAAACATTGTATAGTCTATACAATGAGAACATCAGCACAAAATTGAAGTATTCACTCTACAGACACTGGTAGAATGAAGATCTCATGACTTCCAACAAAACTAGTGCTTGTAATAATTAGATGTTGGTAAAGAATTCAAAATTTGGTGCAAATAGATAGAAATACAACCAGCACAATAGAATAGCATAAAAATTTATATAGTAGGATCAGTGTTAGTCCATTCATACCGCCAAAAAGTTAAAAATATGTGAAGTCAGAAGGAAGTGCTTCAATGAATATTACAGCAGCAGGTGCAAAAGCATTACTGCCATCTGCAAAATAGATTCAGCAATGCTCATTAAAGGTGTTTGATTTGATTTGATTTGATTTGATTTGATTTGATTTGATTTGATTGATCTAGTACTCATCCTCTTAGGCATGTATTCATTTTCATAGTACCCAGCAAGTGAGAGAAGTACAACACAGAGAGATTTGACAGCCTAATATTAATAATAATTTAATGCTTATATGGAGCATATTATATATTCAAAGAACTGTACAAATAGTAACCAACTAATAAAAACTAATGTTATTCCTTCTCTGTCTCATTATACTGATGAAGCATATTATTCTCCATCTACTCTTTCATGTTTTTTGCTCTTTGCACTTTAGCATTTTATGGCAAACTTGAGACTAATTTTTACAGCTAAGAAAGTTGCATACATGCATAACACATTTTACAAACTCCTCCTTAAATGGTGTATGCTGCAGAATGTGGACAACAAGTCTTGAAATGAGGTATCCCAGAAAGACTCTGGCTTTATGATATTGTGAATTAATTATTGATAGAACTTAAGTGATATCAGGTAAAATTAGAGTTGGTCAGAATTTTTCTGAGACAAATTTACTCTCAGAGAATGATGATGTCTCAAAAGTCCTTGAATGCATAGTCCAGCTTGTCTGTGGAAAAAAGCCCTGGGACAGGGGTAAAGGACATCCACCTCTGAGTAGCCCTGTAAATTTAGGGGTCCAGTGTAACAGATTATCTCTGCACCCAGTGCTGGACCTTGAAAGATGCCTTACCAGCTTTCTCAGTATTGACCTGGAGTCTTTTGATTCCTGCAAGTCTGAGCATTTATACTTTATTTTAGCCTCCAAGTGTGCTCATGAGCCACTGTCCCTGTTTGCTCACATTTCCTGCATGCTGAATCATGATTAGGCTTCTGAATCCAGGATAAGACAGCTACATTTGCTGATGGGGAAGACTGCAGATAAAAGAGCTGATAGAGAGTCCCTTGTGTTCCAGCACTACCCTGTAGTCAGAGACAGCAGCTTGTGAGCATTTGAAACTGAGTTGAGTTTCAGCGCAGTTACTAACAGCACCAGTGAGGTTTTTGACATCTGAAGTTTGCTCTCAGTGGGGACAACCAAAATTTTTTTCATCCCTACATGTCATTAAATCCTGGAGAAAAGGTACTGAAATAGGAACATGGACTCTAAGATGGAATTTTAGGTCTAAATGAAACATTTTATGTTAGAAATTTGGAAGAACTATTTCTTTTATTTGAGGGGTTAAGTTTGTCTGGAGATTTGAGATTTGAAGTTTTTTTCATACTGAAGCACATAATTTGTGTCTGAAACTTCAGACTACTGAAAAAGAACTCTTATTTCCAAGATTAAAGTAAAATCTTGTAAGCTTTGTGACAAGGATTTTCCCTGCCTTGTTTCAGCCTTTAGCCATTTTTTGAGGACAGTGGTGGTAAGAAAAGTGGGCGTTTGAAGTTATATTATAGATCAGTTTGGTAAATCATTGTGTTGAACAGTTGTGGAAAATTAATAATAGCTTGTTCATTGACTTTGTGTTTTGAAGATGAAAATATGACAAGAATACTAAGTATGATTATTCCTAAACTTAATCTTTTATGTCAGATTTCCAGTAGTTTGCATATTGGCTTCAGTGTCCTGGACACTTCCCAGTTTGCCTAAACAATTGCATTCTGCTTAAAGGCATTTTTGCCTACAATTTCAACTACTTATGTTATTTATCATTTCCTGTTGTGCTGCACTACCATGGCCTACTAATTCTTTCATCTTGATTCAAAGTTTAAGTCATCACTAGTGAGTATCTGAGAGCAGGGGAAAGAAAAATGTTATTCTCTTTTGGAATTGCTAACAAACTAAATTCAGATGAGGAGTAATAGAAGTTGGAAGATGTGGGAGGATGGACATTCACTGTAGTATGCTTAAACGGTTACTCAACTAAGAGCAGATTGTGTTGAAGAGTTTCATGACTTTTTTTTTTGAAAATAAAACAAACAAATAAATTAAAATCTTTACACTTTCATCTCTTTAGAGTTCCTACCAGTTGTAGGAAGCATGTGGAAGTATATGGATAATGGAGGTTTTACCTGACAAGCTAGCTCAAGCATAATAATAGACAATAGGAAAATTCAGGCACAGTCTTGACTAAAACAGGATTTCAGTGTTACTGGTACGGGCAGATATGGAAGTCCAGGAATGAAGCATAAATATGAGAAGGTAACAGGGCAAATGCATGTTTAAATTAAAAAAAAAAAAAAAAGAAAATATATCTATTCTTTTTTTGTCAAAGTTTGAGAGTATTCTATACCAATTTTTATCTTAAAATTGAATTACTGTGTATTGAAATGTATTATGTTTTTCAAACTGCTTACTCAATAAATGCAATTTGGATTTACAAATATTTAATATTATGGCATAGTAAGAATTAGTTGATGCTGATGGAACAGGGAAAGTCAACTACATAACTCATAGACGTAACCTATATCCATATAAAGAAGAGTAAGTATTTGCTGACAGCAATCTTCAGTAAAAAATATGGAGACAAGAAGGTTCTTTCAAGAGAAGAGGAAAAAAGAATTTGAAGAGGAGAAGTTAGAAGGGGGAAAAAACCTATATGACTTTGCTTCCTTTCCTAGGAAACTAAGGATTTTAGCACTGTTATTTAACCATGTGAATCTTTCATAGTTAAACTACTTTGCCACTTTCTGCTCTAATTATGGTAGCAAAAAATTCTCTCATCTAAAAACACTCAGAAGTTTCTTCTAGAAGGGTATGACTTCCTGCTTAGTAGGAGCTGTACAGGGCACATAGTTCCTATGCCCAAAAGTTTACATAGGCTCCCAGATCATTTCCCAATGCAATTGGAAGAATCAGCTCTGCTTTGAAAAGTCATTTAGGATTTGGACTTGCTCTAGACTATCAATCAAGTGCCTCTGGAATGAGAGTGAAAATGGCCCTGCAAAATTTGTACCTTATGGTGAGATAATATTTGTACCTCATGGTGACTCAACATGATTATGTTGAGTCTTTCTGCTCTCTCTGCTCTCCACTTAGTCCAATAGAAATCCAGATTCAATAGCACTGAGAACACATTAGAAATCCTTCCTCTTCATACTTGACTTTACCTAAATAGTGAGTTGAGCAGGTTCTTATGGAAGATCATTCACTTTATGGCCTGTCTTGGAGAAAATAGATACCCTATAAATGACACACAGGCAAATATCTAAACCTGTTCCTCTTATACATTATAGTGTAATATACTATCTTGAACATTATGCACTTCTGAGTCTTTTACTTACATTGTTTTCAAAACTGCACCTAAATTATATGAGCAAATCAGCCTGTACTGTCAAAAATGGAAAAAATATCATAAATCTGCATGTCTGCATTAATTTTCTGGCTATTATTGGCTTTCTAGGGGCACATTTGCATGCTTTCATCAAGCTAGTTGATCCCCTGAAGAAGTAGCAAGGGTGGGTTACTCCACTGAGGGAAGGGAGCTAGGAGCTGACATTGACAGCAGACTGGCATCTAGACAGAATCCTGCTGTCCTTAAACCAGGAGAGCAGAGAAGATCCAGTGAGAATAATCAGGGCTGGTGAGACCCTAGGCATCCCCAGACAAATATTTTATAACCAGTTACATCCGAGGAGAAGGCAGGAAGAGAATCCAGTGCAGTCAGGTCCGGGCCAGGACTGGACACAGGCACACCTGGATGGCTCAGGGGAGCATCTGGGCCAGGGACTGAGCTGGAATGAGCTCCCAAGCCAAAGGGCTGAGAGTGCCTGGGTGAGCCCCAGACGAGGCTCGTCATAGCCCATCTTTGCAGGGCTCTTTGCACAGCTCTCCTCTAGGCTATGCTGTCCATCCAGCACTTGCCTGCAGCACCTCCAGATGAACAAAGGAGTGAGGAGACCTCCTGTCTTGGTGCACTGTGGCTTGTGACAGATACATGACGGTCTGTTGTGTGACTACTGAGGTTTAACTGCCGCCGTGCCTCCCCTGAAGCTCCCTGGCTTCACCTGCCCAGCAGAGGCACGGTCAGCAGCAGAGGATACTCCCCTTTTTCTTGAGGAGATTCGGGGAGCAGCTAAGACAAAGAGCTTCGCTGTCTGCCTTGTTAGGAGGAGAGGTGGCGTCCGAGGAGGTAATGAGGGAGTCGACTCAAGGCCGGGGGAAAAAGTCTCAGGTTTAATCAAGCTCCGGGGAGCTCTGAATGCCATTGCCCCGGTCGAGGCTCCCACAATCATCTTAAGTACTGGGGCGGGGACAAGGGGGAAGGAACGCCCACCACCCAATAGGAGAATTCGGGGGAGTGGAAGGCAAAAGGACAGACAGACACACAAACCAATGGGGAACGTTTAAGGGAGGGACCCCTGGCTCTCGTCCACTCACTCGATGCCCAAGGTGGAAGATTTTGGGAGAGTGGGATTAGGAGCTGAGTGATGGACAAGGTACCAGGGAAGGGACAAGGGAGTTACTGAGCATTTTCAGGGAGATTGGCACTGGGGGAAGGGCAGGAAAGCTCAGGGTGAAACCACTGGGAGACAATGGGGGGTGAAGGGGCAAAACATTACAGGACTGTTACAAAGAGATGAAAACACGATACAACATTTGTCTTACATGTGCTCTGTCTTGGTAGTTAGTTACTGTTGAAAAAAGGAATTAATTTCCTAATAATTCCAAGAAAAAACAAAAGGAAAAAACCCACCAAAAAAACTCCAGAAAAAAAAAAAAGGAAAAAAAATCAACCAAATAAACAATCAAAAAAAACCAAAAAAACCCAATGAAACAAAACAAAAAAAAGAAAAGCAACAAAAACTTCAAAGCCCCACAAAGTTCCTTAAAGTATTTGGAGGAAAGGTAATTAAATACACAGTTATTCCAAACACTGAGGTAGTGGTGGGTCACTGCAACAGCTGAGGCCCTAATTGAGCAAATTAATATATTGCAAAGTTCACAACACTGTTCTGCCCGATTTCTTAACTTTTATGAAACAACAAGCCTCTAGAAGAAACTGATTTAAAGTAGTGTATCCATTTAGTTTTTTGGCTTCTTCTTTCACTTCGTGACTACCCCAGTATCTATCGTTATCCTCTCCAGCTTCACAGCTCTGATCCTCTCTTCTTGGCTGTGTCAGATGCTTTTAACTATTCTTCTGTCTCTATTTCAATCATCCCCTAGGCCCATAACAACAATTTAACCCACTCTGTATTGAATGTGATTTCCAGCTCATTCTGCACTTGTTCTTGCTCTCTTACTGCCTCACTAAGGGATCAGAAGGATCAAAGCAAAAATTCTAATTTTTTACAGTGGTTGGCAAATCTACATGTATTTGAGAAACTTAGTTCTGAGCTAGGTGATAAAGTTCATACTCATCTGATCCTAAATTTCTTACCAGCTGCCTTAGGAAACCTTACTCCACAAGGTAAAATGGAAAGGCGAAAATTATGCAGAGAAAGGGAACAGCTGGTGCACTCCTACACATGTGCAAGAGCCCAGATGCACAAACATTTGGACCTGTAATTATAGAAGCTTGGCAGCTTTAGTTCCTTGCAAGATTTTGTGTGAATGAAGACTGGTGAACCACATTGTCCTCAGAAACTTGTGTGCATTGCTTGTACCACTTTTAAAAATATTGAAGACAGGTGGACAGGGGTGTAAATATTTTCACTGAAAATAAAAACATGCATATATAGGTCAGTAAGCCAACAGTAGCTTCAAACACTTGGATTTAATTATAAATTCTCAGTCTGTCTTTTGATTAACATAAGAAATTACAAGAAGCAAGAGGAACCAGGAAATCACAGCTGCTATTTCTGATCTTGTGTTCAGTAACCTCTCAGAAGTATTGCAGCATCTTGGAATGACATACAATTTATACTGTTGCCTGTATACTTTTTAAGTTCTTGGGGACTTGGACCGTCTTAACAAGAGTTCTTATTCTGATCACAACAGATGCTGAGAAATACGTATTTGTAATGGTTTAGGTGTTAAAGCTAAATAGGGATTTGCACTGTAGTATTGTGTCCTGGATCTGTACTGGTATATTTGAGCTGTCTTTTGATGGTGGGACATGAATAAATTATTACAGGATGAATGAAAATATTCTCCTTATTATCCCTCATCCGGACTGGGTTCAGCGACTTTAGAAATGTGCAGTTAAGCTAAATCACATACTACCCTCAATTTAAACTCTTTCTTGTTCATTGTGTATGTAAAGATTAAAAGTTCCTACTTTAACAAACCTACAAAATATGTTAATA